>NC_045698.1:7645623-7948653 GCF_009834535.1 Camelus ferus | reverse complement strand
CTAAAGTCTTATTTACTCCATGCTGAAAATCTAAGTGTTTGGGGATTTGTTAAGTTTAGCTAAGAGATGTAATACTCACCCAACTTTACAGGTGTTATAAAGTCCATCTGTCTGTAACAATCAGTCGGAGGACTGTGTATCTGGACTTCATTAGCTCAGACTCCAGAAGAGAAGCTTTTTTTTTTAATGCTATTATCCTTAACTCTCTTTAAGAATTTATTTTAAAAACTTGTATGAATAACGCATCAGCAAATCCTACTGCCTTGCTCTTACAGTATGTCATTTGCTCTCTTATTAAGTCATTTTTTTCTTAAATCTGTTGGTGGTGGGGACAAACAGATGGTTGTTGAGTGGGGCAGTGACACGAATCCCTACTGCCGGGTAGGAACATTAGTCTGACAGCAGTGACATGATGGATTGGAATAAATAGCCGGGTTTGGGATAAACAGGGGTGGTGAAAGCAGTTAGATTATTGTGGTATTTCTAGATAAAAATGATGTGGTATTTTAAGCTAGAAATAATGAATCAGAATTGTGCCAACAGAGTCCAATTAGGATGATGCTGGATCCTGAGTTCCCATTATTACAGGTTGGGGGAAGGAAGCTGCACATCTGAGTAGCATGCTATGGAGAGAGGGGGAGGAATTACTAGTTAGGTAAGTTGGAGCTCATTCCACGGGTTGAGTTCGTCCTGCTCTTCAGCCACATCAATGCTACCACCCTCAACCTACAAACACAATGCAGTGCGTCTGCTTCCTAATGAGGATGGCTCGGGCCTTACGGCCTTAGACTCTGGCAACAGGGAAGAGAGTTTGCCATTGAAACAGTGTTAACATCCGTTGTCAACAACATACATGTCTATTGGCTGCAGGTTCCCCAAAGTCTTTTTGCACATTCTGTTTGTCATCGTTTAAGCTTGCTCCTAGCAGGACACAAGGATACAAGACAAATCATGTCAGTGGGAAACAGCAAAGACAGATGCCACCTGGATTTTAAAAAGAAGGAATAGTCATAGAAAACAAATGAATTCGAAAGTACCATTACAAGTGAAATGTGGTATCAGTACTAAAAAAAAAACAAAAGAGGAAGATCAGAGATAGGAAAAAGAAATAATGATTGTGGGCATCAGTACTAGTTCTGATACCCTCTAAATTCTTCTGGGTCTTCACAAGCTTTGCAACTTTCAGTAGCTTTATGTATATGTTTATTCCCAAGCATGACCCAATTGGGAAATAAAATCAAAATTACGATCTGGCATTTCAGAAAACAACATGCAAGCAGCTAACATACTCATAAGGAGAGGTTTAATTGAAAGGAATGCCAGTGGGAAGAGACACTGTGTTTGGTGTTAGCTCTCCAAAGATCAGAATGATGGCTGGCTTGCAGCGTTGGCTGGAGCCAGCAGACTGGGCATCACTGCTGAAAGTGCCACGAGTGCCATGCTTCTGGGGAGCATTTTGGCAATGTGCCTCAGCACTTAAAATGTAAAGACTCTTTACCTAGCTGTTCAAGTTATAGGAATTTATACTGAGAAGCTACTAAGAAAAATCTTAAGGCCCAGTGAGTTAATAGACAGAAAGCATGTAAAATATTTCCTGGCACACAGTAGGAGCCAATGTCAGCACAAAAAAAAAAAAAAAATCAGAAACTACCTGAATGTCCATCAGTCCACAACTGGATGAAAACAGTCCGTCAGATAAAACCCTACCATGCGTTAAAAATTAAGATATTTTTATTTAGATATAGGCATTTGTTGATAACTAGATATTTGTTGATATCAATATATATCCATGACACACGTTGAATACAAGGAACATATTAAACAGCGAGTATACTGCGGTTCTGTTTCTGTAAAGTGACCCACAAGGACGTACACCAAGCGTGTTCCCTCAAACATGATTATCTCTCGTGGGTTTCTTGTCTTCCCCTCCTTCTCCTTCATCTTTTTTCAATAGACTGATGATTTTATGGTTATTCTGCATTAATTTTATAATCAGAAAAATAACATTATTATTATCTTAGAAAACCTTATATACCAAAAGTATATACAAAAGCGTGCACTTTGGGGGAAATTAAAATCTGATAGAAATTAACTATCCTGTAAGAGGGAGTTCATTCTTTTACTCTCTATCCATGCAGAGATACTGCTAATGTCAAACAAAAATAGACGTATTCTAAAATTTGGTTCGAAACAAAGTGTAGAAAATCCCAAGTTTTGGCTTAATGACTCAGTAAAAGTCGCCTTCAATTCTCAGGAAACGGTGTCGTTTTTGTACTAACCTGAGGCTTAGTCAACAGATAAATGCATTACATTTGTGCGGCATATTCAACAATAGCTCTAAAAGTCATTTTATCAATTTTGTAATTTTACCTGAAGGAGTAATGCTGAATGTCACATAGCATTTCAGTAAGCAAGATTGTCACTTTGCCTAAATTGTTTTCTGAAAATCCTATTACGTTTTACATTCCAATCATAATAGAGGCCTTGCCGTTATGCACGCTTTGCCGCGCTCTGGTTCTGTGGCTGCTGCTTTGATTCGGGAAATACCTAAAATAAGTGATTTTATCCCCTCATGTCATTTGTTCTGCTTATAGTCACTGAATACATGCTGTAAGGATCAGCTGGATAACTCATTTTCATTTGTCCTCAGTCAACCCACTGATGGGCCTAAAACAGATGCTTTTAAATGAGAACGGCAGCTCGGTTTTTCATGAATGCGGATAATAAAAGAACTTGAACTTTCAGAGTCCCTATGATTTAAAAAAAAAGCTCGGGGCGGGGCAGTGGGTGTAGCTCAGTGGCAGAGCGCATGCTTAGCGTGCACGAGGTCCTGGTTCAATCCCCAGTGCCTCCTTTAAAACAAACAAACAAAGAAACAACTCAGCAACTAACAAAAAAAGGTATCTGCTCAGACTCAGGAGAAGCGTTTCCCACGGTTAACAGTCTGTGCCGCTGCGTTTTTCGTAGTGCTTTTCTTCTTCCTGCCAAAAAGCCTTCGCCACCAGACTCTAAATGCAGGCAGTGCTTAGGACCCGCGCTGGGCTTTTGGTTCTTTATTCTGAACTCTATTTCTGTAACTCCATCCAGTCCCACAGATTTAAATACCATCTAACCGCAGACGGCGCTAAATTTATCTCTGGAGGGCTGAGCTCCAGACTCATGCATCCAGCTGCCTCTTGACATCTCTGTTGGGTGTCTATTTGGCATCTCACAGTTAACACATCCGAGACTGCAATCTGCAGTTTCTCTCCAGACCTCTTTTTCCTCCAGTCCTCCTCACCTCTGTTGCACAAGGCCAGGACCTTTCCATTTCATCGGCCCCTACGCCCAGTCCATCTGCCAGGCCAGACATTGTAAGTCAGACCTGACTGCTTCCATCTCTGCTGGCCTGATCATTTCGCCCCTGGAAATCGAAGTAGCCTTCTAACCGGCCTGCTCACTCCTTACCTCATTTCAGCCCATTCTCTGCTGAAAACTTCCAGAATGGTCTTGAAAAACCAGCTGTCCTTTTAGGGTGATGGAAGTGTTTTGGACTAGATCAAGGTGATGGTCACACATCATTGTGAATGCACTAAATGCCACTGATCTGTATACTTTAAACTGGTTACTTTGATGTTATGTCAATTTCATCTTAATAATTTAAAAAAAGTTTTTTAAAAAGGTACAGTAGCTGAGTGACTGGGAATTAATGTTGTACTTTGTTTTTTAGTGCTGTAGGATGCACCAGAAGGAGGGAAACATTGTAAAAACAAAGATCTAGTTGCGACAGTTACCTGCTAAATGATGTCCCTCTGCACTCATTGATAAAACAGAAACTTCTGACCACGGCCTCCAAGGCCCTTTTTAGTATATGCCCCCTCCCCGCATGCTCTCGTCAGGGTGCCAGTAGGACACATGAGGTCTATTCAGCTAGGATGCTGGAGAGACTTGCCTGAAGGGACCCTTTTCCAAGGTGTGGGCAGGGCAAGGGGCTGAGCCTGGGATGGCCAGGCAGCCATCATCTACAGCCATCATCTGTAGGAACAGTGGGAGGGAATGGTGTTTCTAGATCCCAGAAGATCAGGAGCCTTGGGGTGGGGGTGCTGTAGCCACTAAGGGTCCCAGCCCTGTGGGCAGAACCAAGGAGGGGGTGCAGGGGAAGCAGAAACACCCCAGCTCTCTCTCCTCGTGCCTTCTGGCCTCCCACAGATTCCTCCATTGGCTGAACCTGGCTGTGTGTTCCAGGGCAGGAGTGTTTGGGAGCTTCGACACAAGGGCACACTTGATTTTTTTTTTTAATTCAAGTTTACTTGATTTACAATGTTGTGTTAGTTTCTGGTGTACAGTATTGTGATTCAGTTATACATGTATAGTTTCTTTTTCATTGTAGGTTATTACAAGGTATTGAGTATTGTTCCCAGTGCTATACAGTAGGACCTTGTTTATCTGTTATGTATATAGTAGTTTGTATCTGCTAATCCCAAACTCCTGATGTATCCCTGGTTTTTTTACACAGCAGTGTGAGTCCTGACTAGACAGCGTTAGACGTCATAGTGCTGTAGATACGGAGCTGATAGGAAAGTGACTTTATAATTGAACATCACTGTTCCTATCTAGACGCTTAAAAAACAAAAGTGCAAGGATTTTCCTTGGATCCTAAACACAGAGCACCTACATCCCACTCTCCTCTCAGAGTCTTGACATCAACAATGCCATCCTTTCTGAAAATCACTCATTGCGGAGGGAGGAAATGGAACGCCTCTCACACGCCCCGCACAATTCTCCAGGCACGCAGACCTTCCTTGTCTTCCCTGAACGTGATGTCCTCTCGGTCTGATCTGACTTTTATGAGGCCTTTTGACGTCCTAGTCTCGGTAGGTCCACCAAAGCTCCCGACACGTGAGACGTCTGCTGTCCCGTTTTCATCGCAGTGTCCCCAGCTCTGCAGGGGAACTGCCCCCAAGCTGCTGAATGCTTGTAGAACTGAATTCTTAGGTGCCTTGCTCGTTCTAAGGCTTGAAACAGTTCTTGCTGGACAAAGAATATTTTTTGTGTATTGAGTAAATGAATAATCAGATGAATGAGCAAATGAAGACGCGAATCACTCTGCTGGGTCACGGAGGTGTAAAGTACAAACACCTCGCGAAGCGCATTCTTCACTTTCCTTTACTCAGAGCTGCTGGTTTTCCTGTGTTCATCAGAGAGAAGTTGTAATGGGAGAGACTGACTCAGTTAGACCCACCAAGACAACGATACAGTAACTTCCTAGGGGTTCTTCACTCTGGCTACTTTAAAAAAAATGCCGGTGCAGGGCCCACGTGAGACCACTTATATCAGAATTTCCAAAGATGGAGACTGTGCATGCATGTTCTTCTTAATTTCCCCGTGGGATAGCATGGCGGCTATTATTCTGATGTAAGCCTATGATTATCTAAATATTAAGTATCCATCTGATTGCTGAGTAATGTGTTTCTTTACTTGGCTGACATTTTAGTGGGTGTCTACCATGGACATTGACATCATCATCTGTTACCCATTCATGTCTGTAAGGATTTTCTCTTTCTTTCTGGACACCTGGCTGCCTGTTCTCATCCCTCAAGGGCCACCTCCACTATAGTCTCTGGGATTCCTTCCCCTGGTGATTTTTTGTTACCTGAATTTTCATGGCACACCGTCTCTGACAGTTCATAGTCATCATACAGAACGCTGTATAGTGTAAATTTCATTTTTCATTGGGCAAGTATACATTTTATCTCCCCAAGTAGACTCTGATTAATTTACTAGATAGTGTCCATAGTGCCTAGCAATACCTTGTTTGTAGGCACTCAGAATGCCTGCTGAAAAATTAAAACCATAGAAATGACACAAAGAAATGCATACTTTCCCCAGTCTCTGGTTTGGGTAGTAGATTATCTTGAGGAATATGAGAGAGAAGAAAATATGTTGCAAGGAAAAAATACAATAATAAATGTTCAAACTTGGAGTTATGGAAATGAAACACAGAAATACAAATTTGAGGGTGATCATCAGAGATTATAAGTGAGTCTTAATGTTCTAATTCACTGTCATCATATTTTCTATGAAGAATAACGTCTGAACGGAATGTCTCTAAAAGGCAAGATAATTTGGAGTGTGAGAGCATGTATTTATATTCCAGCTCTGTCTCTCTTGTTTGTTACCTGTCCTGGGGGATTTTTGTAACCTCTTAAATCTTTCGTTATGAATCTGTTAAATGAAATCAATTGCAGTACCTCTGTCCCAGGCTTGGGGTAAGGATTTAATAAAACAGTTCATGTGACCTGGTAATGGCTCAGTAAATGAGGGCTTGTGATGACCAGTAGTATTATGACAATGGAGCGACCATGTCAGACGATTTTGACTTGACTGAAAATAAGACCTAGTTTTAAAATTAATGATGTGGACAGAGGAAGGATTGAGTTTTAAGTTAGCCTTCATCTCAATCTGATTTTTTTTTTTTGTTCAGTATTTTCCGTGGAAGATTGTAGCTGTGTATATTTTTAGTAGAGGTCAGCAGAATTAAGTGTTTGCAAGAAAAATTATTTGTAAAAGTTGTTTCAAAACTGAATGTTCTTCATTCTGTGAACTCAAATGACTTCTTGAAATTTCTCAAGTTCTATGACCTGAGGCTAAAAAGAAACTGGCAAAAGATGAAAAGGAAAACATTCTCTTGTGTTCATGTATTCTGCTTCAAAGGACTGCAAGCCGCATCGCCGTTCTCCGATTTCAAGGAGCAGATTTATGTGCCTGACATTTGTCTGATTGTTCGTATGCATAACGGTCACACTCTTGCCTGACCTTCACTTTCACCTTCAAGGGCAGTGCCATTAGAAGAGGGACTCACCTTCTCTGTATCTGTTTCCTCATCTGTAAAATGCAATTGGTTGAGGGTTTCCCCGAGTTAATAACACACAGGGTGACTAGCAAAGACCCTACCATATAAGAAGAACTCAACAGTGGCAGATATTTTTGGCTGTTATTCTCATTGCTTTTTCAGTGTGATCTTATTTGGGATGCCTGGCTCAGCCGTGCTCTGTAAAATTTGAGATCCTTGTACTTAAGCCACAACCCAGTAACTTCATTAATGTACTTGTTCATTCTTTCGACTATTCATCCATTCAGTAACGCCCCTCTTGAGGGCCTCCTAAAAGCTGAATTCTGTTTAATCCTAGTTGTGTGAGAGCTGAGTTAAAACTCCAGTCTCTGATTCCCAGCACTCTCTGTTTTCACTCTGCCATCCATGTCTTCATCAAGACTGCTTTTCTTTGAGAGTCATAGGAACTAAGGGTGTACTTCTTAAAAATTTTTATTATAGTTGATGTACAGTGTTATATAAGTTACAGTGTACAGCATAGTGATTCACAATTTTTAAAGGTTATACTCCATTTATAGTTATTATGAGATATTGGCTGTATTCCCTGTGTTGTACAGGTGTATCCTTGTAGCTTATTTTATACCTAATAGTTTGTACCTCATACTCCGCTACGCCTACACTCCCCTCTCCACTTCCGTATCCCTACTGGTAACCACTAGTTTGTTCTCCACATCAAGGGTCTGCTTTAAATCGGCTCCGTGTAGATGACTGTCCCCAGCTGTCCCCTTTCCAGAGATTCTTAGCTAAGGATGTTCCCACAACTCAGTCTGAGTCCTTATGTTGCCTCCCATAGGAGAATGAGGCACTACCTGTAGTGTAAAAACATCGCCAAGGTGATGTCATCCCTATCTGTGTACAAGCCTGTATAATTTCAAATTTGCCTCCTCACTCTTGGCCCAGAATATTTGGGATGGCAGCCTGGGGCCACCAAGAAGAGCGTGGGCTGTGTAACCTCTGGGTTATAGTAAGTACTTAATAGAGCTGCAAGCAGTGTAACACCCGTTGTCGTCCACTCCCATCAAGTCAGTGACTTTATGGCCCATGGATGCCCTGCAGACTCAGGCATTTGCCAGCCTCCATGTTTATTGAAGATGAAATTAACTATCTACTCATTTTTTTTTTAGTAATGTACATGGGCGTGGCTTGTCACCTGTCAGCTTCCTCAAAGGCCACTGGAAAAACCTGTTGATTAAGCAAAGAAAGCTAAGTGTCTTAGACATACTGCAGTAAAGGAGAGCGCTACCTGGCAAGTGTCCAAAGGAATAACTGGGCAGAGCATCGATGGGGCCTCAGGTCCTTGGCTGGGTGATTCGAAGGTGTGCACTGCAAGGTGGAGCCAGTGGGGTTGGGCAGAATTTATAACACAACAGCTCTGGGCTGGTGGCACGGCGGGGCCGGGGTCTTGGGGTAAGTTTTGATGAGCAAGCTATTACTTTTGGTAAATAGCTGATGAGTTCAGAGTCTGAACTCCCAGAGGCAAGTACTTCCTGGAGCAGGCAGTTAGATGAGTCTGTCCCAGTGTCATTTAAGCCAGGACCAGACGTTATGGTGGTTTAACCACCACACTTTTGTTTTTAGTCATTATATAATGAGAATGTTTGTCTTTAAATTGCTCTCCCTACGTGCACACACACACAATCAAGCACACACACACACAGACACACGGATACATACTGTCTATCTTTTGCTCCCTCCCTCCTTCTCGCTCCCCTCAATCATTTATGAAGCACAAATTTAAGCTACTTTATTTGACACATGTAATCTGGTGGCACAAAACTGCTGAGAAACACAACCAAAGTATAAGAACTCATTTTTATTGGCACATATAGGAATATGACAATTGTCAGGAAAAAGGACTTAATCTTTAACTGCAGCCTCTTTTAGAAAAAGAGGCCCGGGGCCAGTTTCCAGAGATTACAAAACTCAGCCTGGGTACCTTGGTGACACTTTTTTCAAGGTTCTGGCCTATCCAAGGTTATTGCAGAAGGCTATAGTTTCAAGCAAGCACAATTTTATATTCCTAACTTGAGCTCTGGGAATTGAAAAATACAGAATTCTATGGTTCATTTACAAAATGCTGCGATCAGACGTGAACCCATGACTTTCACAGATGGTTACTATGAGATGTTGACATCTGTAAAGGAGAAAAAAAATTTTTTTTCCTCTGCGCATCTTAGATTCTCCAGCTGAGGTCCCGTAATTTAGGCAGACAAAAGACAGATTAGTAAGAGCAAAACAGAAATTTATTAATATATACATGACACATACACGTGGGGGATGCCCAGTGATGCATAACCCAAAGAGATGGGTAGACCTTGGGCTTAGATACTATCTTAGGCTAACAAAGGAAAAGGGGTGTGGCTTCCAGGAGGCGGAGACAAGTTACGAGAAAGAGACCAGGAAACGTGGTAAACAAAGGTTGCATGTTAAGATTTGTTACAGTGGTTGTATGTTAAGGATTGTTGTGCAGAGTTAAGTCAGTGCCTTCTCCATTGATGAGTTGTTAAGAATTTCCTCCTCCTGGTACCAGAGAGGGAGACTTCTTGACCAATGGAAATTTCCTTTGTAAAGATAAATTCCTTTACAATAGGAAAACTTGTGCTGCATTGAGAGCTTGTCCTGTCTCTGCTGGTGCTCAAAATTATGCATGCACCAAAGAGGTATGCTTTGGGGTGGCATATTCTAGTACGCTTTACATCAAAACTATTTTCAACTACGATTTAATTTACAAAAAATTGCCATGGAAAAGCTTCCCTATTCTTGGACAGGAGCTACATTGCCTTGTTCCAGTTGGAGAGAAGCCTCACTTCCCATGCCTGGAATCTGGCCTGATCTTTCATTATTGTGAACATTTCATAGAAGAATTCTAAAGAAACTTGGATCTGCAGACTCCACTTAGAATGGAAAGAGAGATCATAGACACACCTGAGTCTTGAGCCTGCTTCAAAAAAATGTCATTATCTTTTGTCTGTAAAATTAGTTAATTTTAAATTAAATTAGCTCAGACTCTGAAACAACAGTCAAGATCATTTTTTTCAGCTACTCATCAAAAATTTAAGTGAATGTGGAGCTCTTGCTTACACTCAGTCTATACCATGGATCTAAACTTTTTATGTATGCTGCCCGTGCTAAAATTTAAACATCAGAGTGTTATTGGGATCAGTTTTGGCTTTGGACCAAACCAACGCCTTAGCGTTGATGGCCGTACCTTGTAACAAAGTTGTTTGCGAACTTCATGGGGGCCCAGGTGGACGAATCAGCTTAGACCAGAATTTAGTGTGTAGTAGCACAGATCTGATTTACTTCCTAGTGTAAAGAATAGCCCGCTCTTTGTTGGTTCTGGAGTTAACCAAAGTCTGTACATATTTTGAAAATGAGCAAGAATAATTCTGCTTGAATCTCAGCATTTGTATTTATGTGATTATTTTAAAAAGAATTCTGTTTGTGGAGCAGAAGTGATGATGGTAGGCGACAGTCTGCAGTAATTGATTCTGACGGTTCAGTTCTCCCATCCGCTCCTCGCACGCGTGCACCAGCCCCTGCGGCCCTTTCATTTCATCTCTGTGAGCCTCTCAACTTCGAAGGATTCGGTGGGTCAGATCCTAAAAGGATTAACCTTTACCTCAGCCCCAAGGTCACTGCAGTTTCCTGCCCTGGAATGTTAAAGAGAACTCAGAGGCCATTCCTTCTGGTCGGCCAACTCCCGGGACCTCAGAAAGAAAGCTGGAGGAGGTTTGGCCTAAGGAACTACCCATTTTTAATTTTTTATATTATTTTTAATGGTCTCAATGTAGGTTTCTTATAAATTGAGTGTTGCAATCACTTATTGTCAAAGAACGAATTGCTCTTGAGAGAAAGTTTACAAAGTAGGACAGAAGTTCAAATAGAGTTTTCTTCACCCCATATATCCTGGAAATACTTACATTTTATTGATAAAATCCAGTAAGTCTCTGTCACGGTATCCCTCATTCAATTCTAATTTCCTGGAACAATATCATATACAATACTCTTAATGTATGTAATTACTCTTTAAAATTTCCTATGCTGCAGGGCACTAAGTGTTAAAATAATGTTTTCTTTTTTTATGCACTCATAACCATCTTTATTACGTGTGTCTTCAAACACTTTTCTGCATGGATTACAAAATGGCTTTCACATCCATTTCCTGAAATAACACTCTTCTCAAAATGGTGTTTACATAACACATTTTTAAAAAATAATTTTTATTTTTATAGAGGATAATTGGCCTGTAACATTGTGTAAGTTTAAGGTGTGCAGTGTGTAGATTTGTTACATTTATATATTGCACTGATTACTGTCTTTGTGCTAGCGAATACCTCTACCACATGCCATAATTATTGTCTTTTTTGTGGTGAGAACAATTAAAATCTAGTCTCTTAGCAACTTTGAAATTCAGAATACAGCAGTGTTGGCTGTAATCACTGTGCTGTGCATCAGATCTCCAGAACTTGTTTAACCACTGCTTGGAAGTTTGTACCCTTAAACAACATCCCCCCAGGTCCCCCAGCCCCAGCCCCAGATAGCCACCATTCCACTCTCTGTTTTTATGAGTTTGGTATTTTTAGATTCCACATGAGTGACAGCACACAGTATTTGTCTTTCTGTGTCTGACTTACCTCACTTAGCACGATGCCCTCAAAAGTCCATTCGTGTCGTCCAAATGGCAGGATCTCCTTCTTTCTCATGACTGAATAATATTCTATCTTATATATGCACCACATCTTTCTTATCAGTTGATCTGTTGATGGAAATTTAGGTTGTTTCTGTATTTTGGCTGCTGTGAGGAGCACTGCAGCGAACATGCAAGTGCAGGTATCCTTCCTGTCTCTTGCTTTCATTTCCTTTGGCAGTGAACCCAGAGGTGGGACTGCTGAATTAGACGGTAGTTCTGCTTTTAATTTTTGAGGAACCTCCATACTGTTCATGATAGTGGCTGTACCAACTTCCATTCCTGCCAACAGTGCACTGAGAGTTTCCTTTTCTCCAACACTTGTTGTCTCTTGTCTTCTTGATGATGGCCATTCTAATGGGCATGAGGCAATTCACTGTGATTTTCTTTGCATTTCCCTGATGATTAGTGATGCTGAGCATCTTTTTATGTACCTGTTGTCTATTTGGGTGGTCTTCTTTGGAAAAATGTCTACTCAGTTCGACTCTGTTTATTTTTTTAATCGGATTGTTTATTCATTTTTTGTTATTGACTTGTATAATTTCCTTGTATACTGTGGATGTTATTCCCTTATCCAGTCTATGGTTTACAACTATCTTCTCCCATTTCATAGGTTGCCGTTTTGTTTTGTTGTTTTTGTTGTTCAGAAGCTTTTTAGATCGATGTAGTCCCACTTGTTGATTCTTGCTTTGAACTATGTGTTATTATAGCAACAACTAAACTAGTTGGTAAAATCATCAAATCAGATCAATGCTTTTATTTTTAAAAGCATTAAGTGAGTGTGATGCTTGAATCTATTTGAGGCTCTCCCATATACTGTCCGGAAGGATTCTCAAAACAATCCTAATTCTAAGTCACACCTTGAGGGTCATGACTTCTCAGGGACAGGTTGAGAGTGTTTATGTGATGCATCTAAATACTCATATGTACAGTGTGCACACACACCCAGACATGCTTGTGCATGTATGTGCACACTTTCTGACTTGTACACGCATGCATATAGGCACACATGCACACACTCGCATGTGTGCATATCCACACACACATAAATGCACACGGTACAAGCTCAGGGTGTCTTGGGCCCCCAGACTTTGATCAGTCACTCTTTACCCACCCATGACTCAAGGTGGGACTGGGTGGGGATGGAGAAGGTAGTGATGGCAGCCCCCCAGGCGCATCCCATTCCCACCCCCTACCAGGCCTGGACCTTGACATTTTTGTAAGATAAACTTGTTTACCCCATTCTTCTTCTTCTGTACTTTCTGCAGGTGCACAAATTTTCATTCTAAGAAAAAGATAAGTGATAGAATAGTTTAAAATAAATATTTATATTTACAGTAAGGTAATTTTTAATTAGTTGATTAATTGAAGATGAAAATTTAAAGCACTCATTTAAAATGAATTCAGCCCGATTTTTCTTTGGTTTTGAGCCATGTTCAGGGATTGTGTTTTAGGTCTAAAAACTAAAAACATTAAATGAGGGGGTCATAGGAAATTCTTGCATATCCACCAGGCAGTGTTTGATTTTATCATGATTTAACACTAGAAATTATTAAAATACTTTTTTTTTGAACAATCTGAGTTCTTTTTTTAAGATAGTCTTTATCTCTTTTAGGAAGAAAACCCCATAATTACCCTCTATTAAAACAAACTAAAGGATCCAATGAAAGTGATTAAGATTTTATTAAAGAAATTTTAATAAACCAATTACTGCTCATGAATATGGATAATCCCAAGGAAAAAAGCCATCCTGTGCCTGAAATAAAAATAAACTATATTTTAAATATATTTAGTATACATAATTAGTTATTTAAATGTCTTCTCAACTAAACCTACTGTCAAAATTATGTTTGGAACAGCAATAATTTTATCCTGATAAAGGAAAGCTATTAGATACATATAATTAGGGGAAAGATGCTATAAAATAATTTTATTACAGATTATATTCGGGAAGAAATTAGAATATTTTTCTCAGATAAATTAAAATTTGCTATTGACCATCAACCAAAACACTAAAACATTTTTATGTTATTTTCAGGTAAGAATAAATGGGCTACTTTGTTATGGCTGCTGAAGACCACTGTGAATTCAGTTTATTCCAGTTTTTTTTTTTTTTGATTAAAATTTTAGTATTACCTTGGCTAATGTAGAATTATCAGGGAATTAATGTAAGAAAATTACCTGAATGACACATTAAAAATAAACCTTCTAACTAGATTAATTAATGCCTTTTGGTGATAAAATTTTTTCTCTACTCACTGAAAGTAGAATTTCTGTAGTGTCAAAGGTCATACTCCCGTGTAAATAACATTTTTGTATTCTCCTTTGGATTTGTTATTTTTAACATTACATCTTGCATCTGCTGTTGTATTCTGTCAGATCATTACTTCATTTTGCTAGCAGTATAATACTTTAAAAATGGTCACTGCTTGGAGCACACATCATCCTTAAGGGTTACATCATCCAGTTAATTCCTGTATTCATTTAGCACCCATTTGGTGAGCACTGAATGCACATCAGAGCATATTCTGTGTGCTGTATATGTTCCATACGCTGTGACCACTCACACAGGGTCTTTGCTTTCATTTCTTCACTGGGACCTTGTTTGGGGGGAGAGCAGTGAGCAAATGACAGAAAACCAAGTAATGAAAAAGCATGGGAGGGGAATGAGGGGAGGAAAGAAATAGGTGAGGGAGATTAAGAGATACAAACTTTTGGTTACAATAAAGTCATAGGTATGAAATGAACAGTGTGGGGAACACAGTCAGTAATTATGCACTGTCTTTGTATGGTGACAGGTGGGTGGTAGCTAGACTTAAGGTGATCATTTTGAAATGTACAGAAATATCAAATTGCTCTGTTGTGTAAAAGGAACTAGCATTGTGTTGTAGGTCAATTATACTTCAAAAAGATGGGGATTTCAAAATTACAGAACAGATAAACAAGGTTATACTGTATAGCACAGGGAAATATATACAAGATCTTATGGCAGCTCACAGAGAAAGAATGTGGCAATGAATATATATGTTCATGTATAATTGAAAAATTGTGCTCTACACTGGAATTTGACATAGCATTGTAAAATGATTATAAATCAATAAAAAATGTTAAAAAAAACAACAAACAAACTCATAGGGAAAGAGATCAGATTAGTGCTTACTGGAAGTGGGGGACAGGAGAAGGAGGAACTGGATGAAGGCAGTCAAAAGGTACAGAAGTCCAAGTATATGATAAATAAGTACCAGGAATTTATGTACAACGTGATGAGGTTAACACTGCTGAACATTATATCTGAAAGTGGTTAAGAGACTAAATCCTCAAAGTTTTCATCACAAGGAAAAAAATGTTTTTCTCTTTTGTTAATGTTGTATCTGTATGAGATGATGGAGGTTCACTAAACCCATCGTGATAATCATGTCTTGAGGTGCGTAAGTCAAATCGTTATGCCATACACCTTAAAATTCGTAGAGGGCTATATGTCAATTATATCTCAGTATAACTGGAGGGAAAAAGAAAAAGTATGGGAGATACGAGTTAGTGATGAGTTATCTGCTGAAAATTAAAGTAGGAGATCGGGTAGTAAGAGTCTGGGAAGGTTGTTTAGACTGATCCAAGAAAGCTTCTCCGAGTTCAGCACATTTAAGCAACATGTGAGCAGAAAGACGGATCAGCCTTGGAAAGGTCTGGAGAAGAATGTTCCAGACTGAGAGAGCAGTAAGTCCAAGAGATGTGAGTTACAAACAATCTTGCTGTTCAAGGAAAAGAAATAAGGCAATGATGGTGAGAGTGTAATGAGTTGCAGAGATGGGAGAACCACCAGGGCAGGGACTTTTTGTTTTGTTCACTAAGTATCGACTGGATCAAACAGAGCCTGGCGCACAGGAGGTCCTTAATATGCACGGACTGAGTAAATGAATGAACCAAAGGATCTGATTCAAGATGGATTTAGAGAATCAGGGAAAGGCCTGATCTTGAAACTACAATCAGAAATGTAGTCTTGTTTCAAGTGTAACAGAATATTTTAAGGGATGTGTGGTAGACTGAACAAAGGTCCCCCCTGAAGATGTCCACAGTCCTAGTTCTCAGAGCCTGTGAATGTTATCTTACGTAATAAAAGAGACTTTGCAGATAGGATTAGGTTAAGGATCTTGAAATTGGGGAGATTATCCTGGATTATCCAGCAGGCTCCATGTGTCAAGTGTCCTTATAACAAAGAGGGGGGAAGATCAATCAGAGAAGAGTTTGTGATCATGGATGCTGAGGTCGGAGTAGTGCCGGCTTCAAGCTATGGGATGTGGGCAGCTTTTAGAAGCTTAAAAAGACAAGGAAATTCTCCACGAGGGTCTCCAGAAGGAGCACTGCCTGCTGACCCATTTCAGTCTTCAGACCTGGAGAACTGAAATGATAAATGTGTGTTGTTTTAAACATTACATTTGCAGCAACTTGTTACAGCAGCAGTCAGGAACTAATACAAGATTATTCCACATTAAAGACAGTGGCCATTTAATAAGTTGCAAATATGGAGAAGGATACATTTTTCAAGATGAAATATCGTTTGTTATCCAAATTAAGATGCATTTTAAATTTAGTTACAAAATGTAGCTGGATTCCGCTTCCTATATCTTCTGTAATCTCACAATAGACTTTAGAAAAGGATGGAGGAATTGAAGAGAGTGATAAAACAAGTGAATCTCAGAATGAGAGATGTAACTAGAAAAAAAGTGTTATACAGGGGAAAAAGTGAGTCCAGTAGACAGAGGGAAAGGAGCTGGAAGGAAAAGGAATGGGTGTTAATTCCTGCTGCTGTGTAACAAATCAACCCTCAGTTTTGCAGTTTAAAACAATAAACATTTATCCCAACCATATCTGAGTGGCAGGAGCCCAGAAGTGCAGGTGTGCGTGGTTCTGGCTCAGGGTACCATGCTGATGAGGCGGCATTATCTGAAGGCTTGACTGGGGCTGGAGCATCCACTGCCAGGACCGTTCGCTCCCGTGGCTGTTGGCTGGAGGCCTTGGTTCTTTTCCACGTGGACTTCCTCATGGTACTGCATGAGAATCCTCACAGCTTGATGGCAGGCTCCCTGTCAAACAAACAATCCAAGACAGAGCTGGGAGGGAGCCCCAGTGCCTTTTCTGTGGCCTCGTCTCAGGAGCCACTCTGTCATCTCCTCAGTATTCTGTTGATCGGAAGTCGAGGCACTGTGTCCAAGCCGCACTCATGGGAGAAGGACTGGACTGCTGCATGGGCAGGGAATGTCAGAACACCACCGCGGAAGAAAGAGGAGTGAAGAGAAATGTGCGCGAAACAAGTATTTCTCATTTGTTCACAAAGAAACCTTGGATACGTCCATTTTTCTCCACTCATCTCTCTCCCTCCATCAGGGACCACTGGGTGTGTGTTTGTGTGTGTGAGTGTGTATGTGTGTGAGTATATGTGTGTGACTGTGAATGGATGTGAATGTGCATGTGTATGTATGCGTGAGTGCATGTGTGTGTGTGTCTCTAGCAAGACAGATGCAGAGTTCTCAGCTGCTTCCCACTTTTGACTCCTGCCAGACACATCAGCCTTTAGCCCAGTGTCCCCGGAGGCTGCTCATTCTACACTCAAGCATGCCTCTGTGTCCAGATCATCTAACCAAAGCTCACAGTTTTGAGGGCCGCCTTCAACACACTGGTTTGCTGAATTCCCCCCAAAGAAATCCTGCCTTGTTGCATGCACTTTGCCAAGTCATCATCCAAGCAGAGGTGGTTAAGCTGTCTCTGACCGGAGATCCACTGTGGTTCTCTGAAGTCCGGGAAGCATGTGTAGGTTGCAGAGATAATCTTGGGCAGAAAGTTCAGAGATTTGGGTCAAAGCGCTGTGATAAGTTTGTTGGCATGTGAGGCGCAGATGGAGCCAGTCTGGAAAGGTGGAGGGGATGTGGATAGGGAACCTCTGTCCACGCCTGACTTGGAATTAGGTTACACTGATTAATGGATTCGTGAGAAAGGTGATGGAGCGAACAGCCCGGTGACAAGTCATCTGAAATGCCATCTTCTTTTCATCCATTCTCTTTTCCTCTGATATTAGATTAGTCCTTTACCTTTTCTTTGACTTTACCCCTTTCCTTTCCTATCTCTTTTCTAGTTGTTAAAAAACAGGAAAAATTGGTCTAATAGAATGCCTTTAGATTGTCTTAAATTTGTTTCATGGAAATGTATTTTATAGCAAACCATACCATCCATATTGTAAAACATTTAAAAGCCTCAGTTTTCATGTATTTGTATTTTCAAATCAGGATGTAAGAATGAAAAATACTCATGTTTTATGTCTGTATATGTGCATATACACTTAGAAAAACAAAATAGCCTATAATGGAAAATAATCTGAAAAAATATATAAATGCAACTGAATCACTTTGCTGTACACCATAAACTAATCCAATGTTGTAAATCAACTATATTTCAATTTAAAAAACAGACACAAACCCTTTAATGTGATATTTTAAAAAGTTATCCTCAAATACAAGGGTAGATAGTAATTTCATTTTAATGTGCTTTTTTTTAAAACTGAAACTAATGATTTTACTAGAAAAAAAGAATATCGTTGTGAGACTACAAATGAATCAAAATATTCATTTTGATTATTTTGATTATGCAGAATTCAGTAAGACATTTCTTAATGGGTTGAATAAACAGCTTCATATATTATTTAAATCAAAATAAATGCATGTGAAGGTCTTCCTACCATTTCACATCTGTCCGAGTCAGTACATATTTTGAGCAGATGAACATTTCTGTGTTCCAATGAGCATTTTTGGTATGCTCAATTTAGGACACTAATGACAATGCAAACATGCACACAGAAATGCATAGGAAATGGTCCACTTGCTAAGGCAGAGGTAGGCAAAATTTTTCTGTAAAAGGCCAGATAGTACATTGTTTAGGCTGTCTCTGCTACAAAATCTCAGCTTTTGTCTCATAGGACGAAAGCAGAGTTAGACAGTGTAAACGAACAGGCAGGGCTGTGTTCCAATAAAACTTTATTTACAAAAACAGGCTAGCAGGATTTGCCCTCAAGGCAACCCCCTACACTGAAGGATTGATTATACATTCTGGGTACCAAAAGCATTTTGTTTCCTTTGCATTTACCTAAATAAGATTCCCAGCAAATGTTATTTTGAAAGGCATTCTGAAGAGTTTGTCTCTATAGTCACATTTTTATAGAACTGATTTTAAGCTGTCATTTTAGTTAGTAACAATCAATATTATTGACTTTCAGACTATTGTTAATGCTCTTGGATAGTTCAACAGGTGCATTGCAAGAAACTAATAAATTTCAGAAATAAGTGAGTTCTGTTTACTCATACCATGATGGAGGAAACACAATCTCATTTTAAAATTTATTGAAAGCGTATTAAATAAGTAAGCTGAAAGTTGTGTTGTGTTTCTAAAGACAACTATGATTTTTTATTCCCAGTATCTGCATGATGAGGTCTCTTTAGGTTAGTCTTAGGGGGAAATATAGTCTTTCTTTCATAAGAAAAGAGAATATTATTCTTTGTTTTTTCTTAAATTTATGTGTACTATTTTGAACAACAAAAAGAATAATTATTTTAGAAGCATATTCAAATGATACTATAACATGTGTGTAATATTTAAGGCTTTTCTAAAGTTTTTTAAAGTCTCTTTGTCATTTGTTGACATGCCCTCCACTTTCTACTGCTCTGTGTGTTGTTGTATGAGGAGGAACAAATGATAGGTCATCCATGAGCATTGTTTTCAGAGAAAAGCAAACAGAATTGTCACAAGGGACAGTAAATTTAAGTTTCTTGTAGAGCTCACTATCATCGGAGCTGATCCTGGGTTCTTGTAAGGTCCTGCTCAATGGTGGCTGGTTCTACATGGAAGCTAAGCGAATAAATAGACCACAGGTGCATACTGAGGACTTGGATAAAACAAAGATGTCTTACTAGTCCATTTCAGATAGCTTTCACAACTCTTTGGTCTTGGTTAGAATTTGGGTACTTGGGTGTATCGTGCCAATTGTGGGTGGAAGCCTGGTTGGTATCCTCAGTTCAATCAGCGCTGTCAACCTTGGTTACTCTCCTCAGTGGAACAGAGATAATCGTGTCACGGTTCTTCTGCCTCCTTGTCGGAGTTTCACAGCACTTCTGTAATGGGTTCACACAGATGTTCTGAAATGGAAAGCACGCTCTCAGACGTGTGCAGAGGCTCTCTTAGTCCTTCCTGCCTGTGCTGTTAACTTGACCAGGGGAGACGGTGTTGAGAGGCGAGAAAACAGTGGGCGTCAGACAGCTCTGTTTGTGCGCCTCTTGCAGGAGTCCTTTGGAACCTCTCATCTTGCGACGCACTCAAAATGCCCATCATCCAGGACACGCTGGCAGTGCTGACCAACGCGGTGATCATCCCCCACTCAGGCTGGGAAAATTCACCCCTCCAGGACGATCGGAAGATCCAGCTGCACTCCTCACAGGTGCTGCGAAATGCCACTGGATGCCTAAGGTGAGTCCCGCGTCGTTGCCACCTCCTTCTGACGTCACACGCTTTCTGCTTCTGTGACTTTAATGGCTGTTTTGCTAATCACCAGAGTGTTCTGGAAAGATGAATACTGATATGGCAATGGATTGCAGGAAGCTAGCAAAAATCATTTCTAATGAGGTGCTGAAAAGGTATATGCATCTTCCAGTGTCCTGACTTATTTAACACGTCCGCTTAGGTCTTGGGCCAAAAATAAACATTTTTATTCCAACCAAAAATAATGAGTTTTCTTTGATGGAAAATAATAGTTCACAGTAATTTCCCTTGTTATGATATATTATGCATATAGAATAACCAGGCAGACCCACAGATGGGAAGAGAGTCTATGACAAACACCTAGAGATCAAATTAACTGTCACCAGTAGCTATTTTTATATTTCGGTTTTTCTTATTTTTCTATGTGACTGCAAGAGCCTGTAATTCTCAAAAACAGCTCTTTAATAAGGCCCATGGTGTGAAATGTCTTTTTTAAATAATAAAAGTAGCGAATGTGTTGTAATTATCTCCCAGTGCATTTTTACAAAACTCATCACCCAGAAGTCTCTTGAGATGTTTTGGATGTTTTCTTTAATTTTTCCTCTTAGAAAAGAATGTAATAATCAAGGTATACTTCTGTCTCCAAACTCTGGAAACTGTGCTCCCAAGAATGTTGCATATTCCAACAGAGGTGGAAATCTCTGCCGGTTAACTTAATGATGGAATGGGGGTGATTTAAAATACCTATTCAAATAACCTATGTATCAAAAGGAAAACGTACGAGATTGCTTTATCTGGGCTGCCTCAAAGCTGCCGTTCCTCTTACAGTTGATCAGTTTCTAGGTGGAGGAACCAGTCTCCACTGAGAAGGAACAGAATCACCTCGGTGACATTAATAATAATTATCTCATGAATATTTATAACAGCGCTCTCAGCCTCCCGTCTTGAGAGGGGCATGTGTGTTTGTGTGCATGTGAATGCACAAAGGGAGACAGAGCAAGTTGGCCTCCGTAAATATCGACGTGCATTCGTGGGCAGGAATGAGAAACCCTCTGACAATTTTGCTTTTCCTCAAGGTCATGAAATAATGATCTTTAGGCACGATTTCTCTGGATAGGCTCCGCCATAAGCCAGATTTACGGTTCTCCAAAAGCCCTATTGAGACGTCCATTTTATAACCTCTTAAATTCTATTATCCTTCAGAAACCGCCTGCCCCTCCAGAAGAAATATCACTCTTCCAAAGCTAAAACTACAGACACTTCTGACCCTTTTTACCTGGTTTTTCTATTTCATTTACTTGCAACTATTACATATGGTTCCTTTCTTGGCATCCTTGGCTGGTAAAGAATCATTCCTAATGGAGATCATGGAAGGAGGTGCCCATTGTAGGCGTATAGTCAGTAAAGATCTGTTTAGTCCCATCAACTGAAATTCTCTCTGAGTAATATAGGAACATAGTTGTATATTCATGATGTTTGACTTAAGGATGTAGGGCACTGATGTCACGAGCATTCAGCTTCATCTGATGAAAAGTCAGGTGAAGAAACTAGACCGCTGTAGGTTCCCAGGTTCCCTTTGTGGGTCGTCTGGCTAAGTTCACACACACGGAGACTGGACCCGAGCTGCTTCGGCTGCTGGCCAGGATGGACCACATCATAGGAAGGAGAAAGGGGCATCTGATTTAGAGTTTCATGTAGCCTCATCAGCTTTTCTTAGTCCAGATGAAATCAGGTTTAGGGTTTTCCCGCTTTTCTGAGTTTGTTATGTCACAAAGCAAGATTCATCAATATATGGTGAATATTTCACTTCCCTCTTAATCCATTAAACTCTTGCCCTTCTTATGGAAAAAATATAGTTTTTTCTCACTTATTTGAATGTGTTCGTGAATCACTCCACATTAATGAACAGTTGGACTAACAGAGGAAGAAAACAACCCTGGGAAGGGGCTTAAATTAATTTCTCAATAAAGACTCAGCAGGTGAACGGTTTCAGAAAATTTCTCCTGTTACCATTTACTTAGGCCCAATGTTGGAAACTCCCCCAAAGAGTCGTACATGTTTATACAATGATGGAAAATTTAGATTTCAGTGTGTAAGTTTATTTACATTCTCAATTTTTTCCAGCAAAGCCTAGATCTTTATTTACATTAAAGAACTTACTTTGCCTGCTGTCCCTGCCTTTCAGCAGTTTCGTCCGTGAGCATTTGTTAATTGCCTGCTGTGTGCCAGGGAAGGATCAGGGCGGCGGGAATAAACATGCAGCCTCTCCTGCCCTTCAGAAACTCCTAAACCAGTGCAGGACAATGGCCCTAGCATTGTATTTCAGTATAATACAAAGCTACGACTGGGATAGCATAGAAGGAAGGACTGGGAAGAGCTAGTGGCTAACTCAGCCAGTGTGGTCACAAAAGGCTTCAAGAGCCAGGTGGGACTGGGGCTCAGCAAAGAAAGGGCTTCACCATTCAATGCGTTGGATGGGCGTTAAGGCCGGAAGGAGTGGTGGGCAGGCTCTGACGCACATGAGAGAACTCCAGGATCTGTAGTCAGTCAACAAACCTAGGAGACTTTAGGAGATACCGCTTGCTTAGTTGTGCCATTTCAGGTGATGAAGGGCCTCCAAAGCAGAACTAAGAACAATAGACTGGAGTCTGTCTGTATGGAGTAGGGAGCGATGGAGAAGCTTTGACCAAGAGAACACAGTGATCAGCTCTGTCGGGGAGCAAGTGTACAGGACAGAGTGGAGGCAGGTGGGAAGGGGTCGGTGACAATAAGGGTGGAGCTGTGAATTTCTGGGCTGCCCCGCAGGCTTCATTCGTAAGGTGCCTCCTGTAGACAACAGTAAAATATCAGCACTTAGTTCCATTCGATTAAATGTAACCATCACTGATTGGTGGCTCTGGGAACGATTTCCTTAACTATTGACGTGTTCATTCTGCTTTTCATCTTGAAACTTTTTCGTCTTTCCAGTCATCCAATTCTTATTAAAATGATAGTTTCAGTATCTTACCAAATTGTTTGGAGAAGTTTTATGGCACCAATCATTATTCGTATGTAACTGAGGTTTAATAAATCAAATTCAGAAAACCAAGAGGATATCGGACACACATAACCATGCTAAGTTGTGGATAATGCAGTAGAGCCAGCCAAAGTCCCCTGGAACTGCAGAAATGATTTGAATATAATCCTTAAAATGTAGCTTAATAGGCAGATCATCTCAATGTAGAAAACAGAACTGGGCTTCTATCTTTGCAAAGAACTTTTTTTTTCTATCACAATATTTACAAAGAATTCGGTTCTTTGGCGCTTCTTAAAGCAGAAAATAAAATCACAGCAATTATTCCTCTAGTCATTTTTATGTACTAAATTTATGTTTTATATAAAAAATGAGACAATGAATTTGTACAAGAAGATTATATAGTGAGTTTATATAACATTTACATACCTTGATCTGGTCTATTCATTTATAGCTTTAATCTCTTTTTTCACTGTTAAAGAAATTTATTGTTTTCTTACTAATTTTACAAGCAACACGTGTTCATTGCTGACTACTCCAAATAACCGAAAACATAACATAATGATTAACAGTCACCCACAGTCCCCGCCCCCCCCCGAGATAAACCACCGTTAGACATTTCCTCCCAGTGTCTGCCTATCTTTTTACTCTTGAAAGTCACCTAATTTATATAAAAATGCCACCGTTGCGTGTTATAAATCTTTTCCAATGTGTCGTAACCACCGCTACCATATTCCATAAAATCAGGCTAAAACATAAGCGTGTGACTTAGGACCTTCCTTGTTTATCTGGTAAAAGAAAACAGTAAGTTACACTTGATCTACAAAGTGTGCCCTGTGTGTGTGTGTGTGTGCCGTGTGTGTGTCTATGTGTGTGTGTGCTTAAGGAATTCAACACAAAACTCTGGAGAGAATTATGACTCGTTAGATATACGCCAGGTTCAGTGTCAAAACGGGCAAGCAGTTCAGTTCCCTTGGTGTGATTTCTGGATATTCTGCTGTGTCAAGGCAAAGAAAATTAGTATTTTTTAAAAAATAATAAAATATTTACAAAATATTTCTTACTACTCAACTTCCCTTCCTTTTTCAGATCTTTATTAGGGAAACATTTTGAAAAGCAAGGTGTTATTGTTGAGGACCATCCTGTTGTATTCACGTTCTTTTTAATTATTTCCCTTTACATACTTCGACTTATAGAAATTCTCCACAGCCTTTGTTAGGAGCTGAATGTAATTCAGTCCTTGCCATAATTATACATGTTCTAAATTTGTTTTGAGATTATTTTTTCTTGTGACCATTCATTATCAAACAATACTTTGAAGTTTAAAAAAAATACAAGTACCAAGGTAGCGTGAGGTCACTATTCAATACATTTCACATGTGATGTGCGTTACTTTGGATTGAGGATCTGTCCTCAGGTGATGTTATTCCTGATACTGAGTTGGAATACGAAGTCTCCTTTCTCAAGAATTGCAGAGAAATGGAAGAAGGAAGCTGTGTGTGTGGGTGTGTGGGGGTGTGTGTGTGAGTGTGGAGGTGTGTGTGTGTGTGTTTATGTAGGGTGGGAGGGACAGTTTATTTGTTCAATCATTCCAAGTTATGACCCAGCAACATAGTAGATATTTATTAAATTATTTTATACATTGTCAACAGAGACATGACTTTTTCTGTAGGATTAAAGTGAGTATTTTTATTCATAAAATCCCTGACTTCCAAGGCAAGGAAGTTCTGCTCCAAATACATCATTTATTCTCGTATTTATTATAAGTTCAATCGCTCATGCGTAGTAAGTCGTGAAGCCAGGATTTTCACCCCCATCCTGACTCCGGCTCCAGACCATCCCCACTGCACCACACGCAGGGGAAATACAACGTTGTGTGAGATGAGACTGACAGATCTGTACGTAGAACAACACAGACAACCACCCGACCAGCAAATGCACAGCATGTTCTTTGTGTTGGTTCTTTTAATTTGCTTCTCGACATGTGCTGAGTAGCAGCTACTTAGCCAACATCCCTTTTGCCCTTAATTGCCAGCTGTGTTCTCCCTCCCTCTTATTTCTTACTTTCTCTTCTCCTCTTTCCAAAACAAAAAGTGTGGATGGCAGGGGACCTGGACAGTTAGCCACGTAACCCCATGTGAATCCTTTCTCTCTACTTCCCTGTTGAATTTAAACAGAACGATGAGTGGCTGTTTTTTAAAGAGTAAGACTACATTTTAAGACATGTCCTAGATAGTTGAGTTGACATTATTTTTCCAGTCTTTAGATTCCTCCATTCTTTTACTGATGATTTTAAATGAGTTAATATTTTTGGCTTGTTTCTATAGCTACAGTTTCAAGAGTATATGAGGAAAATGAAATGAAAAAGAAAATAAAACTCTTTTCCTGGGATAGTATTTCCTAGCCTAGGGTAGCTTATAACTCCAGTAGGAGCTTATAATAGATAAAAGTAAATTATCAGATCATTATCGGAGATCATTATTCTTAATTTTTGTTCTTCACAGAATTCAAACTTGTTTATGTCATTTCAGGGAAGGAGGCCGAGATTAAGAATTTAAGCAATTACTATTCTGAAAAAGTACACCTTTTATTTTTCAGAAAGAAAAAATGATTATAAATGCAAATTGTACTGCTCTTAAATATTCAAAAGCTTGTTAGAGAGAAATTTAAGTTAGGAAAAAAAGGCCTATGCCTTAGTAAGCTAAAACCTACAACACTCACACTGTTCAAACTTCTGACAATTTCAGCAGTCTTAAAAGACTCTGTCCAGTTTCTTGAGCCTTCCCTTTGGCCGTATACAGTATACCAATATCGATGGTGGTGTTTGTGCCACCATCCTGAAGCTCACGGGGCATGAGCTAAAGAGAAGAGCCTCTTGGCTTCACCTTCTTTGAAAAGGGATGGTGAATCTCCATAGGAAGTTGGCATGTCCTGTTGACGTAGCAAAAACTTAAGCACACGTAAAATATAAAATGAAAAGTTAATACCCTTAGTCCTTCTATTTCTTTCTTTCTTTTCAACTAGAAAGAAACTTTATTTTCATTTTTTATTGAAGTATAGTTAATTTATGATGTTGTGTTAGTTTCTGATGTACAGCAAAGTGATTCAGTTTCATATATGTATATACTTGTTCAGATTTTTTTTTAATTGAAGTACAGTCAGTTCCTTAGTCCTTTTCCATTTAAAATTCATTTTGGGGATAGGAAATGAAATTTTTCAAGAGTTGACCTATTCCTGAAATATCTGTCCATCACTGAGAAAAGAGAATAGAAATGAAAAAAAAAAAAAGATCTCAAATTTTGTTGGAGGAATGAGCGGATGAGAACCATGACAGCTGGACTGCGGAACTCCAGGAGGCCGTGGCCGGCGGGGACGGTGGGAGTTGCCAGTGGGGGTGATTAGCAGGGGTGGGCTTTGTCTCTGCACCCGTCCTCCCCTGCCCCCTCCATTCCCACCCTCAACACACACTGATGTTCACCTTCCTCCTCCTTTCTCCCCCTTTTCTAATTTTGTCTTTTGTTCCAATTCAGCTCAATTAAAGCTTTAATTTTTAATTAAAAATTTACACATATGGCCTAAAATAAAAATTGGAAACTGTTAGAACGGCTTAGGATGCAATTATGCATGAAGTGATTGTGCTGGTCATTTCTCCTCTACAATGAAGGATCCCTCCAGGGAGACCACTTTCCTCTGGCCTCAGTGAAGCGATTTAGCCCTTGAAATGGACCCCGTTGTGTACCTGCGATCGTTTCATTGCACCACGTGTAATCAGATACCTTCCTGGAACCTGTGGCTGGAATAATCATCACCTTCAGTCAAAACGTGGGTTGACCAGCCCCAGCCTGGAGGCTCCCTAGGGAAGGTGGGACGGACTCAGCCTGTGGACAAGCTCATTGTGGCTGAGGGCCCTGCAGGAGGCTGAATAAGGGCCCCCCCTCCAAAGTCTGTGTCAACCAGGAACCTCAGAATGTGACCCTGTTTGGAAACAGGGTCTTCACAGGTGTAATTAGTTAAGTTGCGATGAGGTCACACTGAATTAGGGTAGCCCCTGAATCTAATGAGTGCATCTTTATGAGAAGAGGAGGTACACAGAGAGACACACGGGGAGGAAGGTCCTGTGAAGACAGGCGGAGGCTGGAGTGATGCCGCCGTGAGCCCAGGAGTGACTAGGGCTGCCGGCATCCACCGGAAGTTAGGGAGAGGCAGAGGGGGGTTCCTCCCCAGAGCCTGCAGAGGGAACATGGCCCTGCTGACACTTTGATTTGGGGCTCCTGACCTCCAGAGCTATGAAAGAATAGTATCATGTTGTTTTCTGGCCTCCCTGGGAACCTGGGACAGCCACCGTAGTCAGGAGCCCAGAGAGCCCTGCCAAACGGAGGAGCCACCAGGGGACACAGCCCAGGGAGAAGAAACGGCTGAATAACTCAGAGAAGCAGCCTGTCCCCACACAGTGGCCACACACCGAACAGAAGACCCAGACAGAAAGCCGTTTTTCTCTAAGCACGAGGCCGGGCCCCTCCGTAGGTACAAGGCAGCCCGTCCCCTGGAGCGAGAGTGACTGCCAGCCCAGGTGAGGCTGCCTAGCCAAGGAAGTTCAAATCCAACCGCTCTGACTGGGTGGCTGTCAAATAAACATCTCCCCACGTTGGATTCCACGCTCGTGTTTTCTGCCCGTTTATGAGCTGACCTCCCTTCCCTCCTGACTCTGAACTCGCTTCTGAAAGTTGTGAGGATTTGTGGGATATGAATTTGCTGGATACCATGGACAGCCAGAAGTCATCCTAGGGTCTCGAGCAGAGCACATGACATGATTTAAGTCTCACTGAAAGGAGTTGGCCCCCGCCACTGTGTACAGAATGAATGCTTTCTGGATTTCGTGTGAGACATGACTGTGTTTTCCCATTTAAAGTATCACAGATCAAGAGGGAAGGGTGTAGCTCAGTGGCAGAGCACGTGCTTGGCATGCACGAGGTCCTGGGTTCAATCCCCAGTACCTCCAGTAAAATAAATAAATGAATCTAACTGCCCCCCCCCCCAAAAAAAAGTATCACAAATCAATGTCCTCAAGATCCCTTTGTGGCCATTATCAGCATTTCAATGTGAACTGTAGATAAAACCTTGATGGGTAGGTACCCTTTTTTGCTTTTTAATCTGCCAGCTCAGTACAACTCCAGTCGGCCTCACTGCATGGCTGTGTTTCATTTAGTCATGAGTACGTTGGAGTTGATTTCCGACTGAAGTATTTGCATAAGGCTGGCTTTGGTAACATCCACTGCTCATTTCCTGGTGCTGCGGAGTCATTTATTTATTTTTATTATTCTGTTCCCTCTTCAGCATCTTGTCCTGAAGGACAACAATGTACAACCCTAATTTTATCCATCTATTTTGTGTACGTGAGAATATTGTTAAGGCTGTCCAAGGAGCTGCTGTGTGCCTTTGCTTATGAGCATAATTAAACTCAGACCCTCAATTAGTCATTTTAACCCATTTAATGGATGAGCGCTTGGTCCCGTGGTGCCACTAATTCTGGAGTGACCTTGAGAAAACCCCATCAAAAAGGAGTACTAGTGATAATCACAGTCTGGCCAGAGGGCTCCTAGGATATCTGTTTTATCTGGTTTACTCTTGCACTGGACACAGGAAAGAAGAGGAGTTACTATTTTTATGTTAGGTTCAGTTGGGTGCCAATATTATGCATCTAATAAACAGGATATGTTTTGAAAAATATTTTAAGACTTATTTAATGAGCTTTCGATTTATCCCAGGCTTGCGTTGCAGCTGAGTTGAGTACTCTTACCCAGGTACCGAAAAGGGAAGGACCTAGTCTAGGTGGATGCTGTGAACAGACACGACACCACTCACCCCGCTCACGCACCATCTTCCCACACCTGCTCCCAAAGCAGGGGGATGCTCCCCACCTGAACCATTCTCCAGTCCTGGTCAGTGTATTTATTATGGATGAAAAGTGAATGGTTTTCTTGAGTATGACTCAGCAGTGATGGTCCTCTTTGAAGGAAGGGAACAGAATCCAGGGGGGGAAGAAGGAGTAGGGGGTCTCAGAGCCCCATCAGAGAGAATGGTTGGGCTGCCCACCAGCAGCTCCATTGGTGACGAGGGCTCCAGCCTCCCTAAGTGCATCCCAAGCTTCTAGCTCACTTTCTCGTGCCGAATCAGAAGGAGATAGTGATTTATATGATTCGTTTACTTAGGCTGTTGTAACAAAACACCACAGACTGGATGGCTAAAACAGACGCTTACTGTCTAACAGTTCTGGAAGGTGGAAGTCTGAGGTCAAGATGTCAGCAGTGCTGGTTCTCAGAGGCCTCTGTCCTTGACCTGCAGATAGCCATGTTCTCACCATTTCCCCACTTGGTCTCCTCTCTGTGCATCCGAGTCCTAATCTCCTCTCCTTTAAAGACACCAGTCATGTTAGATAAGGGCTCATGCTAAAGACCTCATTTTATCTTAATTACTCTTTAAAGACTATTTCTAAGCACAGTGGCGTTCTGAGGCACTGGGGGTCAGGACCTAACAGAGGAGTTTGGGAGGGACATAATTCAGCCCATAATAGTACGATCATAGTTGGCTTTCACGGTCTGTTCTCACTTTGGAAAATAATTTTTAATAAATTAAAACATTCTTCTAGCAAGGTTATGTTGACCAGTATGAATCATATTTTGATTTATTGTACAATAAAACCAAAATCACACTTATTCCCTAGCCCCACCCCCACCAAAATAGCTAATGTTAGCTTTTTGCCTCAGTTTTGAAGTGGAAGTAATCATAAAAATATGCCACACGCTGACCTTTTCTTACCTCCGAGGAAAGGTAGTCACCAATGGAACTTCAAAAATTTTTTTATTATAGCAACATAAGAATTATAAAACCCAATTAATGAATCTGTTCTTGAATTAGGGTTTACATAGTTAACTGTATCAAATTCTTGTACTTTCATGCAGTCGATAACTTGATTTAACAATCAAAGAGGGTTCTTAGAAAATCTCTGTACCTGTTCATCTTAAATACTAATTATTTAGTATCTGTGAGATGGTCTTTGATTTGGAATCAGAAGGTCTGCATCTGAGCCTTAACACTGATACATCCTGTTGTCCGTTCTCCTGAGGGGAACTAGGCTACATTATCTTGGCCTCAAGTTCCATGGCTGTAAAGGAGAGGTTTGGCCTAGATGTCCTTGATGAAATGTTGGGGGGAAAAAAATTAAGCATGGTCCAGATATTTGCTAGCTGGCCCCAAGTTGGAATCTCCAAATAAGGCCTCCTCAAAGGAGGCATCCACAAGTAAGGCTCACCTTTGAATCCCTTAGGCTCTAGGGCCTGGCCCTGGGCCTTACCTGGTAAGAGACTTGACCTTAGGGCTACAAGCCCATCAGGAGGAAGGTAGCTCTTGTTTCAGCACCTACTGAAAGCCCCTCGCGATGCTGTGCTTTTTTCATGGTCATGCCGTTTAATGCATTGTCCCAATCACCTAGTAGGGTGGGAGTCCCCATCCCTTTTTACAGAGCGAGAAGCTGCTACTCATAAAAGCAAGAGTAACTTGCCCCAAGTGATACAACTAGTAAGAGGAGGGAGTCCCAGGTGGCAGGATGCCACAGCTGGGTTCCTCCAACTTCACCAGATTCTATAAGCCAGAGATGAGAAGCTGCTTAAGAATACAAGTGTTTATTTACACTGAGGAATCCTTGAGAAGCATTCAACAAGATGGAATTAGAATCCATGCACAATAATTCATTAGGAGCAACACCTAAGAGGAAAAATGGGAGGGAACCAGAAGAGCTGGGAGCCATGAAACCATGAAGTAGGTCTGCCCTCAAGTGGAAGGAAGGAAGGAAAGTTGGTTGGTTGAACATGTCTTAGACTCTAAAGAAGTTCAGTGAGACCGCTGGAGAGTTCTTGAGCCAAGTCATCCATCAGAGGAACCCCACATTTCCCTGGAACATCTTGCCTTCTCACTGCTGCTGAGCTCAGTCGCTGGCTGGGAGCCTCTGTGGGAGGGGAGGCCTCTGCAGGAAGGCAAACACAGGGACAGATTTCAGGGCACAGCAGCTGACAATTGATGTCGATCAATGATTCTCCTGCTGTCAGAGATTTGAGCGGGAGCATTTTCATGGATACCCCCTAAGTCTAATCTTATACCAACGCTTTAGTTCTCTACAGGTTAGCCACTAAAAAGCCACAGTTCAATTAGAAAGTCACTTGGTGGTAGGGAATCCAAATGAGAGGAGTTAGTTATATTGACTGAAAGTTTCATTCTGTAAACATCTGTTCTTTGGAGTCCTTACTATGTGCTGGGCCCCCTGGTACCCCTGAGGGCTATAATGAAGAACAAACACTACACACAGTCTGTGGAGTTGGCCATCAAAGCAATGGAAAATGTCATTAAATGGACTGGTACATTTAAGTCCACTTAGGCTACCCCAAAACTGGACAAAATGAAGTGTGTTTTTCCTAAATAATGCCTCAGAAAGCCATTTTTTTCCCAGTATTTTCATTTTTTCCTTCCTCTTACTGATACGTTATTTCTTTACATAAAAAGGCTTTTTACCTTTCATTGGTTTGTTGTGACATCTTATAGCCTGGAAGCTTTCCATGTCTTTAGGATTTTGCATTTCTCTTTTCCTTTCTGTTAGGAAATGTCTGGAAAAAAATTTATTTTTCAATTCTTTCAGAAGACCTTTCTATGCCCCCCAAGAGGACTAAGTATAATTTCACAAAGTTCTTCCTGGCATTTATGTTCCATGAAACAGTAATAGAGATCATTTCTCCCCAAACATTATTTTATTTCCCTAAGCTAGAAAACGTGAGAGTATAATGATTTCACCTTAAATATAAATGATTAATATAAAATACCCCATCATGTTATTACTTCTTAAAGTTTCCATCACTTATTTCTGCAAAATATGATCTACTTAATTATGAAAATTTGCAGGATCTAGCTAAAACTTGTGTTTAATTATTTATCCTATAATTTGGTTGCAAATATGGGCTTCTTTTAAAAAGACAAGCAGATATTAAATTTTATCTTTTCAGTGTGAGTAGCCATTCTTCCTATTAGAATATGAATATTCAAATCTTCCATGAGTTAATTCCCAATTGGTAGACAATAATGTTTAATATCTTCCCCTATAAACCACTGGGTTATAAAATGTTAGCCCCCAATAAATAAAAAGCAAATTGTAAGAGCTGGTTCTTTCTTAAAAATCTTTCATAACTTCTTGATATTAAAAATATAATTTTTCCTCCTCTGCCTCCCAAATTATATTGCATTGCATCAGAAGTAGCTTCCCTGGAGGAAAAGCAGAGAAACAAGTCTATTAACCATAAATTGAAGAAGAAAGAGCTTGCCAAACAGTTTAACTTATTGCCTACACACTAAACCTCTCGAATATTTTAACATCTATTTTCATACCATTTTTTCTTTCCCTTTTCAAAGTGATATTTCTTTTAAAATAAAGCCAGCATTTACCAAATTTGGGACAAAATAATCAAGGAGATGAGTACAACTCATAGAAGAACATCACAGCCTTTGTGCAGGGTAGCCCATGTTCAGTGACATTTATGAAGATCTCCAACTTTCAGTTATGATTGCTCTTGGAGGAAAGAGAGACATAACTAATGAGAGCCATGCATTTCCAAAGGCACTAATGCAGAGATCATGCCTCCTGTCCACTGTCTTGTGGATTCAGAGTGAAGAGTAGATGTACAACCCTGCTGCACCCAGCTAGTGTGAGGCAGTGGCAAGGGGAGTTGTGAGGCTGGGCGAGAGGTCCAGTTCCCTGAGCTCCTCTCCATCACCCTCTGGAGCTGTGATAGGGAGGGGTGAGAAATGGGGTCTCTGAACTCAGAGAGCCTTGGTGGCTTCGGGATCATAGAAAGCAGAGCTGCAGTGGGGGTGAATATAGGGACCCACCACTTGGGTCCCTGCATCCTGGGGCTCCAGGTTGCCTCTCTGTGACAGGTCCTTCATCATCTCATAGAAGGTTGCGTATTCTGGACACAGAGAACTGGGGAAGCTGCTGAAAGTAAAAATCATTATTCTGTAGCTCTTCTCAGAAAGTTCTTGTTCTGAGCTGGCAGATGCTTCCAGAATTGCCAACTAAAATATTTTCCTTCAGCTGAGGAAATTGCAGAGAGGGCAGCCCTGTCCAGATTTCACCCCTGGTCTACATTTTCTTGCCTCCAAAAGGATTAAGCAAAAGAAGCAATAGTTAGGAGTAGCATGCCAACGAGTTGGCAACCTTCCACACTAGATTTTCAGGACACTGCTTTTCTGTCTGCATCATAAATTCATTTTTAGTTTTTCAGTCTGCTTAGTAAAAGGACAAACATGCCAGAACTTCAGATTAATCCTACGTCCTTCGTTATTATCTCAAAGAGGTACGAATACACCATTACTCCCCAATAACAGGCACTCAGCTAGCAAGGAGATGCTGCACTGTGGACACAAAGACTGGGACTAATGAATCCCAAAAACTAATTACATTTCTTTTAAGGTAACTTATTACCAGAAAGTAGCTGTGTTAGCACAAGGATTTTGTGTGAGAATGGCAATACCCAGGAAGATGCCAGCTAATTAATCATCCCCCATAACTCTCCATAATAGCCCTGTCTGGACTTCCGTGTCCAGACCATTGTTCTTCCTGGGCTTACGTGTGGCCTGACCTTTTTTGGACCAGCAGTGTAATTGGTAATTGCAGGCTAATTTATATAAACAGACGAAGGCACTGCCAAACGGAAGCGTCGTCATCACAGTCGGTGCTTACTGCTGAGAGCTCTCTGTTTTGCACAAGTTTGGGTCAAGTGGTTGGAGCCAGTGAGGCGTACTGCCAGAAACAATTAACTCAAAGAAGGAAAAGCTCTATGTCCTTGTAAAGTCTGTGGTCTGTTGCATGGAGTGAGTCCTCCCTCGCATTTTTGGAGGAAACTGGTTTCGGGCCTTTCCTTGGAATCTGCACGGGACCGGAAGGGCTATTACTCCTTAGCGGGCTTGCAGGCTGTCCTGATAAGTTCCTTCCTAGAACACAGAGGAACTTGACCTATTTCTCCTCTGCAGGCAGCACCGTCAGCCCAACTAGCAAATGTGATTAATGTCATTTGTCCTTGACCCTTGTCACTGACAAGGAACGGAAACAGATTAAGAGGCCAGTGCTTCCCAAATCAGGTGGAGCCAAGTGTCCTCTGCCAGAACCCATAGTAATAGACTCACAAAGAACTGATGCTGGGGTGTATTATGATTTTCCAGGGCTCATTCCTGTCTGAGGGGAGATGATTGAGATGATTATCCTCCTGTGTCCCCTCAAGTGCCCAGCCAGGACCCCCTGCTAGCTGAGACAGAGGCCTTCAGAAGACACGTGTCTGAGCATCCTCGCCCGGAGGCCGGCAGGGGACGATCTCGCAGAAAGGCAAAGCTGTGGGCCCAGAGCACCCAAGTGGCCACTGAGACAGGAAGGCTGTTAGAGAGACGCAGCCCTCACCTGTCACCTCTCAGGGCCTGTAAGCTTCCTCTTCTTTCTTTAGAAATTTCTTACACTCCAAAGGCTTTAATCTACGTGAAGCCAAAGGCCAAGAAGCACGATGAGCCACAAAGATCAGATTAGCCTGGCCTGTGGGTCGATCAGACCAGCAGCAAAAATGCATCTCTTTTCCCAAGGGGCCCCTTCAGTTTTGACTCTAGCATGAAGTCCCCCCACCACCTCCCCAGCATTTCCTTCCCTACCCTTATTTTTCTTTCATTTAGCATAAAATTAACCTTTTAGAAGTGAACAATTCAGTGGCATTTCACAATGTAGTGCAATCACCTCTATCTAGTGCCAAAATACATTCATGATGCCCCAAAGAAACTCTGGACCCATTGTTACACAGTGACTCCCCATTCTCTCTCCTGCAGGCCCTGGAAGTCACCAGCCTGTGTTCTGCCTTTATGGATTTACCTATTCTGGGTATTTTATTTAAATGGAATCACAATACATATGGCCTTTTGTGTCTGGTTTCTTTCCCTTAGCGTGATGTTTTCAAGGGTCATCCATGTGGCACCGCGCATGAGTGCTTCATTCCTTTTCATGGTGGGCTCTTATTTGTTTGTACAGCCCACGGGGAGCCCTGGAAGCAGAAAGTGGTTAGAGACACAGTGTTCCCTGTGCAGCTGAGATTCAGCTGTGCCCACAGGAGGAGGATGGACTAGGGGCAGAGGTGAGGCAGAGGGGAGGGGATTGCAGAGCTGGCAGAGGGACCCGTGGAACTGCAATGGCCCTGGCTCTGTTTGCTGAGCCCCGACTGTGTCCAGGCTGTGCGCTGGAAGCTTCAGATGCACGGCCTTTGAGATAGGTGTGATGTTCTTATGGGATGTCATTCTAAGTTTAGGGTCCAAACCGAGAGGAGCTGGCATTCGAGTCCAGATCTGACTGGAAACCCACTAGCTGTGTGATCTTGGGCAACCGAGGCAGCCTCTCTGAGCCTCAGTCTCTCCGTCTGTAAATGGCCATGGTGGTGGTGGTGCCGATCAGGGCTAAGATGAGGCAGGGGAGGGTAAGACTGAGCTGTGCAGGATTGGACCCCATCTTCATTTAAAGTTGTGATATTTCTTTCATCATGGATTGTTTTCATTAATTTTGATGAAAAAATATTGCATTAAAATAGTGTCTAGTAGACAGTGTGAAGGCACTTAATGCTTCTGAACTGTACCCCCCAAACTGGTTACAATGATAAATTTTATTATTTCTATTTTACCACAATTTAAAAATATGTAATATTTCTGATGATTAGTGAATTTTTTTTGATATCCGCTTAAATTTTGCACTGAATGAAGACCTCACTCACTTTGCCTTTGTGTGGGCCCTGCCGTCATATACATCAATAGCTTGGCACTAGGGCCTGGCCCACAGGAAACTCACTTTAACAGATGGCTGCTGACTGTGGACTGCAGCCATCATGCAATTGTAATGAAAGTCTTGGAAGTTACTGGGAATGATCAAGGGAGAGTTGGGGGCTAAGCATTGGGTCCCCTCTGGCTCCAGGTACTTCACAGACTTTGCCTCATCTAATCCTCTCAAAACACAAGCCCACTTTGCAGGTGGAGAAACCGAAGGTTTGAATGTGTTACCCAAGGCAGGGCAGATCATATCCAAGTTGAAATTTGACACCAAAGCTTTTCTGTTCCTCCAGGCTGACTTTCGGAGCATAAAACACTTGCTATCTTTACAAAGCAATGCCAATATTCACCAACATTATATCACACAAACCAGGACCTGCTAACAGATGGGTGTGGCAGTATTCCTGGTGTGTTCTCCCCCTGTGAGCATCCTTTTCCCTGGCTCCCCAAGAATCTCCACTCCCTTCAGCTGCAGTCTCTTGCCTGAAATTCCTTTCACGTACTTGAGATAAGAACGTCGCCTGGTCTGTCTCTGAACTCTCTATGGACTAGGGCTGGAGAAGGAACTGGCGGAGGAAGCTGTCTTAGTGCTGGCTTCCAAATTTATGTCTTTTCTGTGGCTACAGTGCATTAGTATTACTGTCGCTTAGTCCTCTGTTTCCTTCCCATGCTAGAAAGTTCTTGTCTGTTTGTCAAGCAAGGAAATGAATCACAAGCCGTCAAGCAGTCGTGCATATTTAGCCACAGAGCACATTCCGCCCTGGGTGGAGATGTGGGACCGTCGAGGGCAGCCTGCTGACAGCCTCTGCTTCTCAGTACAGATACAGGGGGCCGGGGGCGGCTGTCTGGTTTCTCCTGACCCTCATCAGAGCTGGTCTTGACTTCGTCAGCTTGCACGGCTAACCCATCCTTCCCGCGGCTTGCCTTCCTGAGGGCCGGCTGCCCAGGCTCTACCTCTTCTTCCCCAGTAGCGTGATGCTCTGTGATCAGAGTGTCGGAGGACTGGATGCGGGGGTTAGTAAGCAAGTGATAGAAGTGGGGTGAGGATCATGAAAGGGTATGAGGAATGAGCGTAGAGCAAAGGGGTCTCACCTGGTCAGGGGAACAGGGAAGCCTTCCTGCGAAAAAGGCAAGAAAGATGAGTAGGAGTCAGCCAAGTGACAAAGGAAGAAGGGCGTCCCGGCACGTGCCACGGGCAGGACTTTGAGTTTGACTCTGAGTACAAAGGAGAGCCTTGGGGTACAGGACTCGTGCTCCCATGTACATCTTAGAAGACTCACTGAAGCTTCCATGAGGGGTAGGAGAATGAGGGCAGAGGCAGAGAGACCAGTTAAGAGACACGAGTTGCTGGTGTTATGCACCTGGCAGTGAAATTGGAGGAGGATTCTAAAGATGCTTGAACATGGAGGTGACAGATGTGCCATTGCAGATGTGTGTGTGGTTAAGACAGGATTCAAGAGTGAGTGGTGCCATATTTATCCAGCAAATTAAACTGATTGATGCACAACAAAATAACCTTCAAGGAAGCCCCCAAACAGGTTCCAGTTAGCGCTGCTTTTCTTTTTGTCCATTGCATTTTTATCTCTGCTTTTTAGATTTCCTCCTCATTCACGTCTCTCGATCTCTGTGACCACAAAGATACTTTGTAAAGGCTCCTTGTCAGCCTCATTCTCCTTGTTCTGTCCATCCCAATATAATTCAGGGGCTCCACAGTGAGGGAAATTCAGAATTAAAACCAAACAAAAAAGATACTCAACACTAACTTAGAGATAAATGTCTCCGCCCACACACTGGGATGCAGACCAGAGGGAGAGCAGGAGTGAGGCTCTGGCTGGCTGGCTGGTAACTGCTCGTAACCCACAGCCCACCACCAGTGGCCAGTGCCGACGGGACGGTGTCAGTCTTGAGCACCTATCTTTGAGGTGCGTCCATGTGGGTAAAAAACAAGTAGGAACTATTGCTTTACACTTGAAGCAATTTTAAATTTCTTTGGCACTGGAATAAACTATATACTTGATTTTTGGCATGTTCTATAAAAATATTCAATCGTGAATATTTGTGATTAAAAGTAAAGAAGTACATTGTGTTTCTAGGGGAATTTTTTAGGGAAATATTGGATTCAGCCACTGGGTCTACTGGTCCAATAGCCGGTCAATTTGTGTAATATGTGAGGATCCTCTCCCTGCTTCTCTTTTGCACAAAAATGCAATCATTCTACTCTGTCATTTCTGTAACTTTTTTCCTTGATTGATTAACAGATCAAAAGCTTCCCATGTTAGCACGTATAAAAGGATGAATAACAAGGGGAATTGTAATAAAATGAGTGTTAGAAAAACCTTGAGTCTCCAAATTACCTTTCCTAGATTATTTCTGTGGTGCCTTTTTGCCTGGACATTTTCCGCGTGAAGTCGCTTTGTGTGTCTTGTGCCGCAATTCTGAGAACCAGTTATCGTTTACAGAGAGCAGAAAAGCTAGACACGTGTGCCCTGGGCTGGCGGCGGAGGGCACAAGTCTTGCCTTTTGTTTCTTAGTTGTTCTCAGGGTAGTTAAGAATACACTGAGCTGGTTAAGTGTGCGATTTTTAAATAAAACCTTAACACTTCTCTATATTGGAAGAATGACACAAGTACCCTAACAGGTGAGCAGCTGTCTGCTTATTTGGTGTGACGAGGAAAGACAGTGAAACCAGCCTATTCATGGCCAGCTTGTGAGCTGTTTTTAATGAGACTCTGTGGCTCCTCAAACTGTCTTTGCTGTGTGACCTTTCTCTGCAGCATTATAATTCTTGGATTTTTGAAGCATCTCTCCCTTTGCCACTAAAGCAGTAAAAGGAAATTGTGCACCCAGTGGTGCCATTATCCTTTTCTCATGTTGAGGGCAAGCCATCTGGTGGCAGTAAACCGAGAAAAGTCACATTTAGGTTACCTGGGGCTGGTGAGAGATGCAGTCATCTTACCACTTCTGCGACAAGAGGCATCTGAAATCCTGACGATGACATCTTGTTATTCAGAGCATCTAAAATGGCTCCATTGGAAGATGCAAAATGTTTGTCTCAAAGTATTAAAACACTTTAGCAGAAATATTAAAATGAACGTTTATGAATAATATCATGATGAGATTTTTTTCTTCCGTGGATGTGGAAATGGAGTGTTTCATCCATCACTGCCATCACAAATTATCACAAACCTCATGGGTTAGAACAACACAAACTTACTGTCTCAGAGTGGTGTCCATCAGCAGTGCAGGGCGTTTGGCTGGTTCCTCAAGCGTCTGCCAGTGGGCTTTTCTCAGGAAGCTCTGGGGAGAGCTTGCTTCCTGGGTCTTTCTTGGTGGCCAAATTCAGTTCCTTGTATTTATAGACTGAGGGCCTTGTTTCGATGCTGGCTGTGGGCTGGGAGGTGTTCTCAGCTTCCAGAGGCCACCGCCTGCCCTGGTTGGTGGTCCCCTTCCTCCATCTGCAGAGCCAGCAATGTCAGGCCCTCTTTCCTCATCTTTCCTCATCTCTGCTACCCTCTCTTCAGCTGCATCTCTTGGACTGACTCGTCTGCCTCCCTCTTCTGCTTTTAAGGGCTCATGTGATGACACTGAGCCCAGGAGGATAATTCAGGATCATGTCCTGGTCTTATAGTCAGCTGATTAGTGACCTTAATTTCATCTGCAAAGCTCCTTCACAGGAGTACATAGATTAGTGTTTGATTGAACAACCAGGGGGCAGCAATCTTGAAGACACATCTTTAGAATATGCCCTACCGCAACCATAAAGAAAAAGTCCACTCAAAACAAGAATGGAGGCAAACAATTAAACTATACAGGTACTATAGCAGCCTTGAATTTAAAATGTAAATTTCTTTGGCCTGTTCTGATACTGATTTTTCCAACATTATTACTAAACTGCAATCAAGACTAATGCATAAACTTGAAAGATCACAGTGGCTTTCCTCTTTAAGAAGCTGGTTCCTACTTTTTTTAGTAAGTATTTCAGAAATTTCTTCCAGAGATGAAAGATATTTTCAGAAAAAAATTGAAAGGCCCAATGATCTTAGTTTTACTGAGTTCTCTATGTTTTTCTTATACAAAGGATATATATATATTCTTAGAATTTCTCCTCCTTCCTGGCATCTGCCACCCCTACAGATGGAACACAAATAGATATTTCCATTCTAAAACAGGAAGAAAAGACAGCGGTCCAGAGACACCTTCTGTAGTTTTAATTCATTTTTTTTGGCCAAGATTGGCTTTGTTTGTTTCACTTAGCTAAAACTGTAGAATCATCTCTGGCCAAATTAACTGGAGTCTGGATTTTTCCATCATTTTTTTTAACTGAAGTATAGTTGATTTATAATGTTGTGTTAGTTTCTAGTGTACAGCATAGTAATTCAATTATACATATGTGTGTTCTTTTTCATATTCTTTTCTATTGTAGGTTATTACAAATTATTGAATATAGTCCCTGTGCTACAGTAGGACCTTGTTGTTTATTCTGTTTATGGTTGTTTGTATCTGCTAGTCTCAAACTCCTAACTTATCCCTCCCCCGCACCCCATTTTCCCTGCATTTTCCATCATTTATCATGTTCTTTGGTCCAAATAAAAGATTACTAAGTGAGTCTTCAAGATGCCTAAATTCATGAAATAGCAATTAGGAGAGATGGGTACATTTTAAGAGATTAAAGGAAAAAAAGTTAATCACCTCCTTCCCTTTTGATACTTAAGTTATTTTGATCCAGGGACTATTTTTATTAGTGATTTGGCCACAAATTTAAGGAGATGTTTTCCCAGGAGGTAATGTAAGAAAACCAAGAAGACTTTTAAAAAGCAGAAAGGGATAGTTACCACCAGGCATCTGGCCTGGAGCAGCAGAGTTACAGGGGATTTCTTTCTCCTCCTGTATCTGGTGGCTCCCTCTTATAATCACTTGCCCTCCCATGCTGGGCGAGGACCACGAGCAGTCAGCTTGGGGAGGTGCTGATGGCAGCAGGCTGACAGTAAATCACAGAACAAAACCATATTTGGGAGGCGCTGGGGAACTGTGCAGAGGACAGTAGGGGAGGAGTAGAGGGAAGGGATAAAGACACAAGAGTAAACGCACTTCTTTGCCTTTGATGAGACTTGCAGTTGTTTTTTTTTTTTTTATTGTTGTTATTGGTCCTCAATATGGTATCAGTGAGTGATCAAAGCCATTATGAAAGTAAGAAATGGACCTCAAGGAAAATGTTTCATCTAGATGAGTGAGCTTTTAAAAATCATGTGGATTCCCCAGCTTTAATAACTCTTTGAAGTACAATTTGTTAAAATTTCCTGCGAGTAAATAAATTGAAAGATGACATGACTGCGTATGGGGAATCAGGTGATGAATTGAAATGAAAGTTAGGAAGGTTGTTTTCATAATAGCTATTAGTAATCCAGAACATAATGCCAAATCTTGAAAGTTTTTTCAAACCCACAGTCTGACATTTAAAAGGCAAGTAGCCAATTACCTATAATCCTTTATTAGTCAGCTTTGTTCTCCGCCTTCTTAGAAGACAGAGGACCCAAAATACACGGAACTGGATGGCCTCGGCCTTGCTCGTTGTTCATTTAGCCACCATGCTCTCTTTCCGGGAAGCTGCCTGCTTGGTGAAGTGAATATGCATTTCTCTTTCTCTGTTTCCTAGCATATCAATTTATTATATGTATTTCAAAGCCCAGGTTTTGTGATTGACGTTAAATCATGTCTGGTAGATGAGAAATCATTCAGTTTAGCAGGAAAGGAAGAAAACACTGGGTTTTATTCCTATTTGAACCTAATTGGCTTTTGGCCCAAGGCATTTTGTTTTTGTTGTTGTATTTGTGATGGGGACACGGCTAGCAGATAGCTCTGTTCTGTGGAAGTGCTCGCTTCAGAGGTGGTGGCACATAGACTTGATGCGAAACTGAGGTGCCAGGACCAGGGTCGGATGTGGGGGCTTCCAAGGTGAGATGCACCCTGATACTGTTGGCACAGTAGAAGTAAGAGCCCACCACAAACGTGCCAGGGAAATATGTCACGAGTTAGTGGAATTCAGGGGAGGTGGGCATCGATGGGCCAGGGGAGTGGGCCACGTGGCACTGCTCCAAGCGCACGATGTGGTCAGGTAACTGAAGTCTCAAGTCACAGTGAGCAGAGCCCGTGTCTCCAGTGCTCCAAGCCAGGAAACAATTGTGGGTGTTTTCAGAGCACAAAGAACCACAGGCACAATTAGGTTCACAGTTAACGGTTTTAGCCATGCGGCGTTCACGCTTTTTTCCCTGTGACTTCCTTGCAATTTAGCCCAATGGGAAACTTACAGCAGACATTTCATAGAGCACTTAACTCTGTGGCGTCCATCAATTTTAATTGGAATCGTGCAGCTGAGACCCTAGGTAGTACTTGACAGCGATAGGGTGTCTTTTAACTCAGGTGTTTCTGGTTCTGCTCTGGGCATCTCTGGAACAGCGTGCGTGATGCATGACTAACTCCAGAAGGCACACGTCTGGGCGGTCCTAGAAAGGTGCAGAGTTGAATAGTCAACCTCAGAGGAGCTCCTCCATTTCTCTCTCCTGGTTTCCATTTATGAGTAGGGGTGGAGGTGTCAACGGAGGGAATTCCACTCTGAGGACAGCAGTGTTCACAGCCTCCCCGACGGGCAGTTGGTCTTTAAGTCACTGAAGCGTGCTGTCTCTGCAGCTCAGCAAAGCAATTACCAAGCCATCACTGTCCTGATTTATAAAGAAATTGCCTCCCTTGGGAGAAGACAGTAAGGTACATAGCAGGAATCCGAACTGCAAGACTGTGCTAATCCAAAAAAAGAAAAAGAGAGAGAGAGGGAGGGAGGGAGAGACAGAGAGAGAGAGAGAAAGACAGGAAGGAAGGAGGGATGGGAGGGAGGGAAAGGGAAATTTATGACTCTCGAATTTTTTTTGACTCGGCTATGATGAAGTACCAGCTTTAAAAACACACATGTAGAGAGAAAAATCAAGAGCATTTGGAGTAAACTCAACCTTCCAGTAAAAGTTTATGGAGGACAGGGCTGGTCCTAATGCTGTTCCGTACCCGTTTGGTACTCATGGTTGGCGTTTCAGATGATATTCTGAGAATTCACTTAAAGTAATGAGGTTGCACTGTAGACTTCACTCAAGCAGAGCTCAGAGGCTGCCTCATTTCTCTCCCTTACAACCCAGTCCACTTATTTCCCGCACAGTGTAGGGTACTAACCACTGGACTTTCTGCACTTCCAGAAAGAGGACTTGGCAGAAGTGAAGGCTGTCAATCAATCAGGAGAGCATCCTGGACCAAGCTGATGCCCGCTTACCTGGTGGCACTCTTGTGGTCAGTCAGATCAGAGATGAGTAGAAGTAAATTAAAGCAGCATATTTTTGCCTTCAAATGTGCATCACCACGTCACATCAGTGTTTCTTGTGCAGGAGGCCTTCGTGTGCTCTGAGTTACATAGAACACCGTCTGGCCTTGCATAGTTGAGGATGCCACCTCACCCCAACCCCCAACATACACACCCCTAGGAAGAATTTTTATTTTCTTATATATGGGGTATTTTGGTCTTGATCAAATCAATACAGTTATTTGATCATCTGGAAATATCTTCTGAAAACTTGCATGAGCCCACTGCACACGAACAGTTTTCCAGGGAAAAAGTGGGATGTGAAACATTGAGGGATGGTGTTGAGAAGAATTCCATTTACCCTTCAGTAAAACAAGCTAAAACGTGGGTATTAGTTTCCTATGGCTGCTATAACAAATGACTGCAAACTTAGTGACTTAGAACAACACACATTTATTCTACAGTTTCTGTGGGTTAGAATTCTGACGTGAGTCTCACCAACTTAAAATCAAAGTGTTACTAATGGCTCTTGGTAGAATCTGCTTCCAATCTCCTTCAGATTGTGACCCAAATCCAGTTCCTTGTGGTGGTGGGACTGAGGTCTCTGTTTCCTTGCTGACTGTCAGCTGAGAGCCATCAGCCTCTCTCTCATCTTTGCATGTCATCCTCTGTGGGTCAGAACCAGCAATGGGAACTTGAATCTTCATGTTGGAATCTCTCTGACTTCCCTTCTGCTGCTTCTCTCTGACTGCAGCCAAAGCATGTTCTCTGCTATTAAGGATCATGTAATTAAATTGAGACCACAGGGATCATCCAGGACAGTCTCCTTATTTTAAAGCCCATTACCTTAATTCCATCTGCAAAGTCCCTCTTCTCATGTTAGACAACCTATTTACAGTTTCCTGGGATTAGCACATGGACATCTGTGGGGGCCATTATTTGGCCTACCGCAGTCTGCCCTCTGGTCCCCGCTAAGGTCTCCATGTACTCCTATTTTCATCCCATCCCTAGGTTTCAAGTCAAAGTCCTAAATCTCTTCAGCTCAAAATTCCAAAACTGCAAAAGTAAGAGTGAGATAGAGATGCAGAAAGGAGACAAGGCGGGGGGGGGGGGGGGACTGGCCTGTCAAATGCAAGGGAGGGGAGAGGCCAAGTCCTTACCAAGTCCTCCTGGCTGACTCACCAAAGATGTTGGCAGAGAGTAAGTTCTTGTCTCACGCAGGAAAGAATTTAAGAGTGAGGCACAGTAAAGTGAAAGTAAGTTTATTCAGGGAGATGCACACTCCACAGACAGAGTGTGATTCATCTCACTCAGAAGAGAAAACAGCTTAGGAGATACACACTCCATATGCAGAATTCGGATCATCTCAGAATGCAAGAGGGAGAGAGGCTGAGAGGTGTGGGGGGTTATGTTTAAAGTAAAAGTAGATACAAACTCCATAGACAGAGTACAGGCCATCTCAGAAGGCAAGAGAGAGAGTGACCTTGAGACGTGGGGTTGTTAGTTTTTATGGGCTCTGCAATTTCATATGCTAATGAGTAGGAAGATTATTGCAACTATTTTGAGGAAGGGGCAAGAATTTCCAGGAATTGGGCCTTGCCCCCCTTTTGACCTTTTATGGTCAGCTAGGAACTGTCATGGGACCTAAAACTGCCCGTAAGCCAATGTGCACCTTTCAAATTTGAAGGTGCTTTCTGTTAAATTTCCACAAATTGCCTTCTTGCTAAGAACATATATATTGTACTCTGTGGTCTTACTTCTTAAGTCACACCTGTGACTTGCTGCTGCAAATGTTAAGGAAAACAATCGATGTCCAAGTTTACAGAATCATAATTTAAGCAAAGATTTTAATCTTTAATTTTAATCTATAATTAAGCAAAGGTTTTAATTACAGCGTCAGTGAAGGTGAGCAGTAAAACGTCCATCCATTTCATCCTGTATTTGCTTCTAGGAACACCCAGATATGACTGGAAGTGCCTGGACCTCACTTCCAAGGGAGATTGTTTCCCTGATTCTTCCTGCTGCTAGTTTTGTGATGATATCAGATTCAGGCACATTAAATGTGTGCCTGCTTACCTTCTTGGACTCTGAGCTCCCTGGGTCAAGGGCCAGGTGTTTTTCTCTTTATCCCAAGTCTTGGCATAGAGTGTGGAGCACAGCAGGTGCCCAGTCAAGGTGGGTTGTTTTGTTGGTTTGAATTGACTTACCTCTGTTACCTTTTCTTCCTACAATGGTTCCACACAGAAATATACTCAACTTTGAGCAAAATATCAAGGGTTTAGAGACCCCTCCTGAACCCTCTAACTGGACTTTAGATGAGAATCTAGGTCAGGGGTTGGCAAACTGTGGCCCATGGGCCAAATCCCACCAGTGAGCTGTTTTTCTCTGACTGCAGATAAGAATGAATTTTACATTTTTAAAAGGTTGTAAAAAGAAGAAGGAAAAGAAACAACAAAGACCCCATGTGGCCCCCAGACCTAAAATATTTACTCTCTGACTTCTGATTTAGTTGTTCATGGACAGAAAGATCTCTTTAAAATGTGGTGCTTCCAGCTAAAGCAAAAGCAAGTCTGCTTCATGGGAGAAAGGCCTGAGCATGATTGGCAGGATTTCCCATCCCCATGTTAAAGATCAGATTAATTTCACTGGTTTCTGGGTAGGTGGCCACAGGGTCAAGAAATTAAGGGAATTCACATTTGTATTTTACTTAGATTTCCCCTCACAATTTAGTGTTGTTTCCAGATTTTCAAAGGGTGCCAAGTAAAAGCCTGTGGTGATTGGTTTAAATGTATCACTTTTAGTGTGGGGGCCACGATGCCCCCTGCCCTGTTGTTACCAAAGTCAGGTCTGGCTGCTTGCTACTCAAAAGCTAATACTTGAGAGACAAGTGTTGGTAGGAAGGGAAAGGTTGCTTTATTTCAGAGACCAGCAACCAGGGGAGAAGGTAGACTCATGTCCAAAGGCCAACTCCCCTCTGTGGATCAGGGCACAAAGCTTTTAAAGGGGAGTTTCAGGGGTATACAGGTGGAGGGAGGGGGCTACTGCAGAACAGCACAGCCAGCTCCCATAGTCATCTTGAAATTGCTCACGCAGTGGTCTGATCAGCGTCATCATGATTGTTTTAAGAACAATTAATTTTCAATTCCAGGGTGATTTGTTCCCATTTCTTTGAGGCCAGTTCTTGGAATTGTGGCAGCTTATGTCATGGCTACAGTCTGGTCATTCTGTAGTTAACTTCTTCCGCTGGTTCGAGTTTCAGTATCTACAAAACAGTCCAAAGGATGTGGCTCAGAATATTATCTATAGTCCTTGAAGAGGAACGTAAGGTCCTTGACTTTGCTTAATGAGTGAACTATTACTTGGTCTTGTTTGACTGATCTCCTTTGCTTCTATATTTCTCACTTCTCTGATTAAAAATATTCTTTGGCCAAAGTTTTTCTACAGATAAAAGGCAGGTGGAGGGATGTGGTAGGGGTGGGGAGGGGGTTATCCCAGGAAGGCTTCATGGAGTCCTGCTTGGTTTTACTGTTGGGAAGAGATGACCAAGTATTAAGAATCCATGTATCATGTGGCTCCAGTGGATGATTACAGGATCATTCAATAAATATCCCAATTCCCTGCTGTGGGCTAGGACAGTGATTCTCAAACCCTGGTGTGGATTGGCATCAATCTAACAGAACACACTCAGGCCCAGTGTTATTGGACTAGGGTGAGGACCTAAGCCTTTGAATTTTTATCAAGTTCCAAAGACAATTCGTATGCAGCAGAGGTTTGAGAACCACTGGGCTGAGCAATGTTCAGTACTGAAGTCCTGCAGATCAGACCCTCAGGGAGCCTAGCTACCCAGCGCAGGGTCCTCAGCCTCCACATGGCATTCTTCCCTGGGGGGCTGGTCCTGGGCATCGCAGGATGTTTAGCAGCAGCCCTGACCACATGCAGATACTAGATGCTGGGAACACCCCTCCCTCTGCAGTTATGACAACCAAAATGTTCCGAGGCGCCCAGACATTAGTAAATGTTCCCCGGGGGCAAAACCGCCATGGTTGAGAACTACTGGCTAGAAGGAGACAGCCCTGAAAACATGTTATTCAGCAATCATTCACTGAGTTCCTGCTCAGTCCTATGCAGTGGGGAGCAAGGAATAGACAACCAAGAAGAGGATGCTTCCCACCCCTCCCCTACAAAGACAGACCCGCTTGAACATCAGATCTGCCCTGTGCTGTCACCTGTGATGGATTCTGTCTCTCCCCTGCCTGTCCTGATGTGTTGGCATCAAGGCCTGCGGAGTGGGTGGCTTCATATTTCAGCTTTGCCTCCAGACTACCTGTGTTTCTTGAAACGACCTCAGCTCTGCTCTCTAAAACCCTCTGGCCGCCCCGTCCCACCGCTCACACATGTTTACAGTCTCAGGAACCCAGCCCAGATCCTACAGAGACCCAGTGTCTGGGCTCTATTGATTGTAAGTTGGGAGATGAGGCCAAGGATCCCAGAGATATGCAGGGCTGGGCCAACAGGAAGGACGGTAAGGAGTTTTAGCAGGGCTGGAACCCAGGACTCAAGGGGCTGGGGGTGGGCCAGGTATGAGATGACCCCACTGGAGGCCAGATTATAAAAGCCAAGAATCAGGTGAGGTGGAGAGGAAAGGAGGTAACAGAGACCACAGGGAGACAAAGTAATCTTGAACCAGAAAACTCTTCCTACAGGCCTGTGGGCGAGGTGGGTGTGACACTGGGGAGAGCCTGATTGGCTCCCGGCAGCAAACGTGCAGTTCGCTCCAGCACTCAGTGTGTATGATCAATATTATCAACAATCATAAGAAACTTCAGATCTCAAGCTGAACAAGTTTACAAGGATGGCGGTTGTAGTGGCAGAACAGAAATCGCAGTAGAAGCCTGCATGGATGGTGTCACAGACATCTGATACTTATCCAATAAGCACAGAGCACAGAGGTGATTCGGTTCCGGACTCCATGTGAATTCCAGTCCATTGCAAGAGCTGAGCACACATGTGATAGCCAGCTTGCATTGAGCATCCTCGGATGTACCGGGCACTCAGCTGCACGCTGGGCATACAAATAACCATGACATGCCTTCTGCCCCCCTGAAAGTCCCAGTGCAGCAATAAGGTCACAGCCTAAATAATGCCAATGCAAAATCAATGGTGATCAATAAGCAATCAATAAGATTCAAAGAGCTAAGGGAGTATGGAGAAGGGAGAGGCTGATTTCAAACAGATTGATTACTCAAACTCTCATCCCTTGCTTTTCTATGTGATTTGATCCCCCATATCCGGACCATCTGAAATGGAGATGTGCAACTAGAGCCTTTCGTGTAAATTCCACTTTGGACCCTATGAGCACAGTATATTAAATTTTTTTTTAATGAACATAGTGAGTGATGGAAGCTCAGAGAAATGAGATGCCAAACAGCACTGAAGATAGGGAAAATAAAGCAGTTTAGCTAGTTACATTTGAGTAAGAACGATGGCAAGAGATGTCATATCTCTTAATTGTAAGATATAGAAATAAATTGTTTCATTTTTCATCTATTAGATAAAAAGATTATAGAATCCACTTTAGGCAGAAATTTCCAAATGACATATCAACTGACAATTCCATCAAGATTATAAAAATTACTTCTAAGGAATAGATATTATAGCATCATTGTGCTTTTTAAAAAAATAGCTACAAGTATTTGTTTTAATGCTACATTTGTGCATAGAATTTTGCTGTACCAGTTTCTAGCCAGACATGAAAATCACTCCCCTAATGTGAGCAGAAGATGGTTCAAGTACAACAGCAGGAAAGAACTTTGTAGGTGGGGCATTGACTCTTTGTGAAAACACTTACGTAGGACCATAATTACGATTAACTTGTTCAGTGACCAATACACAAGGTCACTGGGATTTTTCTTTTTAAACAGTGAAACATACAAGTGTAATAAATTTTGTGCTAGGGAGTAAAGGAAACCTTCCTCTCCTCCAGAGGGAGAAACCAAAGATAATCTTGTGATATAATTCACTTGTTCAGGGATAGTTGATTAAAAGTGGAAACCCAACCCAACCCAACCAAACCAAAGGCTTGTAGGACACCATTACCCACTGAAAAAGAGACATGTCCACACCTCAGTTCACTTAAAAATATATATGACTTGTTAGTCTTTTTCATTTCTCAGTGTCTTACACATTTTTATATAGTAGCCAGTTAGTAACTTTTTTTTAATTTTAGAGATTAGACTAGAATCGAACAGGAACTAGAATAAAGAAAAATGCTCAAATTAATATCGAAAATTTACGATGTTGACAGAGTTGTTAATTCCTGATCGTTCCCCTTGGCTGGCCCTGCCCGTTCATTGATTACCGATGAAAATAGGGCTGATCATTATGATGTTTATTTGTGAATCAGGAGGCAGCCTGCCCCCATCGTGAAGCTGCACAGGGAAGACAGCATTCATCAGCGAAGGAAAAGTGTAGAGGATATTTGAGACTAAGGTGCACAAGAGCTATCCCTCAGTTCTTCTTTCAAGTCTGAATTCCATCTTTCTGTCTGGAAACATGACCTCATCACAGCATGAAGAGGCAGGATTTAAGACACATAATCATACATTGCACCCAGCATTCTTCTGACCAAAGAGGTCTGATTAGAACTTTTGTCAAACCTATTACTCTCTCAGTGTCCAAGTTCAACCTGCTGAAAATCATTTCAAGGATGAGTGGTCTGAAAATACTCTCTTAAAATGGCCATCCTTCTAGTTTGGATAATGCAGTGTGCCTCTCACCACTGTTTCTCTCCCAGGAGGAGTCCTTCCTCCCTCCCAAGGATTCTGTCAGAAACGAGGGGTGGCCCCCGCAAGGCAGAATCTGTAACACTTCATGTAAAAATGCTTCTCGTATTTGCTCAGTTATGTTATCTAAGGAACTGAGGAGTTTTGTTTATATTCAAGATCAGCAAATGCCAAAAATACTAATTTGAACTGAATAACCTTTCCCAGTGTTACATGAAAATGCTGATAGACCCTATGTAAACATGTCTACAGAATTTTTTAGACGTTAAAGAAAACATTTATGTTCAGTAGTACTTTAGCATTGAGCCTACTTTATTTTGATTTAATTCCTAAAAAAATATAGTCCATACTGTATATCATGCCTGAAGCCCTTGCTTTCCTCTGCTTCACCGACCTGGGTTTTGTTCCAGTTTCTCTATTTTCTATGTATGTGGCCTTGAACAACCTCTTGGAGCCTCCATTTTCTCATCTGTTGAACAGAATGAAGTATAGTGGGGAAGGTTGTTGGGAAAACAGAATGAGAATACCTCTGTCAGTTACAGCGTGTTTTTGGAGATCCGTTCTATCCATCTACTCCTGTGGGCTCTGCCCAAGGTGACAGATTCTTGGAATCTGCCACGTGGTGGGCCTCAGCAGTCAGCAGAGAACACTACCCTCCCCAACCAAACCCTCCCCACCAGAACTAGAGCCAGAGCAGTGGTTTTCAATGTCAGCATCACCAAATATGCCAATTATCCGACTCCACCTGTGCTCCCTAGGTGGGTCCCAGCAATTTACAGGAACACACCCTCCATGTGATTCTTTTGCTAGCCATAGTTTGAGAACCACTGCCCTACCTAGATCATTCTCTCTTTCCATCACCCTTCCCCAAGTTTCTAAATTCTTTCTGTCCCTTGGTACCTTCTGTTAACTCACCTCCTCCAGCACCCCTCCAAAAGGCTGTGCTGTCCCTGAGTCAGTCACTGCAGAAGTCTCTACTGGAAATGCATCCTAGCCGTGGTTAGCAGACAAAGAACGTGATGACAAGCACCCCGACGATTCTCCTTCGACTGGATTGTCTCGTGTCTTGTAGGTCGAGACGTGCTCTCTGCCTCCCAGCTGTGTGTCCGTTACAAGAGGCCCCTTCGGTTGGCTTTAGCTTCCTTTGCCGCTACAGGAAGGAGCTTGGCTTCTCTGACCCATAAAAGGTGCCATGGGCACCCCGATGACTCAGTTTTCACCTAAACCTCTATCTATGTTCTTGGGATAAATTTCTAGAAGTTTACCTCCGGTGGGGCCAAGGTAGGTATATTTTTGAGGCAGGTGAACTTAGGGCTGTAAGATATTTCACTAAGTTGGAAGCTTTGTCTTTGGAAGGAATTTCAGACTTCTCAAAGAAGAGGAATCCTTTGAATCAAAGAGCTTCTGATTCCCTTGTCGATTGTAAGTGAAGCAGACCTGGAAGACTTTTCCAAAGTCTCCGTCCTTAGTGGTCGCAGGACTGTCAGGGATGGCGTGTTTGGAATTCTGCATTCTCCCTCTCTAGTGTTCCGTTACAGACATCTGTGACTCAGCCGGTTCTAGGAGGCATTTGTGGAAGCCATTCCTACTCATTAAAACTATATTCTTGGTAAATGCTCTGAAAAGGCAGTGTTTTCATTAAAGCTATCACAAGAAGTGGGCAGAAGAACATTCTTTTGATGACCACCATGAAGGATGCTGACACATCTATTTTTTTAATTGAAATATGGTCGATTTACAATGGTGTGTTAATTTCTGGTGTATGGCATAGTGACTCAGTTACATACATATATTCATTTTCATATTCTTTTTATTATAGGCTATTACAAGATATGGAATTCAGTCCCCTGTGCTATAGACTCAGACCTTGTCATTCATCTATTTTATACGTAGTAGTGTGTATCTGCAAATCCCAAACTCCCTGATTTACCCCTCCTCCCCCCTCCCCACCGCCCCGGGTAACCTTAAGTTTGCTTTCTATGCCTGTGTGTCTCTTTCTGTTTTGGAGATCCGTTCATTTGCTGACACACCCTTTTTGCTTTGCAGGAACGTTAGTTCAGCCGGAGAGGAAGCCCGCAGGAGGATGCGGGAGTGCGACGGGCTCACGGACGCGCTGCTCTACGTGATTCAGTCTGCGCTGGGGAGCAGTGAGATTGACAGCAAGGTCTGTTGTGTTTGCACAGGTGAAGCGTCTTACAGAATAAAGATGTCCGGGGACTAAACAACGGCTAACAAGGATGGGGAGTTAGCGCGGAGTTTAATACTTTCAGTCTGAAATCTGTATCGACAGGACTTCCAATCCTAGCCTAGAACTAGACACTTAATTCTTGATTAGTAACACGTAAGAATTAAAGTAACTCAAACTACAGGTGTTCCAGATGAGTATATAAGCCTTCACACACCAGGGTACCCACTGTCTTCTAGCTTTATTTTCTAAAATCCACTTTCCAAAGAAAAAGGAAATTTTAAAACTACCTGAGATTTGAATAAGCCTGTATTCTTACAAGATAGCTTTTTCACAACTTAATTCTATCAAATGCCATTTAAAGAATGCCTGATGAAGTCTAAATAAATGCCATCAAAATGCTAAATTAACGAGGCTGTCAAAACGTTAATCATTAGTGTCTGCTCAGTGTTTTACTTCACAAACCAAAATAGAATTGGGTGAGCTTCTCCAGTGTTTGAGCTGTTTTGTTTTATCTTAATTTGTCTTTTGATTAGTGTTGATTCACTTTAAATAAGAATCTGTAATTTCATAATATCCTATAAATGCAGACTTTACTGATGCTCTAAAGTAATAGGTGTGGTGAGCATGACACCTTAGTAAGCTCTTCTCAAGAACCACACTGTTGACATTTTGGGCTGATTATTGCTTTATTGGGGGTGATCCTGTGCCCTGTCGGATACTGAGCAGCGTTCCTGGCCTCCACCCATAAGATGCCAGTACCATGCCCCCCACCCCCATTGTAACAAACAAAAATGTCTCCAAACATTGCCAAATGTGCCATGAAGAATTAAAAAATGGCCCTGGTTGTGAACCAAAGCCTTAATCCCATGGTTTTAATGCCAACTCTTCATCAGAATTGCCTTTGGAGCATTTAATAAATGTGCATGCCTGGACCCACCCCCACCACAGCCCCCTGAATCCGAATGTCCAACTCTCGTCTCCAATGTCTGTTCCTCTGAAATTTCCTCTGGTCATTCCATGTGCATCTTGGATTGTGAACCCACCTTAGTAGATCCAGCTTTACAGTGGACTCCAATCAAGAATAAAGAATAATGTAATTGAGTTGGCAAGTCAGATAAAGAACAAATAAGAATGATTTTATTCATTTAGTTGCTAGTGGCATGGGGATGATTTCGCATGGCACTTCTCAACCTTCACTACACATTAGAGTGACTGAAAACTTTAGGAAGTTACTGATTCCTGAGCCCTACTCCCTAAAGATTGGAATCCATGATCTCTGCTGGGACGCCAACCCTTTTAAGATGAGGTCAGTCCAGTTACGAACACTGTCATCTTGTCACTGCCACTCAGTTTCATTCGCATCCATTCATTTACTGTGTACATGTTATCAATTGCAAAAGTGAAATATTATATAAAAGATTGAATCAACCTCTCTTGTAAAAGCCTTAACAGCCATTGTAGACCTTTTCATATCATTGACAGGAAAATTAAGTCCCTAAAGAGGCAACCAGTGAAGAAGCTGTCTTGAGTGTATACAGATACCTGTTAACACAACAGACATGGGATTTAGTTTTTAAAAAGCTGCTGAAAGTAATTTGTATTTCACAGAAGCTGCCAAGGATCTTAATATTGCGAGTGGTAAAGACTAAGGCAGGGGACCTGAAGCCTCTTACTGTAATGGAGACCAGGCAAGCAAGATTACTGCCTGGGCCTTGCAGTTGAAAACAAAAGAAGAGTCAACTTCCTCTTGCCTTGGCCAAGTGCCCGCACCACCAGTGTGGTGGGGTAGGCAGCCTCCAAGAGTGTGGTCCAAAATCAAAGTGCTGTGAGGCACACATGCTGTTTTCTGATGTCTTGGACAACCAGACTCCTCAGACTCTGGGCGGAGCTTGGAGACCCTCTGTCTTAATGTCCACATTTTCCACCAAAGGGTCAACTGGAAAAATTAGGACCATTTAGGGCTGGAGTCAGAAGACTCAGATATTCCTGTCGAGGTGGCTGGAGCACCACGTTAGGCACCAGGACCATGCTGACAGATGTGCTTTCTCCCGCTCCCGACTCCCAGAGGCAGGACCCGAGCGACCTCCCCTTGGAGACAAGGAGGATCCTCGTAGCTGGTGATTAACCGCCCGGCGGTGCTCTGCGGGCCAGAATGTGCTGTTCAGTTTTAAACGTATTATTATTGTCCTGTTATTTTCCACTCAGCCCTGTGCTCGGCCACTTCTGAGCTTTCACGATGACAAGTTAGAGGCGGGAAGAATGTGAGTGCACGCTGTCTCCAGGGCCAGTGAAGTTAATGAGTAAAAGAGCCTGGATGCCGTGCACGCTCTCAGCTCAGCTCCCATAATTGGGACAGTTTGTTGAATGGGTAACATATGGTGGCACATTCTACAGACAGCTTCCAAATTAGCCCTTTCTAATAGAAAATAAGGAATCAAAATGACCCTGGTGACCAAGAGGAGCTGCTGAAAGCTCTGGTGACAGCAATGGATATGGAAACCAAAACCAACGGCTGCCATGCGCCTTCTGCTGGTGTCCCCAAGAAAGACGGGGGCTGGTCTTTTTTTTTTTTTTTTTTTTGTCCCGTACCCTTCGGAGAAAAGCACTTGACTTGGTAATTCTCCCGAAACAAGCTTAAAGAGAGAGATGAGTTCAGTTTCTGGGAACACCCCCCCATACATCCTTCCCTCTAAACCACCTCTTGTCCTCCCCCCCGACCCCCCACCGCCGCTTTCTCCCTCCCCATCCGTCTTCTCCGCAGATCATCCCCCAGCCACAGGTAGATGATAGAGCATTTCTCGAACCTGCAGATTTACTCCCCAGTAGTCATTTGTTAAACTAGAGGCATGGATGTGCCCCCAGGGAGGACGAACAGCAGGATGACAAAGAAGTTTATTCTCCCAAGTCTTTGATGTAAGAAAAATCAGTTTGAGCTGATTTAAAAATCGTTCTGACTTATGCCATAACATTTTCCTTCCAGTGAGAGACTTTTCTCTCATGCATCGTCCTGTGCTTACCTGCTTTCATGTCGGTTCTTTTTTGATGCCGAGAGGACGCTTGAAATAGAAAATCAAGTTGACTCAAAGCCTGTGGGATTAGCAGCCCATGAAACCTTGAAAAGCTGACAAGGTCTGGAACGGCAAAGGCTCCAGAAATATACCTTGAAAACTGGTTTTTCTGGTTGATTTTCATGCCCCCAGGAGTCAAGTCAAAGACATCTGCTGCCTTTTACCAGATTCCAGTTGTAGGTGGGAGCAGTGCAGGATCTGTACCCTGGCAGCCCCCACCCCCTTCCAGTCCCAACCCAGGACAAGAGAGAAATGGTACATTCTGCTATGAGTCTCTGATGGCTTCCGGTCTTGTTTCCTTCATCTGTAAAATGGAACAATGTCCCCTGCCTTGAATGGTGGCTGTTTGCACAGTTGGTCACGGAAAAATGATAGCCAAGTTGGTGTGCTTTTAAAAATAAAACTTAGTTCAGTTCAGTTTTTTTTTTTCCACCATTATGTTATCCTTTTTAAAAGTTAGGTATTTTTTTTCTTCTTCCTTCAGTTCCTCAAATCCAGAGCAAAAATCAAAAGGTTGATGCATTGGACTGAATGTTTTGTTTCCCCCAAAATTCATATGTTGAGAGCTAATCTCCAATTTGGCAGTGGGGTCTTTGGGAGGAAATAGAAGCACAGAGATTTAGTACTTTGGCCAAGGTCACACAGCTCATTAAATGGCGGAGCCAGGACTCCATCACAGAGGGATTAGCTCCAGGTCACAAGCTCTGGCCCTCCCAGTGGTACTGCCTCCCCCACTGTTAACGATGTGTCCTCGTAAAGCACTTACTGTGTGCCGGGCACTCTGCTTTGTATGTACACAGTGGGTTAGTTTCCTCTTGCTGCTTTAACCAATAGCCACAGACATGGTGACTTAAAAGCACAGATTTATTATCTTACCGTTTTGGGGATTGGGAGTCCAAAATGGGTCTTGCTGGGCTAAAATCTGTGTGTGGACAGAGCTGCATTCCTTCTGCAGGCTCTCAGGAAGCATCTGTTTCCTTGTCTTTTACAAATTCTAGAAGGCCGCCCACATTCCGTGGCTCATGGCCCCTTCTTCCATCTCTAAAGCCAGCAATGGCAGGTCGTGTCCTTCCCACACTGTTTCACCCTAACTCTTCTGCCTCCCTCTTTTGCTTATAGGACCCTCATGATTACATGGGCCCATCTGGATCTCCGTCCAGTCCGCTGGGCCCGACTGCATGGTCCCATCCTAGCCTTCCCATCTGAAGGTCAACTCTCCCCCACCACATAACCTAACACATTCACAGGTTCCGGAGATTAAGATGTGAACGTCTTTGGGGTGGGGAGCTTTATTCTGCCCACCGCACGTGAACACTTTAAATCCCCTAAACCACACAGCATCGTAAGACGTGAGCACTGTTAGGGTCACCTTATAGAGGGCGTTACTGAGGCACAGAGATAGCGGGAGCGCCGTCCAAGTCACACAGCAGCAGTCAGAGGCCTGAGGCTCCACAGGCGTCCAGCTGTATGACGTGTGTCCTTAACCACCGTTCAGCCCCCACGCGAAGGAAACGGGAGTGCCAGCCATGGCAAGGAGGATCCGTAGCGTCCCCGGTGGCCACGGACGCTGGCTCGCCTGGGACGGCCCAGTTTGCAGCCCTTGCCCCGTTTTACTCCCAGAAAGCGCCCTGGCAGACGGTCAGCGTTAGTGTCACCCTCCCAGAGCTGACAGAAGTCCCGTTATCTGTGCTTTTGGTGATGTTGAGCCCTCATCCCCAGGCGGCAGTGGTCCGGGAGTGGGCCGCCTCCAGGGCCTCCTGTGGTTGTGGGTTCTCCCTCACTCACAAGTGAACTTCAGTCAACAGTGACAGCTGTTCATAAAAGTAACTATTGTTCATAAGTAGTTTCTTTGAGGGGAAGATAAGGTCTCAGGACTTTTCCAAGTGTCTCTAAACTCTTTCCACCGCCGCTGTCAAGGGAGACTTCTTTAGGAGCCCCGGCTAAATACATCCAAAGGAAAATGTGCGCGTGAAGATTGATTGCTTTTCCGGGCGGAGGGGTGCTGGCTAGTTTTCATTCATTCCTCTTCCTTTTTTTTTTTTTTTTTGGCCTTTCCAGACCGTGGAAAACTGTGTGTGCATATTAAGGAACCTGTCGTACCGGCTGGCAGCGGAAACGTCTCAGGGACAGCACGTGGGCACGGATGAGCTGGACGGGCTGCTCTGTGGGGAGGCCAACGGCAAAGACGCAGAGAGCTCCGGGTGCTGGGGCAAGAAGAAGAAGAAGAAGAAATCCCAAGACCAGGTGATGTGGGTGACTCTCAGCCGCATGCACTTACCCCTTCCCTCGCGGCCGCGCAAACGCTTCGTCTGCAAACACGGGTGCAGGGCTCTGGCTTTCCAACACGCCGTAAAGGCAGGGATGCGCCTGCACAGCTTCTCCGTGGGGATTTCACAGCTGAGGCAGTGGAACACTCAGTGAGTCCCCTCTGGTTCTACAGCCAAACCAAGATAGGAAATTTCAGAAGGAAAGAGGCACTTGAGTCGCCGGCAGGCTCTCGGGTACCAGCTCACAGCGTCAAGTCAGACGCAGGTGCTGATCCTTTGTGTTGACTCTCACATTTATTGAGGTTCTGGTGGGGAGCAAGCGGGTGCCTTGCAGGTGGTACAAAGGCACAGAACAGGTGTGGCCTGAGAAGGGAAACGGAGGAGAGAGGCACAGAAACCCAACACGTATATTTTTTTTCCTGTCGAGTCAGTTTACAATGTTGTGTCAGTTTCTGGTGTACAGCGTAGTGTTTCAGCCGTACGTGGATGCACATGTATTCCTTGTCACTGTAGGTTACTGCAAGATACTGAGTGAAGTTCCCTGGGCTCCACAGTAGGGTCTTGATTGTTCATCTGCTTTGTATGAAGTAGTCAGTACCTGCAAATCCCAAACTCCCAGTTTACCCCTTCCCACCCCTTCCCCCCGGTAACCATGCGTCTGTTTTCCATGTCTGTGAGCGTTTCTGTTTTGTAAATAACACGTATTTTATAGCTCGTTTTGGAAGTTGTGGATATGCGACCTTGCACTTCTTGTTGGAAAACGGGGGTAGCAGTCTGAGAATTCCCAGCCCTTCCAACATAATGACATTAGATGCTTGGCTCTGGGGGACAGTTCGATGAATTCAGAAAGCTGTCCCGCCGGAGAGGCCTGTTCACGATGCAGCGGCCTTTACCTCGAGCAGCTGTAAGTAGGTGGCCCTGCAGTGAAGGCCCCGAAGCTGCAGCTCAGCCTTGGCAGAATCAGAGCAGCCTCCACCCCTCTCCCTGGGAGGCTCTGGGAGGCGGAACCGCTCACCCATCAGGCCCCCAGGTAAGGGAGTAAAGCGAAAAAGTGCCCTCCCTGCCGCTGCCAGGAACCCCCGCTCCTGAGGCCTCCCCATCTCCTCTGGGCGCGGTGGTTCTCCCGCCAGCCTTGCCCTGGTCACTGTGGCCGTATGTCCAGCTTTCCTCTGGCCGCTGTGGTCTTATGTCCAACTGCTGAGGGCCGCACAGACCCCAGACCCGACTGTCGTCAGGAGCGGATGACTGAGAAAGCGGGACGGAGTTCCCAGCGCTCTGTCTTGCCAGGTTTTTAAGTCAAAATTCAATCTGTTTAGGTTACAGAGCACTTGTTTTCTAAACTATTTTAGAAATAGCTTTACTTTGAGAGGGGGTTAAAGGAACTATTTTATTTAGGGTAAGGATTTATGGGAATGTGTCTTTAAGTATAATTCCTGCATTATACATTATAATTAAGTATAATTCCTGCGTTTGACCTAAACGCACCACGGGTAGCATATTTGTGGGTTCCGGTTCTTGAGCTGTAGGTGGTCCCTGAGGGCTGCTCCAGGTCTCTCTCCAGCCTCTGGATCCATGTGTTCCAGCTTAAATACACCCAGAATTTAGGAGATACCTTCTTGGTGTCTCTTGGACGGTGACCTTCCACTCTGAGAAGTGAATCCCCAGCCCTGCTCTGTCTCTTGGTCAAGGCGCAGTGCTCCATGTTTTCCGTCTCTCCTTGCATCGCAGGAACCTTTTAGGAGGACTGAGCCATGGTGCTTAATTCAGCCACTTAGAAGCCTCCCACCGGGGAAGGCCTCGGTCAGCCAGCAGCTCCTCTGTGCCAGGCGTTGGACCACCTCAGGGCTCCCACCCTAAGTTCAGGACCTTAGGGGCGCCAGACTATTGTGGGTTCTGAACATTCTCAGTATCAAACAAATGAAAGATGCCTAACAGAAGTACATGGGTTCTTCTCATGGTCTCCTTTGGCAGTGCTTATACCATGGGGCCCAGTCCCTGCACCGCTTCATCCTGGAAGGCCAGCCAGTGCAGTGAGGTGGGAAGGAAGACGAGCCTGAGGGTGGGAACGTGGTGCCTAGTGATCATCGTCCGAGTCTCCCCTGCCACCTGAGGACTCAGAGCCTCCGTGATGGGCCCAGGCAGCTTCGGAAGGCAGATTCGTTAAATTCCATTCATACAAATTAGCCTTGGCAAAAAAAGAGAGAGAGGAGGAGGGAGAGGGGGAGAGAAAGAGAGAGGCAGGGAGGGAGGAAGGAAGGAAGGGAGAAGGAAGGAGAAAGAAAAGAAAAGAAAGGCAGCTTGAAACCTAGATGGAATACATTCTGATTTCAAGAGTTTCTCTCCAGTCCGTTGCTTGGATCCTGAAACACATCCTTCTAATGGCTCCTGTGCCTCACTGGTGTCTCATTTTGTGAGATCTGCCCAGACACCAAACCCTTTCTCCAACTCTGCCGCAGTGTGCCCTGGCTTGAAATCTTTTAAATGACAGGTGAGATTAGGATTTGACTGGGTTCAGAGAAGTCACAGATCAGAAGACAGCATTCATGATATAGCCCTTCTTTCGAGGTGTTAGCTGCCTCCATGAAACGTCATGGTGAGCGATTTCTCACCGTAGAACGCTGTACTTCAAATCAAATTTAATGACATCAATGAACTCTTTTCTAAGTCGAGTAAGGTAAAGTGATAAATACAATTTTATGATTTTTCACCAGAAGCCTCAATGAAACTTTATGTGATTTGTTTGCCCCATTTTTTTCTTACAATATTCTTTTATGAGAGAAAAAGAAGAATTTCTTTAAGAAAGGTTTGCTGAAACTACCCTCAGTTAAAATACAATGGAACTTTGTTGTTTATAAAGAAGCTTCAAAGTTATTTCAGCCAAATGATAGTTTTTTAAAAAGGTTTTCAAGCTGTGCTCTAACATAGTACAAAACTATTTTGAAGTGCCGGGGAATTCAGTGTCAAGCTTAATGAGGATGCAAACAGAGGGAGTTCTGGGTTTACAGCCATGAAAATGGTCAGGTACCATCCATCTCCTGCTTATCTTTACTGCTTGTAAAGTCAGGTTTTTAAAGAATGGGTGGTGATGAGGGAAGGTGTATGATACTGAGCGTGGTGAAGAAAGAAATATAGAAACAGGTCTGTATGTAGACGTAGGCATGATCAAAGACAGAAGACAGTAATTGATTCTTCGTGTACTTGTCAATTTACACACTTTCTACAATGCACATTGCATTTGTAATCTTTTCAAGTCTTATTCAAAAAAATAATATTCAAAAAGCTACTAACTGATCAAGTGAGTGTTTGTTTAGACACGTGGATACATTTTCTTCTCTTAAATTTGAGATGCCTCAGAGAAAGGCATGAGACGCTATGTAACATGAAAAGTTACCTAATCCTCAATGGATGCTTCCCAGGACAGAGGAGCCAGAGATTTTACCAGGAATCAAAAGTCATAAAAATCATAATTGGTTTAATGATTGCACTTGCTGCAATCCAGAAATTTATGTTGACTTCCACCTTCGGCATTGGTATTCCGTGCCTGAGGAAAATACCGTAACAATCTGCAAGTCCGGTTTAGTTATAATAAAAATCTTAAAACCTTTTTCTTTTAAATCCTTCATAGGGATAATTCAAGAAAATATATGATACAAAGATATACTGCATTCGTGCTCTTATTTCACAAAATGATTGCTGTTGAAAGGTACTGGAACCATCAGGCTGTAAACGCCTGTGTGTGGATGGATCGGGCGCTGCTATGCATCATACTCTGGTCTAAAAGGACTTTGCAGGTTCATTAATTGCTGATTTTGTGCTCAGTGCCTACTGCTGAATTATAAGAAATTACTGGTTTCTCTGGCTCTTTCAAGCAGAACCTCCCCCAGAACAGTCTGCATGTCTTGCCAAGAGGCTCATCTCACCCAGCAGGTCCTCACTGCATCCCCATCCCGCCCCCCACGGGGCTTTGGGCCAGCAGCCTGGCGCAGCACGGCAGGGGCAGCAATCTGAAGGGCGAGGTCCAGGGAAACAGAAGTAGATAAATTTGACTGATTTACTTTTCCACCTTCTGTAGAAATACACATCTTTGCTGGTTTGTTTTTCAATTTGGGATACGGCCACGGTTCCTGCAAGGGTGTCCTGGGATCCGTGGTGCTTAAACGTGGATGTGAAGTGGCAGGATACCACTGGCTGCTGGCCAAAGCAGACCTGGGCCTTCAGTACCTACTCGGTGGGAACCTGACTGTGTACAGAGAAACCCACGGAGAAAAACAGAGCTAAAACCAGCAGGATCCCCTAGAACGCAGAATCTCTCTTCTGCTTGAATATCCCCTGTGAATGTTTTCATTCAAGCATGGATGGACATGTATCCACGTGGGGGAGGACGTAAACCTATCCGAATTCAAAGATGATTCTGATCCGCGTTTTTATATGGTAGGCTTTCTCTCTCCTGATAATCTTTGTTTCGTGTGCTGGGCTCAATTTAAGAGCAAGTATTACTACTCTTTTCTAGATTGTTGATGTCAAATGCATAGGTTAGTGGGAAGTCTCACTTAGGGAAACAGCGTGACATTTTATCCACAAAAGCAACAGTAATGGGCTTTCAGGCCCCTGTTTCTTGCATGATGATGACATGTCTTAGTGGACGCGCCAGGCCCTCTCCCTGGCCCATCCCAGCGTCCCGCAGGCCAGCCCCGGACTTTGCCTCGGGCTGGTCCTCCGCCCGGCCTTCTCCTCCTCTCCTTCCACTACTAGGAGAATCCCCTTCAGAGCCAAGTAAAACATCACCTCTGCCCTTCCGAGATTTCCCCCGAGCAGAAAGTTAGTCAGTCTCTAATCTACGTCCGCATGATTTTATTTAAACTTCTCCTCTAGTGTCTGTCACATCAGGAGTTTTCCACATCACCTGATCTCCCGTGAGAGAGAATTTACTAAGAAGGACTATGTGGGTCTTCTTTCTGTCTTTGATGTCTAGCCCAGCGCCCAGCACCAGCTGTGCTGAGTGGTGGCCCGTCTGTGGTCCACAGGGGCCTCTAGCTCTTGCTGGGGGATAGTTTCCAGTAGGTGTTCAGAGCTGTGACTGGTCCCAGCCTCAGCCATTTTCTTCTTGGTGACGCTTTGCCTCCAAGGGCCACCCTGAGCCAAGAATCCTCCATGGTCCTTCTCTTCCCATTTATGGTTCAAGCTGCTCTCCGGCTTCTCAACGGCAGTGCTGCATTTTATTACATCCTGAGTCTGCCATCGCCGCCAAACCTGGTGCACATTCTGTATCACGATAATCATCTGAGAGCTTGCGATTCATGTGAACAAGGGTGTATGTGTGTATCTCAAAGTATCCCTGGAGAAGCAGTGCTTTGATAGCGCCAGACTGAAAAATGCTTTGTTCTGAAGAGGTTAGCATGCAACATACAGAAATGGGATTAGATGCTATGAAATCCCATCCCCCAAAAGTTCCCTTGGGTTTTCAGGGTTTCATATTGGGTGTCACCTCCAGAGGAGCCTCATACGTTGCCCACTGTGTCACGTGGTTGCTGTTGGCACGGGCGTGAGACTCTGAGACTAAATAACAATCAAAATCCCAGAGCACAAAAATGAATTTGATTGCTAGTTTAAATCAGTACGCTGGAGATTTGAATTTTAAACTTACTTAAATTTTAAATGTTTCTCCTAATTTGAGACAAAAGAGATGTTAATTATAAATATAAATGTATATTTTATATATACATGTATATACATGCACACGTGACGTGTAAATAATGTGAGTGAAATAGCAGTAAGCTACAGGAAGACAGTAACACCCTCCCCTCCGCCACCTTCCCTGTAGACGGACTGTGTAACCATTTACAGCTGGGCCTGTATCCTTCCAGCGCCCTTTCTCTGTATTCAAGCAGAGCTTTGTTTAACTTTTCAAAATACACTTGCACTGCATGGGTTGGAGCATGAGTTAGGGCCCATATCAAATAGCCAAGTTGGTAGCGAGTAGATAAGTGTATTTTCCATTAATCTGAAAGTCGGGGCCACTGGCGGCCCTGGTCTGAAGTGTCCCCCAAGGATCCTTAGATCCACGCTCTCATCTTTAAGATGCTGCCGTCCTCCTCAAGGGACAATGCTCTTCACATCCGCAGCCCAGGAGCAGAAATGGAGCAGAGAGTGGAGGGGAGTCCCCTTTCCTGTAGGACGCCCTTGAACGCTGCACCCATCACTGTCGCCCACACCCCCCCAGTGTGTACGGGACACGTTGGCAGCTGAGCCGCATGGGGCACTGGGAAATGCAGTACCTTTGTTGAACAACCGTGACCCTCGGTGAACTTTGGGCATTCTCTTCGCCAAAGGGGAAAGGGGTACAGCGGCTTACGAAGGGGGTGCAGTAGGAGCTCTCCACCCCTGTGAGGAGGGATATTTTATCATTGAAATTGTTTAGAACTGTCTATCCGTAGTAATAAAAAAAGACCAACTTTTATTCACTTCACTGTTTGCAAATTCTTTGCAGACTGGGCAGCCCCTGAGGACCTGCAGCCGGGTGACTGTGCAGCACTGAAGGGAAGCCCAGGTGTGGGCGCAGACACCCCTCGGCCTCACTCTGCATGCTGCTGTAGACCATGCATCACTTGGCTCTGCATGACCACTTTCCTTCCCAGTAAATAGTCACTGACACCAGGATGCAGAAGGGCCACCAAGAATTCCATCTTAGGGGTCCTCTGTGCTGTGTGAACCAGTCCCCGATTATGAGAAAATTAGGTTGCTTCCAAAGCTTAACTAAATCGCAGTAAACATCCGTATGGCTAAATCTCGCCTATGTCCTTAATCACTTCCCAAGGATAAATTCTTTAAAGTAAAATATCAAGACCAACGAATGCTTTTAAGGCTTTGGCGACAGAAGCCAACATTTGTCTTAATCAGTCTGGGCGCCGGCGACAGTGAGAGCACATGTTGATTTGGTTTATTATCACTTGATGGATCTGCCCTTTGGGACATTCTTGCTGCTTTTAAATCCTCATCTCCTAATATCACAGGTTGTTTTTCCTTCTTCCAGGCAGTTTTCATTTTCTCATTAGTAACCGTACTTTCTCTCTGGCTGCTCAGTACCGTCTCCTTTCTAACCATCTGCTTATTTCAGCTGTGGCTCATCCCTCACGGCAGGCGCAGTATTGTCTCGCTCTGATCTCACCTCACCATATGCCAGGAACCTGGTGACTTAAGACATGATATTTCACGTCCTCAAAGCCGCAGATCGCACGTGCCCGCGAAGATCGCAGCTGCACATTTTTGTGCGGTGGCTCTCCTTTGCCACGCCCCGTGAAAAAGCATCTTCTGCCTCTTCCCCACCCCCCACCTAAAACACATACCAGCACCTAGAAATGCTGTATTTCTACGTTCAGTGAGTTTACAGGCTTCAAAACTCTTATTTTTGGTGTCCCATTTAGTTGGTGTTTACATTTTAGCATTCAGTCCTTCACGCCACCTGTCAGTGATACACTGTGTCTTACAAGACTAGACCAGGATTTCTCGACCTTGGCGCTGTTGACATTTTGAGCTGGATAACTTCCTGTTGTGGGGGGCTGTCCTGTGCACTGTGGGATGTTTATCACCATCCCTGGCCTCTACCCAGTAGACGCCAATCAGTGGCACCCCCCTCCCCTGGTTGTGACAACCAAAAGTGTGTCCAGACATTGCCAGTTGTCCCCTTGGGGGTTAAAATCGCCCCAGTTGAAAACCACTGTATTAGACTGCCGTTGAGGGATATATCACCAAAGATATAAACGAGCTATACTATAGGACTACCTGAAGGAGGCTGGCGAGTCAGGGACAGAGCCCCTTTAAAAGGCAGGTAACAGGGCAGGTCAAAACCTAGGTTTCCCCAGACGTAGATGAGAAGTTAGGAGCAGAAAGGATCCTACATGAGCGTTAGAGGCTTTCAGGTTGGTTCCATCAGGATGACTTGGGGAAGGAGCAGGCGAGCCCGGTGATGTGGACCAGCCCCGGGAGCACTGCTCGGAGGGGCACCGCACAGCAGCCTCCTTGTGCCAGTCTCTGGAGCGGGCAACGTCCCCAGCCTCCCTCTGGCCTCCTCCTGAGGGACACGTGCCCGCGCAGCCAAGGGGTGAGTCTGCAAGGCTACCCCTGAATCGCTTTTGTCCTGATGCCTTGTTCAGAAAACACCACAGCCAGCTTCTCCTTTAATACAGCTTTCTAATCTCGCAAGTGCAGAATTCCCCGTGTCTTCTACAAGGAGAGCCTGGAGACGTGAGTCACGTGAATGCAGCTCATTGTCCGTCACCTCTGCCTGCTCTCCCCGTGGGCTCAGCCACCCTGTAGTCAGTCTTCTGAACAGCTCCCTGGGGAATTTAGACACCCAAGCTACCCTTTTCTTCAAAATTCCCAAGAATCAACACAAAAATAATTTCTCTTTCATCTTTTTACAGTTGCTTGTTTTTTTTTTTTTAATAGCCATTATTTCTGTTTCCTGCCTCGCCTCCCCTCCTCTCCGCCTCCTCCCCCAGTTAGCTGGAAGTGATAATGAAACACTGAAAGGGGAAAATCAGTTCGTAACTGCTGTTCAAACTAAGTCACGCAAAAGTGGCCGACGGTGGATGGACTGTGTTTAGGTTGTTGCTTTTTAAAGTACTTAGTGCCCACTGCGGCCGAGTTAAGCCCAGCCCTGCAGGAAGGACCGACTCCTGTTCGCCCCTTCAGGGCTGTCTTCTCTTCTTGCGTTTTGTGATGCGCAGCTTCAGTTGGGAGGCAAGGGTGGGATGCGAAAATCGGAACGTTTCCCTGTCGCTGCAGATCCACTCCCTTCCTCTTGCAATGTCTCTGGCCTGTTGTCGATTTCACTGAAATCCCTTAAAAGGCAAAGTTGGCCTGCACTCACGTCATGACGCTCCTGCTCTCTCATCGGTAGAGAAATCTGGGTGGTAGAGATGCATGGCGCTGGTGAAGAGGCCTCTTCTGTTTGTGTTGCAAAGATGCAGCAGTGAAAGCTCTTTTCTGTATGGAGACTGGAACGGGTGTGACACGTGTGAGACGGAGCTGGGTATTTTAGCACGCCTCCGGAAGTGTAAATCCTTCTTCCGCGTAGGTGAGAACGTCTTGTTAGCATCTCCATGGTACCCAGCCCAGTGCCTTGGAAACAGAGACTGGGGCAGTTGTAAGCTCCATCAGAGGGAGGGACTGACATTCCCCCCTTAACTCTCCTTGTTCAGGAGGGGCTTTAAGGATGTAGTAATTGGAGTCGTTTTGGGAGCTGCCGCCCTCGAAGACCCTCACGTGTACACGGTCTCTTTGTCAAGTGTCCGAACATCTTTACTCTCTGGTTTTTGATCTTTCTGATTTTGATCCCGAAGTCACACTCTTCTTGTCTAAGGAACAAGTGGCTTCTACTATTCCATTCTCAAACCAAGATAGGCATCTTTTAAATAGAATTCAAGCCATAAGGAGAAGCAAAAGTACTAAAAGCAAGTCTAAAGAAAGGCTTTTTTTTTTTTTTTTTTTGCTTTTTTTAAAAACCCGTACATTGAGTCCATTCCCACGGCCATGCGATTTCCTTCCTAAGCAGACATTTCTTAGCATGGCCTGTGTGTGTCCTTCCCTGACCATGACCACATCAAACAGCATCGCCTCCAAATTTCAGCATCCCCTTGGCTTCCAACACGGGAGCACGTTACTCTCTTCCTTTATAAAAAGACTTGAGTGTTACCTTCTCAGAGAGAGAATGCAAACTTTCAATTCTAACAATTTTAGGAAGTAAATGATACAAACGGTTCCCTAATTTGATTTATTGATATGAGTCGCACAGTCATGCATTTGAAGCCAGTAAGGAAAAGTGCTGGTAACGTGTTGTTGAGTGTGTCACTGCTCGGGATGACAAATCAGTCTACTGCTACGTAACTGCGCCGCAGACACTCCGCCAGCCTGTCCTCAGGAGAGTGCCGTAGCAGGAAAGCCATGGCGCAGCCAGAGGGTCTTCCTAACCCCGGATGTGCTTAGCGTTCACTGTGATTACCGCCTTGCTCAGCTCGGGCTGCTAAAACAAAATGCCCGAGACCAGGTGCTTATGCAACAGATGTTTATTTCTCACAATTCTGGAGGCTGGAAGTCCAAGGGACCAGCAGATTTGGTGTCCCTTCAGAGCCTCTTTTCTGATTTCCAGATGGCCATCTTTTTGCTGTGTCTCTACGTGGCAAAAAGAGAAAGCTCTGGTCCCTTCATCCCTTTATAAGGGCACTAATCCCATCAAAAGGGCTCCACCCTCATGACCTCATCTAAAACCAGTTCCCTCCCAAAGGCTTCACCTTTGAATACCATCACAGTAGGGGTTAAGCTCTCACAGGGCAGGCACAAACATTCAATCCAAATTATTTATTCAATAAAAAAAAAATCTAAAAAAACCTCTGGTGTAACCCACTCAATCCTTAATCTCATGAACTCTAAATATATGTGTAAATTCTAAATTCCTATAAATACGACAATGAGTAAGAGGAGTTTTAATGCTAGAAATAAATCACCAGCTGTTTTTCTCCTGTTTAAAGCCATGAATGACTGGCACAAAGTATAATTTGAACATTTAACTAATAATATTAAGTATCAAGAGCTGCTGGAACTTTTGCAAGTTTTATTTGTTAAAATTTAACAGACAAAAATTAAAATATGCACAAAATTAAGGAACATGTATTTAACTCTCAAGCATGAGGAGTAAAACCGTGAGGAGAAAGGGATATTTTCACAAAAATTTCCCCCAAGCTGGAATAAAACTTTTTTAAACCACAAATGCCTTTCTCCTTTTTCTTTTGCTTTCCTTTTTCTGCCTGATTTTTGTGTGTCTGTATATCACAACTTGGCAATAATGCAGACACTATAACCAAAAAATACTCTGCTAGTGTTGCCCCTGTTGGTTTCCTGAAAATACTTTGTCTCCAGGGTTATACCTTGTCTTTACTACATAGACAATTCTCTCTCCAGACATAACACTTAGATATTATTTCTTTACATGTTATTTTCATATTTCAAGTTCTTAGAGAATTTTTAGTAATATGCCCTCAAGATTTATTCAGAACAAGCACAGTTTGCATAAAGCTTATTTATAAATTTAGTTCTGTGTTCTTAGGACCAAATAGTTGGGTGATCAGTGTTGTGACTGTGTTAAAGATTTAGCTGTCGCTTCCCTTCAATCCACGTGCCAGTTTTGAAGAAATTTTAGGATAAATGAATCTTATATTTAAACGTATAAATGATGTATTTCCATTTGGTAAAAGAGTTGCATATCTCATGAGTTCTCGTGGATCCTCACTCTAGAAGGAGGTTAGCAGCAAAAGTTGCACGTGCAGAACTGTTTCATGATGTCAGTCTGATCCTGGTGTCACCTTTGCCCTTTATTCCTATTGACCTTGATTCATTGGGCAACGTGACATCAAGTGTGTTGGCACAACTCTTAAAGAAGATTTCTGGTCTTTCATAGGTGATAAAAATCTATTTTTTAATGGATAGTTGCTGCTTCTTTCCCTATTAATAGAAGTTTGAATAAAGTACTCGGATAAAAGCGAAGACAGTGACTGGCTTTGAAACAGTTCTTTTTCTTCTGGATTGACGTGTCAGGGCGCCATCAACGTTCTGAAATAGCAGAGAATCCCCTTTGAACTTCTTCTCTTGTTGTCATCAAAGATCATCCATAGTCACACCAGTTTTCCTTTTATTTCCTTCAGATTCTCTCTGTAGCCACTAAGAAATGATTGTAATAAAAGATATTTAAGAGCTATGTAGATCACATGTCAAACTGAAGAAAATTGTCTACTGCTTTAGCCATTTATCTTGCTTTACTGCGCAGAGGTTAAGGAAAAAAAGAACAAGATGAAACCCAGCAGATGATAATATAGCTTTTTTTCTTTTTGCTCTTTTTGTAGTTTGTCTGTCACATGTAATGGGCACGCCACTACTACTACGCTGTACCTCCAACTGCTGTGTGGGCTCTTACACGAGAGGGGAATTTCATCCATGTTAAGTTCTAATCTTTATATGAAAATGATAGCTTAAAAATTTTAAGGAGTTGACAAAATAAAAAATTGGAAAAAAGAAGTAACTTTTCACTTCCCTTTGCACTAGCAGATAGAGTCTGTACCCCAAGCTAGTTTCCTCTGAGTAACCAGTATTACTCCTGCTTCAGCATCAAAGTCAACAAACCCACGAAATGACTGTTCTCTTTTCCTGGTGCTGTTTTTCTATCCAGTGCAGTGAGCCAGTCTCAAATAACGAACCAGGAGCAACGTGACGGGTCTGGTTCACTTTAAACCGTCGGGGTTTTTTTTTTTTTTTTTTTTTAAGAGATGTACTGGTTTCATTGATAGGCCACGCACAGGTGCAAAGTCATCTTTGAACAGTTTAGAAGTAGCTTCGGTTGAAAGAACAGGAAGATTCCTACACTGAGTGTCCTTGTTATAAAGTTAAGATTGAGTGACACTCTCATTGAAAATGACCTTTTGTGGGACGTGCATCACCCATCCATGGGATGTCATCCATCCCTGAGCTTCAGCCTCGACTTGAGCTAAGCTGTGTTCTAATTGAGAGAAAGAAGACATGAGATTTTTAAAATTTTTCTCTTGGAAAATAAATGACAAAATTCTTGAAATTACTTGTGACCATTAAATAACTTTACATTATTTTCTATCAACACTTTTATTTTTGTTACAAGGATACGACATAAGCCTATATTTTCTTCCAGGTAAATTTTCAGAACTAAGAAACTTACACAGATTCTGAAATATAATTTTGTTTTCATATGTATACAGACATATATACATACACACATGTACATATATGCATGTAAAGTATCTGTGAGAAAGCTTAGTATATATGACATTTAGACAGTACTTTACATAATCATTAATAGATAAAAATAAGCAGTTAAATAACTTAATGTCCCCATCCTAATATTATAAAGTAATTTTTTTGTTTTACTATGATTTTTGTCAAAAATGAATATGGGAATATTTTTTCTAAACATATTACTTTACTTCTACCCTCAGTATACTCATTGCCTTTATTTTTAATGAAAGAAAAAGGCTGTGTGTGATCAAAGATCAGGATCATTATTGAAACTTTCAATATTCTTTAAATTATAAGAATAATAGAACAAAAAATAAGAAATTTAGAAAAAGTAAAAGCCATAAACAATTTTATTAATAAATTTTTACTATTATGACTTTTTTTATGGTGCATTTTACTTGGTATAAAACACAAACCCCAGACTCCTTTGCATCTTGCTTTGTTTATTTAACTTTCATCTTAAATATTTTTCCAAATTGCTATGTGATCTTTATAACTATCATTTTTAAAGGTCTACTGATATGCCTTTGTGAATAGAAGCCATAATTTAAAATGTGTGTGTAATTAATTTTTAGTTACATAGTCTCCTATTATTCATTAGATTCAATTCAAACCAAACATCAGAATTTCTGTAGGATCAAAATTTGCCTATGGCTCATGTCAATGTATGTAATAAACCATAACAATTTTCTCTTTTTTGTCCATTCAGTCATTTGTTTGATGTCCATAGATGCAATGGCAAAACACGTACTTTACAAGTGATACAGGAATTTATCACAGTTCACACTTACGCATGAGAAGTGAAGGCATTTGATCATTACTATTTGATCATGATAGTTACTACCGTAACTACTATGCTCTGCCTATAGAATGTATTTAACTGTAAAATACGCTGCCTTGATCTTCAGCTAATCAGAATTAATCAGTCCTTCTTCCTTCCTATAGCAGTGTGCTAGAATCGTTCTCCATTCTACTGCCAGTTACACTCACTTATGTACATGCCCCAACCCTCTCCACCCTCCATCATAAGCTCCTGGTGGGCAGGGATGGCTCTCCCATTTTCGGTGGTCCCTGGACTGCTGAGGCAGTACCCTACCTGCGGTAGACATTCGCCAAATGTTACGACACCCTGCTTTTGTTTTCGTCTTTGATGTTTGCAGAAGGCAATAGTGGGGAGTGTAAAGTTGTTAAAGATGTTTACTCTCTCATTTCTCTTCCACCAGTGGGATGGAGTAGGACCTCTTCCAGACTGTGCAGAACCACCAAAAGGGATCCAGATGCTGTGGCACCCATCCATAGTCAAACCCTACCTCACACTGCTCTCTGAGTGCTCAAATGCAGACACGCTGGAAGGCGCAGCAGGCGCCCTGCAGAACTTGGCTGCAGGGAGCTGGAAGGTATGACTAGTTTGTTACAATAAAAAAGAAATATGGAATTATGAGAACGTCCTTAGAAAATAAGAGAAGTCCAATTTTGAGAAGTACAATTCTAATACAGTTGCTGAGGATGCTAGAGAAAGACCAGTTATAGTGAACTGTTGCACTTAGAAATGCATTTCTTTTAAAAATTCTAGCTAAGGGCTCAGGGGTCCTCAAAGATCACTACGAATCACATGAGAATAGATGTACGTATAGTCATTGAAGATGCCGTGATAGGTTTTCCATGCTGTTTGTGTAACTGAGCTGCTTCATTTCTAGGGGACCCTGGGACATGCTGAGGCTTTTCAAAGCACTGTCATTGACAGCTAAGTGAGCTAATACCCGAACATCTCGTATGAAAACCCATGTGAATCCTGTAATGCTGTAGCCGGTCCTGTCCCCAAAGGAAAAGAACCTCCTGCATTTTATAATCACGGGTTTACACAGAAGAACAGTATTATTAGTTCTTTTGGGAAAAATGCTAAAGTAAAGCAAATGTATGACTGGAAAGGCGATTAGGAAGGTCTTTTTCTGGGGGGAGTGGGGGATCTTTATAAACACACACTGTTCCTGATTGGTTCTCATCGAAAATTTCCATAGCCATGTTTCTGGATGGAAAGGGATTCATGATAGCAAAGAAGTCTTGAGTTTGATCACTAAGAGTTACATAAACTAATATCCCTTATCGCATAAGAGAGTGCAACCTCTTAGAAGAATGCAGGCATGTGGGGGAAATATTGAGAGGGAGTTTGGACCTCTGCTTGCCATTTCTCATTCATATCATATCAATGCTTGAGGTTTGAGATATTCATAAATCACTCTATAACATTCATTTTCTTCAGAATGATAGCAGTATAGACACAAAGCTACAGATAATTCTCAGAAGCTCAGTACCATGGGTACCACACATACTGGGGGCAGTACTGCCGTGTAACAATACCCTCCCTTCCTTTATACCTTTCAGTATCTGCCCCTTGTCACTTCTCTCTCCCTCTGCCATCTTCCTTCCATTGCTACAGTCTTCACTTCTTTGGTGAGTGTGACATCCCAGCCCTTGGGGCCCAGCCCCTGACATTACTTCCCAGGAGCTGGCTACTTACTCACGCATGGCAGGCCCATCCCTTCTCTTGAGAGTCTTAGGAATGAACGTAATTATCCCTTTCCCTCGCTACCCATGAGACATCACTAATGTTGTGCCTTAAGAATTCACATTGGGCTGGGCCTGAAGTGAGTTTGTCTCATGCTTTTGACCAGAGAAGAGCTTCAAAAGTAGAATCTTCCCAGGCAGAATCCTAGATTATAGCCTGACAGAACTAGGAAAGAGATAGTAACAGAAATCACTTTCTTGAACTAGCCCTTAGAATTAACCTCCTTCTAAAGTTAGGAGGCTTTGACTCAGATCACAATTCAAACCTTGACTCTAACTTTTCTAAGCTTTGTGGGAAAATTATAGCCCTTCAGTGTGTCTCAGATGTGTCATCTTTAAACAGAGAAGATCATGACTGCTTCACCCCACATCATACAGATCAGAGACAACACTGGATGCAAAGATGGGAGCAGGATGTCATGGGCCAAGGGGTTGTCACGGTATATACCCAACAGTATTAAGATGCTGCAAGTCCCCACCCAGCTCCCTGGCCTTGGAGGACCAAGTAGAAGGGGATGGGAAGGTAGGCTCTGGGTTTCAGTCCTGAGTCTGACTTGAGGTGCAAAGCCATCTAGATGGTGGCAAAACAAGTTTGCCATCTTTTTATTGTTTTTAACAAATTATTATTTTCCTTGAGAAATATTTAAGTTCCTATTAGAACAATTTAAAAATAGAAAAATGTCTTTGAGGTATAGAAGATTTTGAATGTAAGACTTCAACTTTTGCTTTAAAAGTTAAACTCTATATTCCATATCTTCAAAAAGATAATTAGAAACATGGAAAATTTATAAAGACACAAATAAAAATTCTAGAGTTTAAAATACAATGTCTGAAATGAAAAATACCCCCAAGGAATGGGATTAACAGATTAGACATCACGAAAGAAAAGATTAGTGAACTGAAAGACAGCAGCTGGAAACTATACAAAATGAAACACAGAGAAAAAAAGAAAAAAAAAAGTAACAGTGCATCATTGAGCTTCAGGTGGCCTGTTGTGTGTGTAAATGGAGTCCCCAAACAAGACGAGAGAAAAAGGAGGAAGAGATGAGAAAAACCTATTTCAAGAAATAATGGTTGAAAACTTTCCAAATGTGATGAAAACCACAAACTCACACATCTAAGCAACTCAAGAAACTCTGTACCAGAAACATGGAAAAAATTATACCAAGGTACATTATAATCAAATTCCTCAACATCAGTAGTAAAGAGAAAAATCTCAAAAGCAACCAAAGAAAGAAGACATGTATGTATCAAGTGTGCATCACATCTCAATACCACATTCAAGGATCAGTGTCACAATTATTCACTTATTCATGTGAATTCTTGTTGAGTCACTAGGAATGTAAAAAGAATCTGCACTGTAAGGCCTCTGAGGGCAGAAACCAAGTTCCATTTATTTCTTTGTACGCCACCGCTCAGCACTATGCTTGGCTGAGCAATAGTGCTCAAATAAGAGCATTTAACTATGAACCATGAACACTGAACTGGTAGTGTCTATGTCCAGGGGCCTCTCTTGCAGATAACAGTCTTTTATATCTATATGATCTATCTGTCATTAAGCAATTTATAGTGCTTGTTATGACCAGGCCATATTCCAATGGTCATGTTTTATGATTCTTTATTTGGCTCTGACTCAGATTGGAATATGTAGTCAACAGAAGATAAAATTGATAGAAAGGGGTTGTGGGAGATCTGTTTCCTTTTCAGTTTCCAGACTCATCAATGCTTTGCACACTGCAGATTTTGATGACCTTGCCCAGTTCTACAGTTCTGCAAAGTCGAACTTTCTCTTCATATTAGTCATTAAAGACACAGGCTTTGTGTCAAGGTAACCAGGTCAGCTGGGAGAGCTGCTGAGATATGTCTGGGTCCTTAGGGGTTTGGAGTAATTCAACAATGAATTTATAATTTATACTATTTTATACTGATTTATACTATTTTGATATTCAAAAATTCTCTCTTGTTTTGGGTTATTATGGAAGAAGTCTGATTAAAAATTCTCAGTATTTTCTAGCAGTAACATCTTGCTGACTGTTTTCAGTGCAGAAAACTGAACATTAGTTCAGCACAGTTATCCTCAGTGTATAATCACCCCCATATATCTAGAAACATTGATTTGGTAAATTTTTCTACTACTAATAGAGTAGAGACTACTGTGAAAGAGGTAGAAGGTCTGCAGCGGCTGACATCAACATCACAAAAGCTCTTCTGTATTCTAGACAAAGCGTAACCATCAGATTTCCCAGTCCACGTCGAATTTCGGGCAACAAATTACAGAATGCAAGGAGTTACTCTTGTAGGCAGGCCCACAGATCTGCCGTAAGAAGGGAGAATAGATGGCAAAGTGAAAAGATAGAAGAGTCGGAGAAAGGAGATACAGGGATGCGAGAAAGAAAAGATATCGGAGGCCATTCAGTGTTTCGGCTATTTCGTATGTTCTAATAACTGACGCTCATAATGCTAACCTTCTGTCATCAAGAAAATACTAAATTATTACTAGTAATTTCAGAAGACAGAAAGCATTTTAGAAAGACTTTTGTCCCAATAGTTACAGTAGAATTTTGACTCGCAGGATGTCAACCTTATTTACAAGAAGCACTGGCTTTCCTGATAACTCTAGACAAAAGGAATTGCCCTCAGGCAGGGCAGAGAGCTGTTACGGCATATTTGTGCATAGTTATAAATATATATACTTATGTAAGAGTTTTCTTATGAAAACACAAATGCACAAGCATGCATAAAGGCCAATCACATTATCATCATCTTTTGTAAAATTTATTAACTACCATATTAAAAGGTAACAGAACATGTGGGAAGGGAAGATAGATAATCTATAGGAGTGAGTTTTGAAAGGAATGTCATTAAGCCAAACACTGATAAATAGTTATAATTTTTTTAAACATTGCAAATAACTTGTACCAAAACCAAGCAAAGAAATCCTTACTCTAAAAAACCATGATTTAAGGAGAAAAAAGTAATCAAAAGATTTACTTAGGACACACAGCGGCATCGAATTTCATGAGAACAGTGTCATCATCTGAAAGCTAGAGTCCAAAGAATGTGTTTTTATAGCAACTGTTGAAATTTAGTGGCATTTTTAAGTGTCCTTAACTTTTATGACCCAAACAAAAGCAGAAATGTGAAGGTAAAACACCAGAATTTTGCATGGAGAGAGCTTTTTATAGACCTCATCATTTCAAACAATAACTTCTCTTTATGAGAAGATCATGCACACTCTTATTCTGTGACAAATTGCCTAGCAAACTAGATCATCATAATGGCCCTAAACACTTTTTAAACTTTAAAACACTCATTACTTGGTTTATGAGCATCAGAAAACATAATGGGAGAAGCAAAGTGAAATGTTTTTCATAGCTAACATGGACTTCAGTTACCTTTTTCTCATTAACAGTACAATGATTTTGTTAGTCACAGAATATTAAAACAGTTGGATATAGCAGTTTGAAAATTTCCAAAATGGAAATGAATGCCCTTTCAACTCCCATTTATGGGTTATTTTTATTGTAATTGAACGTGTGAAAACCCAGGATTTGAACTATCTTAGAAATAAATCTATACTTGCTATTAAGCCATCATTTTAAATATCTTTGTATAGTCAGTTTTCTCCCTAAAATGTGACTATTCTCAGAGAGTCTATTATTTACCCATTTATGTTAGAGTGAGATAGAGTAAAGAGATACTTGGATATTAATCTGTTAATATTTAATGAAGCAACATGATAGCAATATAAATTTAGTGAAGACAGAAACAGAATCTCTGGCCATGTGGCCCCAATGAATAAAAAATAAGAGAACTGGGAAATCTGAGACTTGCCCCCAGGGACAGGGACAACAGCCTTGAGAAGAGAAGGGCATTGAATTTAGTGTAGGTTAGCAATTAGTGTAGCGTGTAAAAATGGACCAGGGCAGATTAGTGGAATGAAGCAAATAAAAGTAAAAATCATGTTTTAACATCTGAGACAAAGATCTCTGTCCTAGTTAACAGTGTGATATAAAGTATAAGTTTTAAAGGCAAAGAAACAAAGTTTTGAAAGATGATGATGAAAATAGGACATGAAGCAGCACGCCTAATGGGGTAGAAATTGGGCCAGAATAAACGCAGAGGTTATCTGAGGACTCTGCCCGATCAGCAGGCTCCTGGAGTCAGTACACTCTGTCGGACATGATGACCAGCTTGAGACCAGGCGAGGATGGGCCTGGCCTCAGGAGGAGGTGGAGAGGAGCAGGTCACAACCAGGTCACTGGTTCTAATCACACAATACTCAGTGGTTCCTGTAAGACCCTAATAAGCAGGACTGATAGCTAGGGCTGCCCCTGCCTTACAACTGTCATGTGCACCCAAACTGACATGAGAGTAAGCCCATTTTTGGATAGTTTGGCATTATTTCCATCATTGTCATTGAATAACAGAGCCCTAAGTTACAGAATTATATTCTGAAATTGTAGAAACAGCTAAACCTGAGGGATGTCCACTTCCAGCCAAGACGGAGTACCAGGACCCTTTAAGTAGCAATGACAACAGCAGCAACACACCCGAGAAATACACGAAACAATGGTTTTTAAAACACTAAGCATTATTCAAAGAAGAACAGTGATTTCTGAGAAACAGGAAATAAGCATGGTGAGCTCTATGACTGTCCCAGCTCACTGCCTTGAGAGTTTCCAGACCACGGCACAAGGATTAGGAACCCAGCAGGTTCCTAAAAACCCAGGATTAGGAACCAAGGAGGTTCTTTTAAAAAAAAAAAAAAAAAACAACTCTCTGAGCTAAGGAGATGGACCTGGGAATCTGGGGAGACCAAGGTGATTAAAGCTCACAGGACAGAGCTTCAGAGAACAGAAAGCCACACACAGAACCTTAGAAATCTGCAGTAGATCCCCCTCAAATACTCAGCAGAGAACTCTCACTGCTTGCATGTGAAGGAAATACTCAAGGCCAAAAAAAAAACCTCCCAAAATTATTAGACTAAATGAAACTTGGCACTCACACAGGGATGGGCATAGTGTACATTCCCAAGAGCCAGATAAGAAAACTTCATCATTCATGGATCACTGGGTAGAGTACTCAGCAGGGTCTTGCCTCAGCACTGAGGTGTAATTAGCCCTGGAATAAATATGCACTAATCTTTCCTATCCAGTCTTAAAAGTAAGACCCAGAAGGATCAACAGTTTCCAAGTAAATTAACTGCATCCTCGAACAAAATTTAAAAATACCTATAGGGATATGAAAATACCCATCACTCTACGCATTAAAATGAAGAATGTCTGGCATCCAATTGAAATAATCCTACAAGCAAATGCACAGGAAAATGTGATTCATGAGAAAAATCAATCATTCAAAACCAATTCAGAATCAACAAAGAGGGAAGACAAGCAGTTATTGTAACTGTATTCCATGTGTTCAAAAAGTTCATTAGAAACGTGGAAAATATACTTAAAAACAAATAAAATTTCTAGATTTGAAAATAAAATGTCAAATGAAAAACATATGGAATGGGATTAACAGCAGGGTAGACATTGCTGAAGAAAAGATTAATGAATTTAAAGGTGGCAATGGAAACTATACAAAATGAAACTCAGAGAGATTTTTTTAAAAAAAGGAAGGAAAAAACTGCAGATCATCAGTGACCCCCAAGTGGCCTGATACATGTACAATTAGAATCCCCAAAGGAGAGGAGAGAGAAAAGAGAAAGATAACAAGAAAAAAAAAAAAACATATTTGAAGAAATAATGGTTGAAAATTTTCCAAATGGTTTCAGATTTTTCAAGTTTAATGAAAACTGCAAACTCACAGATCCAAGCAGCTCAAGGAACCCCAAGCAAAAGAAATATGAAGAAACTACACATAAGTGCTGCACAATCAAATAGCTCAAAATTAGTAATAAAGAGAAAATCTTAAAAACAACCAGAGAAGAAAGACAAGTTCCATATAAAGTTAAGGATGACAGCTGATTTTTCAGCAGCAACAATGCCAGTGAGAAGACAATGAGGCAGCATCTTTAAACCTGTTGGACCCAATCATGTATAAAGTTGACTTTGCTGTGGTGTCTAGCAGTACAACCTGTTTTACAGGATTCTCTCCAGGATACCTAGAACAGCTGTAAAACTATCTGTAGAAAAAAAGTCCTTTCTGAGCCCAGTTTAAGACGTGGGCTAGCCTGGAAACTAGCACGGTTAATTGCCTGAGCAGTAGGTCACAGAGAAATTCTGACATCGAAACTTCAGTTTAATTGTCCCAACATGATCAGAGCTGTGGTGGCCCAGGACATGCCACTCAGTATTCTGTTCTTCCAGCCCTGAAGACGAGCAAATACTCATAAGCCCTGCACAAAGGTTCTGTCCCAACACACAGGGACCACAGAATTAAGGGATGAGTTTGGCTATGGAAAAATGACCAAAGAAATGTGTGGCCACTTCAGACCCTGACTGCACTTTTGTGGAAGTGGTTAGAATTTGCTGGTCCTATCTTTCATTGCAGTGGCTTTGATCCTTTATATATCGTTTCTTTCAGTGGCGAACGTTGTTCTTAAATAATATGCACTTGGTACTAGAAACCAACCTGACATTTTCTTTCACCAGTTAAGCGTTTTTAATCTCCAGCTGTGAGCCAGAAATTAGAAGACAGTTGACATAGAGATGAATATGAGTTGGTAACTGCCCTCAGGTACCTTCCAGTATAATAAACATGTAAATAAAAAATTAAAAAAAACACAATAAATGCTATACTAGGAGTATATACATGAGAATATATATATATATATATATATATACACACACAAGGCACAAAAGTGTCCTAGGGGGCACTTTTACAAGGAAGAGATTAGGGATAAGGAAGCCTACTTCCAAGATCACTAGTTAAAACCTTACTTCTGGGAGTCAGTGATCAGAGTTCACTTTAACGCACTAACATATCTCATTATTTAGAGGAATGCTAGCTGCTACAACAAAAAGACCCCCAAATACGCAAGGGCTCAGAGGAGATGGGAGGTAGAAGCTATTTTCTCTGATACAGCAGATAACTATATCAGGTGTGTGAGGAAGGAAGCTCCCCTCCATGACTTAATTCACCCAGGCTAACAACTGTTCTGCCATCTTCAAGATGTGACTTCCAAAGCTAGTCATCACTCACCAGCAGGAAGCAGAAAACAGAGCAGATCCATAACCAGAAATATCCTCTGTTGCAAGTCATCTTGGAGCCCTTGTTTTGCCTGATGCAAAAAAGAAAAAGAAGAAAAAAAAATCATATAAACACTTCCCAGCGAACTCAGACAAATTCAGCTATTTCCCAGTCCCTCAAGGCTTAAAAGTTGGCCACATTTATATTGGTCAGCCATCATCTTCTCCTGCCCCCGGTGGTTGGTGCTAAATTTGGCCGTCTTACAGGCACATCCCTCCAGGGGATGGAGACTGGGAGTTCATTTCTGTCTGGAATCATTTCTCTCCTCTGCTGCCTCTTGCCCAGGACAAGCCTCCTCATCCCGCTGGGTTCCCATCTGGAATAGGGCAATTGGTGATTGGACCATTTCTGGTCCAAGGTGCTCTCCTGATCTACACTTGCCTTCCTCACTGTTGAGCTCTGGTGAGATACAGCCACATCCTCTCCTTAACCTGGGCAGGCATGGTCCACACTTGCCATTCTGATGGGTCCCAACTACCTGGCCAATGAACCCTCCTGCCACTCTGGGTCCTTAGCCTTTTTCCTGGCTAACTCACACAGCCCACACACTCAAGACCACAGAAACACTCAGGGGCTACCCCGTGCCACACTGGGGCCACAGGAATCCTCTTCTGCCCAGCAAGTCGTGTTGCCATGACTTCCCACCGTGTGGCCCCCACTCCATGATGGTGCAGGGCACTTCTGAGTCTTGTGCAGCCAGTGCTGGTGTCCAGGGAGGGCAGTGGAGCTTCTGTCAACTCTCTGCTCTTCTATCTTCCAGGGGGATTTCTATCATCATCCCTTCACACACAGAGGAGGACGTGTGCAGGGGCACTTCGGGTGGCAGCCCCCCACATGCTCACACATCTCCTGCTTCTTCTCCAGCCTGGATCGCTTCTCTCCCCTGCTTGGAGGCTCTGTGTGGACTCAGAGGAGGAGGCATATTGTCTTCTGTCTGTTCTCATCCCCTTTCCAGTATCTCCCGTCTTTCACCTGCGTCTGTACCTTCCAGCCCTAAACACTGAACGTCTGCTGCTTTCTTATCTGTCCCATCCTGACATCCCTTCCTTGGAAGTGCTGGAGCCTCTCTCCAGGAAGAGCCATGGACAAGGAGGAAAAGGAATAGCATTTATTGTCTTGAATTGTTGTCTCGTCACATGCAAATAGAAGCCATCCTTTCCAGACTTCTTACCTCAGGTCTACTACGTCCTGACAAATTATTCCCAAGACCAAATTGAAATGTCCAGAACTAGAAAGGTCTTTAACTCAGGAGGCTAGAGGAGTGCCCCAGGGCTTACTGGAAGACTAAACGCATGAATTGTTACACCCAGATGAACTGGTGAATTTGTAAGGGCTTAGATCCACTGTGAGTGGAGATTGTCATAGCTTACACTGCCTTTCTGAGAGGCATATGAGAATAATGGCCGACCACACCAACTCTGAGACACTGCTCCCTGGGTTCAAGGCCTGGTTAAGTGTCTGCAGGCTGTGCAACCTTAGTGCACCTCCCTTTTCTCATCTGTAAAATGGGAGTAACAGTAGTGCCCCTCAATAGGACTGAGACATGGACTAAATGAGTTAGAACAGATAGTGAAATTAGAGCAGCACCTGACATTTGCTTGAAGTGTTAGGTGTATTTTAGCTGAGGTTATTTTGAGGTCTCTTAACTCTCCTGAGGTCCTCACTGGGAAAACATCTCACCAGGAACAATTTGAGTTATGTTTCTGTACTGTTTCCTCCTGGACCAGATCCTCCTCCTCCCCTTCCTCCTCCTCCTCTTCCGTCTCTTCTTTGTCATCCTCCTCCCCCACTTCTATTCCTCTTCCTTCTTTTCCTTCTCGTCCTTCTGAATTATGAAGCATCCTATCTTCAGCTCATGGACCTTTCTTCTTAAAGCCATCCTGGTCCACACCCGCTTGTCCCTTCCCTCCTCACTGGTGGGCTCAGTACACAGTGCTCTCATTCCATTTGCACAAAGTCAAGTTGTGTCCAAAGATTTCCACCTCAAGCACGATGAGTTCAGGTACGCTTTTCTCTCTTCTTCATCTACTTTTATGCCAGAAGTACTTCTACTTTTGTTTCAGTTACAGAACTCTTGGCGACTCATAGACTTTGCTGATCTCCCCAGGGGGTGCGGTGGTCTCCACGGCAACTCACGTCTCAGTGGGAACAGCTCCACGTGAGCCTCGCACTCCTGTGTTGAGTGCACCTGGACACAGTCCCCATTTCCCAGACACCTTTGTCTGGGTCATGCTTTTCTCTCTTTCAGCCTCTGTGCTGCTTTTTACTCTTTGTTGCTGGGTTACGCACAGGTTCACGTGTAAGTCACACGAAACCGACTCCAAGACTGCTCGGCTGCCACTTGAGAAGCATCACTATTGTATATCCTTGCGTGTCAAGGAAACGTTGGAAACTTGCCACGTCTTCTGAATGAAATGTAAATAATTTATTCTGAATTGTCATATACTGAGCTCATATTGGGGATTTCCATACGCACACAAACACCCACAGCTAGAAGTTTCAGAATAAAGGTTATTCTGGATGCATCAGTAACAAGATCAAACCCATCATCTGGTATTCGCTTTCCGCTCAGGCAGAACGCATCACTGTTGGCCATTCACTCATACCAGAAAGGTGTGTCTTCAACTCCTACGTGTTTTTGGCCGTGCATAGCCATTTTTTGTTCCTCTCAAATCAGTTCTCAGCAAAGCAGGATTCTCCTCATTTTCCAAACCTCAAATCATCTTTCCATCCAACATGGAGGGGTAAAAATAGCTAGGCTTGTAAGGAGGAAAACCTACACGAAAGCCTACTCTTCTTGCTTCATTTCAGACATGGGCAGGTTCTCCTCAGTCCATGTGTGGAAGGATGCAGGGGAGGGCAAGGCAGTTTCTGGGAGACAGAGCACAGAGGTTGAGACAAGAGAGAAGGAGATGACGGCAGAGGAGGAGATCTTGTCAGCATCACAGAAAGCAGGCAGGGTCAGAGGACTGGGGGCCGGGGCACAGGTGACACCTCATCTATACGGTAGGATAATAATGTTGCTCTCCCAGGAATTTGGTAATTAGAAGAGATCACTGCTGTACAAGCCAGCACCTGGGGTCTGGGATGAGGCGGTTCCAGGAAGGAGGTCATCTCTGGGCCCACGCTTCAGCCTGTCCGAGTTCCCAAGAACATCCCCTCTGGTCTCTCAAAAGGTCCAGAATGTTCCCCAGTGTGAGAATGTATCACTGATGTTCCTCTTACAGTATGTGAACGTTGACCCCACGCTCCAATTTCCACTTTCTTCTTTTTCTAGCTTCCCTCCTTAGATTTAGGGAAGAACCCCGACAATGAATGGGCTGCAGGAGCGCAAGTGTCTAGTCTCTTCTGGGCACTGGAGACCAGAGGTTCACAAGTAGTGGAGGAGGTAGATGAAAATCCTGTCTCAGCACGTCAGGTTGCCAGTGAAATTTCCAGTGGACGTGACGGAGGTTTAGAACTGTCTTCCTGAAGCCCCTACCTCCCTCAGAAAATGGTGTCCCATTGAGACAGCCGAATTTCAATAAGCAGCTTCCAAACCTCGAGGTCTTTCCACGTCTCAGACTTTCTGACCATCCCTTTCTTTGCTCCCTGAGATTGGGGCAGTGAAATAGTTCATTGCCATCAAGAGATGCTCTCATGAGTTCCCTCTGCTTCCCCTCCCCCTCAGGCTTCGTAGAGCTTAAGGCACCAAGTGGGGGGCAGAAGAAAAGGCATATGGTGCGAGCTGATGGTGTGAAACTATGTGAATGTGACTTCGTACGTAGGACGGGATGAAGTTGTGTGTTTTCTTAATCTCATATTTCGTGCAGGGCTGGGCTGAGGATGTGGCAGGCATGGCGTATGCCCTACGTTCACTGCCAGAGGGGGCTCCCTGCCTGCCACAGGTGAGAGCCAGCTCTGGGGTGCCTGTCCCAATGGGGGAAGGGGGGAGGGAACCTGGGGGGAGGGCTGGGGACTCACTCCACCTTTGCTGGTCCCCAGGAGGACTCTGCCACAGAATCCAGAACCTCGTGTTATGAATTTAATTTTCTTAGATCATACATGAAATTGCAACAGCTCAGACCCTCGTACTGGTTGACTGTTATGGTGCACACTCTTCCCTGGAGCATTGTACCAGAGAGTAAAGCGTGTGTGCAAGTGCCTGGAAAATCTGAGCCTGCCTGCATCCCGGTAAATGAGCCCGGATGCGCTCTCAGCCTGGTACTGCAGGTCCATTTCCGCAGGAAGCGTGAGGTGTGTTCTCCCAAGGCCAGCAACCGCCAGCCCCAAACCAAACTGCTTGCTTTCTAAAGCAGACATCGAATGATGGCCCTGCGTATAATACATTTCAAATTTTAAAAACTTTTCACTCTTGATTTCCAAAGTCATATTTATCTCCTCGCCCCGCCCACATTATGACTCATTTCCTCTGAACTCCTCAGCCAACAACTTACCGACAGTACTTTTGGCAACTCATCACTGTCCCCGCCCCCCGAAATACAAGTCTCTTTTTTAAAAAAATCACCAAGATTCTACCTTTTATCGTTTTCTACTTTTTCCAGGATTTTTTAAAAAAATTCCTTTTAATGTGAGTAACCAGTTCTTCCCGTCCCAAACCTCCGTATCTTAAAGTATCAACTATAATCATCACACAAATGGCTTTCCAACGCGTGGACCAAGAATGCTGGCATCGGAGAAGTGAAATGCGCTTAACCGATCAACCCTGAAACCTTTATCCTGTGTTGAAGGCAGAAATAAAGTTAAAATGTTTAAATACACGTCTAACCCACTGAACCCATCCGACAACGAGGTCTTGATAACTCAAGCGTCTTGGCTCCCGCGGACAGACGTCTGACAGCCCGCCCGTGCGGTTCGCTAGTTGCGTGTTCCCGCATCAGCTGCTAAGGTGTTGGCCTTCCCTCTCTTTGCAGTGGTCAGTATATATCCGAGCTGCTGTCCGGAAAGAGAAAGGCCTGCCCATCCTTGTGGAGCTGCTCCGTATAGATAATGACCGCGTGGTGTGTGCCGTGGCCACGGCTCTCCGGAACATGGCCTTGGACGTCAGGAATAAGGAGCTCATCGGTACGTTCTCCCCCTGCTCCCCGCGTCTCCACGTTTAAATGAAAGTATTTCCTGTGGTTGAATCCGCCTGCAGAGCAGGGAGGCACCTGCAGAATCAGTGCACGTGTGAGAGCCTTGTTTTCCTAGTTCGTCTAGCGTGAATCCAAGGCGCTGACTCATCTGTTAGAATTTAGAGGGAAATGCGATGTTTGTTGACATTTCTAATCCTTGCAAATTAAAAACGAGCACGGTGCTCAGCACTGGGCACCGTTGTCCTGATCCTCTAGGTCCCCGTCAGGCAGCTTGTTTGTTTTCCACGTTGCGAACGGGATATGTGCCACTTTCCTTCCCCTCTCTGTTTTAAAATTTACTTTGGATTAGACAATCCTGGATCCTTAATCCTATTTCTTAAAGAATCATCTCCCTTTGGTTTGATACTCAAGAAACAGGGAAGATCTTTTATGGATAAAGTATTAAAGAGATCGTGCATTGTCTGTTTATGGAACAGATGTTTGTCTATGACCTACTTCGTTCCAGGCCTGTTCTGGGCCCAGAGATGACACCAGTGAGCAGAGCAGACAGGGAGCCTTGCCCTCGTGGAGTTTACACTCTGGAGAGGGGAGATGTACAACCAGCAAAATACACACGTGGATCCCCTGGTGTGTTGGAAACGTTCTGTGGGGGAAATGAGCTGGTTAGGCAGCCTGTATTTGGGGAGGCTGTGATTTTTTTCCCATTGAGGTGAAATTCACATAACATAAAATTAACCATTTTTAAATACACTGTTTTGGTGGCATTTAGTATTTTTGTAATGTTGCACAGCCATCACCCATGTCAAGTTCCAGAACATTTCCGTCACCCTAAGGAAAGCCCTGTAGTCACCCACATTGCCCCCTCCCCCAGCGCCCAGCAGCCACCAGTCTGCTTTTGGTTCCATGGACTTTCCTATTCTGGACATTTCATACAAGTGGAATCATATACTGTGTGAACCGTTTTGTCTGGCTTCCTTCACTTAGCATAAGGTGTTACGATTTTAAGTCAGAAGTGAAGGTCGCGATGGGAATTGTTGGGAGGGTAGCATTTGAGCAAACACTTGGAGGAGGTGCGAATGGGCCATGTGGCTGTTTGGGGGGGAAGAACGTCTAAGCGGAAGGAGCACCTTTTGCAGGTAGCACCCCCACCCCCCACCTCCAAAGGGGACCTGGGAACAAGCCAGTGGCATCACATGCCCGGTGCAGAGTGAATGGTGGGAGCCCGGGTCAGAGAAGCCTTCTGGTTCCTTCCTCTGTAGCGGGGAAGATGCCCACCCAAGCCAAGGTTGATTGATGCCTGGAGAACTGATGAACCACAGGGACCTGCCCTGCCCCGGGAGAGGCACAGGCCTCGCCACAGACCAGTGTCCTACTGGGACGGAAGAGACGCTTCCAGTAGGGTGGCTGGTCAGTGCGCACGGAGGCTGGCAAGCTTGACTGCAGGTAACGGACGTCAGTGAGGTCAGGCAGCAGGAGCTGGACCCCGCTTCAGTGGTTCAGGCTCTGCAGCCTCTGGGGGGTCTGCAGAAGGCAGGGACGAGTGGGCAAAGAGGCAGGTTCCGTTCCTGGGGCAGTCGGAATCTCAGGCGTGGGGCCAGATTTCACGTGTCGATAGCGGTCAATTCCTGAGCGTGGCTACGAAGCCGTGAGGTCTGGGGCGCAGCCGCTCTTCCTCCTGCCATCTCACAGCGCCCATCCTGTCCTTCTGTAAAAACCAAAGCATTTGCAGGTCTCCAAGCCATTTATTTATTCACAGGGACCAGATTTCAAACCTGTGTCTAATAAATGCAGTTATTTGTGTGCATTTAATGATCCTCGCAGTACGTCAGGAGGCATGAAATAAACTCACAGTTTTACATTTATACTTAGTTTGAATTTAATTTAAATGTTGTTAGTGGATTTTTGTATATTTAAACTAGGCCATTAGCCCTCTCCCTGTCCGCTTTCCTTTTCCTTGCAGAGTTGACTCAGACAGCAGGGCGCTGGGGCTTCCCATAAAATCCTATGGCTTCACGATAAATGGAGGAAAAATCAATAGCTAATCAGGCTGCTGCCTGGGCACAAGCTGCTAGGTGTTGTGCGTGTGTGTGTTTTATTTCTCTTGGTGGATTAAAATATAACAAAATAGGGAACTATTGATTGCTTTTCTGGCTTCCAGGCATCTCTTCTTTCTGGGAAGCCTGTTATCTTGTGCTCCCTCCAGGACAGGAGCATTTGGAGCCCATGCCAGATGAAGCCTTTACTGTCAGATGTCACCAGGCAGGAAACGGAGCCAGCCGTTTAAAAATAGGAGTGAAAATATCCACGTCATGGGCTTTACAGAATCAATAACTTTTTTCTTGAATGAGAAAAGCAGAATTGAACAAAACCACACTCGCCTATTCTATCCAGGAGGAAGGAAATGTGACCTTTGCTCACTCTTTTGCTTTAAATATTGTATCAAAGTAGTGATGTTTATAGGAAGATGCTCTCCAGAACTTTGTATATTGAAAAGAAGGCTGCAATGACTTTGAATTAAGAAAAAAAAAAATTAAACTTGGACTTTTCTCTTTGGTTAACTCTCAGTCAAAGCTTTGGTGACCTCATATGGTTTCCTGGTGTTAATGATCGTCTGTATTCTGGAAACTCTTCTGTAGATATCTCTTGTGATTCCCACATCTCTGCATCTGACCGTCTGTCCAGCATCCCCACTGGACGTCCAGCAGGCATCTCCGGACCTGAGTTCCTTATCTTCTCCTCCAAACCCTGTCCTTCCGCAGTCTTCCCCACGGCGACTTGTGTTTGCGGTGGTCCGGGGTAAGCACCTCGTCGTTCCCGCAGTTCTTCACCCTCCTATCCAAACCGTCAACGAATCTGGTCTTCCTTCTACATTTTCCCAGAACCTGACACTTCTCATCTTCGTTGCCTTGTCCCCCAAAACCCCATCATCTCTCACGTGGGTTATGACCATAGCCCTTTCCTAGACTCCCTGCTTCTAACCTCACCCCGTGTCGTCTCCTCTCAATGCAGCAGCCAGAGTTGTCCTGTTGAAACCTTAGTCACAGCACATCTCTTCTCACTCCTCAGTGTAAAATTAAGTCTTTGCATAGCAGACACGGTGCTATACGATCCAGCTCTCCATTCCCTCTCCAACCTTACCTCCTTTCTCACCAGCATTAAGTTTTCTGTGGCCACTGGTTCACTGCGGTTCCTTTATGACGTGAGCCGCAATCCTGCCCCAGGGCCTTTGAATGTGCCACTCCCTCTGCCTGGAATCCTCTTCCTCCAGATGCCCAGATGGTCAGTTCTCCCCTACCTTCCGGTCTTTACTCAAGTGTTACTTTCTCAGTTCAACCTTTTCTGGTGACATTCTTAAAATTCTACCTCCTTTCCTGCTTCATTGTTCTCCATAGCACTAATCACCCTCTGATACATAACGTATCACTTATTTATCTCGTTTCTGGTCCATCTCCACGCACTGGAATGCCAACCCATTAAGGGCAGGAAGTTCCGTCTCGTGTGTTTATTGATGTAGGTCACGTACCTGGAACGACCTCTGATCCCCACCGGGGACTCAATGCTGAATGAATAGCTGAATTAATTTTTTTCTAGCCTGGCCCTCATCTTATAATGAACTCCAAATCAGCAAAACAGTAAGTAAGCCAATTAAACACTAAAGAGGAGGACTTTGTTTTAAAAAAGAAAATTGTGAGAAAAACCCAGTTCACTTTCCTACTACAGTTTGCTAGCTGCATGCAGACACGCAGAATTTCAGAAGAAATCCAGTTGTTTCCCTTGCTGGTCCGGGGTCCAGTTTATATTACAGCTCTTCTTAGATCATTCTTTTAGTTAGGGGTGGTGGGAGGGGCAGCTGCCCCAACTGTGATTAAGGGATTGTTCATCCTTGGACAACATTGTAAAGGAAAAGTCCAAGTAAGCTGTTGAACAGCAATTACTTGACCCCATCTGCTCTAATGAAGATCAGACAGTAGCACTGAGAGAAACGCCACGGACTCTGCCTCTCTTTGTCCTCCCACCTGGGCTGCTCTGTGTTTGTCTCTGCGTTCAGGTGGTAAGTGCCCCGCAGGTGGATCTCCGTGTCCTTCTAGGCGACCTGGTGCAGTGGTCCAGATTCACGCGCATCCATACATTTCTTTGCAACCTTCCCAAAATGTTAATTATCCTTCTGAGTAAAGTGTTATTTCATCATTCAGAAAGGTTTTCTTTTTTTTTTTTTAATGGTAGTAATTAGCTTCAGAGAAAAGAACAAACAATATTGTATTGCTCTAATAAGTTTACCAAAATGCCATCCATTTCAGCCCTTGACAGCTCCTGATGAAGATGGCAGGTATTTATTTTGCCAAATTCCCATCCTCTCTGCCAACAAACAAACAAAAGTCTAAGAAAATAAACAACTTAAAGCACATAGACACACTGGGCAGGAGGGACCCTGGGTGGTGTCACCAAACTGTCTCTTATCTCTCGCCACTCTTCTTGATGAATTCTTCAGCCAGACCGGGTTTTGCACCAAGGTCCCCACTCACAAACCTTTGCCCAGGCTGTCTCCCTCTCTGGCAGGCTCTTCCATCTCTGCACCCACTGACCTCCCACCCATCATTCAGAGCCCAGCTCAGAGTGGTCCTCCTGATGAAGGCTGCTCCTTGAACTCAGGAGGAGGGTAGTATCTACTTGATAAGAAATCTTTTCATGCATCTTAGATTCCCATTGTGTGATGTTATTCTTGCGTTGTCTTTCACTTTTATGTGTGCATGTATTGCATCTTCCCTCAGTGAGATAACAGGCAGGAATCAGGTACCCTGTTTGCTTTTATGTCCTGCAGTGCCTAGCAGTACATATGTGCTGAACTGTTCTCTGATGGGTGAGTAACACGGGTTATTTATGCTGGAGAACAGATCTAGGAGAGGTCTGGGGAGTCCTGCACAGGGAGAAGGGAGTAGAGGGGGTGTCTGTTTCAGCCTCTTTCCATAGCATCCAGGGAAGACAGGAAGAAAAGATAGCTTAGATGCTGCCAGAAATCCAGGACTCCAGTTAATCTCATTCTGCTGCTACTTTGGAAGAGGTTTGGGATTGGGTCGGAAATGGTTATGTGTTCTGTATGTGCCCCGATATTTGCCAAGGGTGGGCAGAGCCACTGTACTCCTGCAGGAGGTTTTTGGCAGAGCTCACAGAGCACCCTCCCTTCGCTTTCCCGGGTGGCGGCTGCTCACCACACTTTCTGGCAGGAGAGCCAGGCCTGGGATGCTGGAAGCACCCTCCCAGCTGCCCTACTCCCCAACCTAAACTGAAATGAAGGACCTTCCACTGCTCCATGAACCTGGCCCTTCCCCTGCTCATCTCAGTCCTTTAGCCACATCCTCTCTACCACGCGTGACCCTCTTCCGGCGCTCTGTGATCTTCTGGAGGTGGGGTCACCGTATTTGGAATGATCTGCAAGGATCGTTGACTGGTGCCTTGTACATTCGTAGGATATGACCCATTCTTGGCATCGGGCTGGCCTTCTTTACAGCTGAGCTTCTTTTCTACCCAAGCAACACCCTCTCAACCCGCTCCAGCCTCAAAAGGAGCACCAGACAGAACCCGACTCTTTCTGGCACCCGAAAGTGCTGTGTCCCAGGGAAGTCTGCTGGCTCCCAAGCACAGCTGTCCCCCAGGAGAGACGGAAGAGGAGGGAGCCCCAGATCTCCAGGTGCACCTGGCAGTGCACGTCTCGTACCTTCCCACACTCATGAAGTCACGAACAAAAGAAGGGTAGTTTTTTTTTGCCCAGGAGTTAATTATTATTTAAGCAGGAAATCCGATGCTATTTCTCTCCCCTCTCACAGTTTTCAGATCATCACTTTCATTCATTCTTGGGAGAAGGGGTGGACAGGGAGGGCATTCCCTTCCTAGCTTTTTCTCTTGCCACGATCTGTTTTAAATATTCAGATGAAAGACTTTATCTGGCCTTTCGTCTTTAAATGACTCTTTATAGACAGTGGTTGCCAGTTGTATTTAAAGAATGACATAAAAATGTTCTGTCTTTAAGTGAAAATAAGGGCAGAATAAAGAAAAAGGTGATGTTGTTGGAATGACAGGCACCCCTTCCCCCCCCCCCCAACCCTGTGCCAGAACTTTACTTGGTGAGAAATGTGTTTTCCTTTGGAGAACTGGAGGGGGAAAGGCTACTCTCCTGACTGTTCTCTTTTATTTAGTGACCTCACAGCTGAATTTCTGAGCTGTGTATCCATGGACTTCTAGATTTGGCAACACCAATCATACAAACTTTGGGATACGTTCTACCCAACTCTCTGTGAGACTGTGTTCTCTGGGGGAACATACAGATACCTAAGCCTGTGTCTCCATTTCCAGGAAGCCGTATTCCAAATGTTCAGCAGGAGAGCAATCCTCAAAGTTTGCCTAAATTCTTTGGTGTAGGAATGAAGTGCATCCTGGCCATCATCCCCTCTGTCTTCGGAATCACTTTGCACTCGGTGTCTCCTAGCAAAACTGGAGACCAGAGGGTTCTAAAAACATATGATGCCTCCATCAGGCTGTGTTATTTTCTCATCTCTTGCCGGTGGCTTACATGTGGCAAAATCCCCTGGGATGTGGGTACCCCATTCTGAAGGGCAGACATCTCATAAGCCACTCATCACACAGCACCGTGGGCATCTTCTGTATCTATGTTCTTGACCCTGGGGAATCCCAGCTGTGCCCAGACTGGAGGTCCTGGAAACCTCAGTGCAACCTGGGGAGGCCACCTTGGTATTTTTATTTCTGGGAATGTGTAAGGCTCACTTTTTAAAGTAAGTTTGAGAACACTTTAGAGACATACCTTCTTGGCGTTTCAAAATATGTTTCTTCAAGACCTTGGCAGCTGTTGTTTTAATTAAAACACATGCAATTTCAATTAGTATTTTTAAAAGAAGCCTGGTTTCCCAGACAAGGTGATTTATTGGCGCAGTCTTTGCTGGCTTGCTTTAATAACTTGATTTCACAAGCCGAATTCTAGGCAGCCGGAAAGCTGGGTGCTTTGGCCAGAACTCGGTGTCTTCGGATTAGGTCCCTGCTTTAGAGCCCTCGTCTCCCAGACCCGAGAGCCTCCCTTCCCAGCGGAGACGTGGGTTCTTCGTTAATTAACTTCAGACACCTGTGGAGGAATGTTGGCAGCTGGGTCTGGCAGATAAGAATTCCTTGGAAGGGGAAGTTGTAAATAAGTTGAAGAGCCGATAATTATTTTCTTAAACGAGACTTAACGATTTGCCCCTTGGAAATCCTCCATGTGCGGAAAAGGCAAAACTGACTAGGAAATTTCCAGTTGACTCGGATTTGAGGACCTCTGCTTAAAGACCTCAGAGAAAAGAGAGGAAGAGAAAACACCTAACTTTACTTGGTCTATTCAGGTATGTCTTTGATGCCTGCTCCAACAGTTTCATAAGAAGAGCTTTAGAGAAGAGAAGACATAAGAAATGAAAGGGCTCTCTCAGATACCCCAGATCTTGAGAATCTAAAATAGAAAAGAGGTAATGGAAAAGGAACTGAAAATAATATGTATGTACACACACACACACGTATGTATATGTATAACTGAATTGCTTTGCTGTATACCTGAAACTAACACTGTAGGTCAACTACACTTCAATAAAAAATCAGAATTAAAAAAAGAAAGACTTGGAGTATCAAAAAAAAATAGAGAAGAGGATTTTAGCAGGATAATGCTTTTTAAATTGTATTCCTTTTACATGTTAACTGTAATGTTCTCCGCTTGCCAAAGGTGGGGTGGGGGGTAGTTTTAATCATGTGGGAATAAATTGTTATCTTTGCTTTCTAAAAGTACAAATAATGGATTAGAAAATAGCTTAAAAGTTTAAAAATGAATACTCTTTTAGCCACTCTGCCTCTTGTTTGATTGCATTTATTTATTTATTTTCTTTTTTTATTGAGGGGTAGTCAGTTTACAATGTTGTGTGAATTTCTGATGTACAGCACAATGCTTCAGTCATACATGAACAAACATACATTCATTTTCATATTCTTTTTCACCATAAGCTACTACAAGATATTGAATATATTTCCCTGTGCTATACAGTATGAACTTGTGTATCTATTTTATATATACCTGTCAGTATCTGCAAATCTCAAACTGTCTGTTTCTCCTTTCCCACCCCCCTATCCCTGGCAGCCACAAGTCTGTATTCTATGTCTGTGAGTCTGTTTCTGTTTTATATATAAGTTCATTTGTCCTTTTATTTTTTAGATTCTACATATGAGTGATCTCCTACGGTGTTTTTCTTTCTCCTTCTGGCTTAACTTCACTTAGAATGATGTTCTCCAGGGCCATCCATGTTGCTGCAAATGGCATTATTTTATTCTTTTTTATGGCTGAGTAGTATTCCATTGTATAAATATACCACAACTTCTTTATCCAGTCATCTGTCCATGGATATTTAGGTTGTTTCCATGTCTTGGCTGTGGTAAATAGTGCTGCTATAAACATTGGGGTGCAGGTGTCTTTTTGAATTAGAGTTCCCTCTGGACATATGCCCAGGAGTGGGATTGCTGGGTCATAGGGGAGGTCTATTTCTAGTCTTTTGAGGAATCCCCGTACTGTTTTCCACAATGGCTGCACCAAACTACATTCCCACCAACAGTTAGGAGGGTTCCCTTTTCTCCACAGCCTCTCCAGCATTTGTCATTTGTGCAGTTTAGAATGACGGCCATTCTGACTGGTGTGAGGTGATACCTCATTGTAGTTTTGACTTGCATTTCTCTGATAGTTAGTGATACTGAGCATTTTTTCATATGCCTATTGGTCACTCATATGTCTTCATTGGAGAATTGCTTGATTGCATTTATTATGCTGGATTTTGAGGGAATGCAGAGCAGGGAAGAACTGGGGGTTCACAGCAAGCCCCAGAAGAGCTGGGGACCTGGAGGTACAGCCCCACTAGCAGGCGCCTTGCCTGCAGCCAGGAGCTTGGGTGCCAGTCTGTGAGATGACACAAGTAAGATCCCTTGAGAAGCAGCAAGCTGCTTCTTGAGATGCTCTGAGAAGAAAAAAGCTCATCTGTCCATCCTTCCAGACTGGGATCAAAGAGGAGAGGTGAGGCAAAGAACCAAGCAGTTCCCAGCAGCCTCTCATCAAAATGTCCTACAAGTTCTTTGGAGACGCTTAGCTGAAATTCAGAGATTTCTTCTCTTAATAATGAAGAAAATTCTTGAAAATGTACTGCCTGTGAGAAAAACCTGTTTTTTCCAAATTTAAAATGAAATTTCCCTATTCAGTTTTGTGTATTATATCTTTGAATGATGTCAGGTCAAATAATGGCCTTGGAGTAGAATGATAAAAAGACGAGTGACTTGTTTCTTAAGGTGCCTCATCCTGCTTGTTTAATGTAGACCACTGGACTAGAGCTCCTACAGACCAGGCTGGTGCGGGCATATGGTAATGTGCAACGTGTTGCTTTTAATTAAGTCACTCATATTCCAGCATCAATAGTAGAGGGTATTCAGTGTGCAAGACAGATCAAACGATAAGAAATTCCCATGGTCCTCACTTGCAGACCTGAATCGTTTAATTTACTCATCAGAAAGGAAAGTCACAGCTATGAAATGGAAAATAGTGTTAAACTTTTGAAGTGACTATTAACTCCACAGACTAATAATGCCCAGTGTCTGTGTGAGAGGCAGATCTATTTCAAGTGACTTCATTACTTTTTTTGTGGGGGTGGGGGGCTTGCTAATCTACTTTTTTCATTGAAGTATAACTGGTTTACAATATTGTGTTCGTTTCAGGTGTATAGCAAAGTGATTCCGTTATATATATTTTTTCAGATTCTTTTCCATTATAGGTTATTACAAGATAATGAATATAGTCCTCTGTGCTATACAGTAGGACCTGTTTTTTTAATCTACTTTATATATAGTCGTGTGTGTCTGATAATCCCATATTCCTAATTTATCCCTCCCCCATCTTCCCCTTTGCTAAATGTAAGTTTGTTTTCTATGTCTTGTGAGTCTGTTTCTGTTTTGTAAATAAGTCTATTGGTATCATTTTTTAGATTCCACACACAAGTGATATCATATAATCGTTGTCTTTCTCTGATTGACTTCACTTAGTTTGATAATCTGTAGGTGCATCCATGTTGCTGCAAATGACATTATTTCATTCTTTCTTATGGCTGAGTAGTGGTGTGTGTACATATGTTCCGTGTCTTGGCTATTTTAAGTAGTGCTGCTGTGAACATTGGGGTGCATGTGTCTTTTCAAATTAGAGTTTTCATCTTTTCTGGATATATGCCCAGGAGTGGGATTGCTGGATCATAAGTCTTTTTTTAGTTTTTTAAGGAACCTCCATACTGTTCTCCATGGTGGCTGCACCAAATTACATTCCCACCAACAGTGTAGAAGGGTCCCCTTTTCTCCATATCCTCTCCAGCATTAATTATTTATAGACTTTGTGATGGTGGCCATTCTGACCAGTGTGAGGGGACACCTCATTGTAGTTTTGCTTTGCATTTCTCTAATAATTAGTGATGTGGAACATCTTTTCATGTGTTTGGCCATCTGTATAGCTTCTTTGGAGAAATGTCTATTTAGTGACCTTATTTCTCTTAAAATGTTAGAATAGAGGGTGTGAGAGACGACCCACAGGCTTCTCTCACAAGTAAATAGTTATGGAGTGCCACCGTGTCCCAGGTCCACAGGGGACACCGCAGAGAACAGGCCTCAGTTCACTTCCTTAGACCAGTGTTCCCCACACAGTGTACCACAAATGGGTCACACGTGTGCTGAAACTCTGATGCCCTCAGCCCTCGGGAAGGCTTGGGGAGCAAGCACCTGGATCTGTAGCCCCCAGGACACATTACAGGTACTAGGATTTCCTATATATGCCATGAAACAATTTAGAACTTCTGCCCAAGACAGGCCTCCCACCTGCACAGCCCAGTAAGGGTCATCTGCACTCTGTCATTTTATCTGAAACTCAAAAGGTTGAACTTTCAAGTTACCCTCTCTTTCACTCCTCAAATATTAACCCAAACCCTGAGTTTTCACTTGCCCCCATTTTTCCAGTGATAGAAATGGACAGACACTTTGTTTTTTTTTTTCTTTCTTTCTTTCTTTTCTTCATCCTTAGACGGCCAATCCATCACGAAGTCTTGCTGATACTTCTTCAGGGAGTTTCTTAACTTCCTTACTCTTCATGTGTGTTTCACTTTTCAGTTTCAGCCTGAAGCGTGGTGGGTCCAGGTCCTGCTCATGGCTTCCTACCTGGTTGCTTTGTCCTTCTCACCCTTCCTGAGCTTCCACCCCAAAATCTGCCACCCTGGTCTTCGTGAAGTCCTCCAGTTGAGGAGTATGCAGTGTTTTTCATAATGTGAATGACACAAAATGAACTCTACTGCCTGATTTTTTTCTTCAATAAAACAGTTTGTATTAAGGCCCCTTCCAGAGTCTCCATGCTTCCTAGTAGGGGCAGGTGTCTCTTCTAATCTTACTGGAACTGTCCAGAAGCATCTGAAATAGTCATGTGTCTTGGTTTCTAAGATAAAACTTCCCTAGTTTTCTTTCTTCTCTTTCTTTCCCTTTGCTCTTTCTCTTCCACTCCACCTCAAGGCTCTGCCCTGGGTCAGTCTTCTGTAAAGCCCATCATATAAAGCCTGTATTTCTGACATTGTATTTTCCAGTTCTACAGTTCCATTTGGTTCTTCTTATAGTGTCCCTTTCTCTGCTGAATTTGTTCATTTTTTGTCATGCATGTTGTCCATTTCTCCACTAGATATTTAACATACATATTCACAGATAAAATCCTTGTCTGCTTATTCTAATGTCTGGATAACTTGTGAAATCTGCCTGCATTGACTATCGTTTCTCCTAATTTTTGGCCACATTTTCCTACTTCTTTGCGTGTCTTGTGATTTGTTATTTATGCTAGACATTGTGTGTTAAAATATTAGAATTGACTGAAGTAGATAAGACATACCTCCAAAAAAAGACACCCCATTTCTTCTATTGGGTGGCTAAGGTGGAGGGCTGAGTCCATCTAGGACATATTTTAGCTGTCTGGGCTTCACTTAAATTCAGTTTGTACCCCTGAATTCAAATTCAAGCATGATCAGTATTCAACCTACAGTTGGGCTTGGAAGCTGAGCACCTACAGATTCCAGAGATTTCTCTGTGCATCACAGCCCAGTGATCAGTTTCTGAGTCAAAGGAGATGTTAAGATCCCTGCACAACGTACATTTTCCAGACCTTAAATCATTTTACTTTCGCTGTTTCTGTCCAGCCTCAATACTTACCAATACTCACTGTTTCTGAGTTCACAGCCGTCCTTCCTGTTGGGCTCTCTTCCCAAGTGTCCCTGCCCTTACCTTCTCCCCCCACTGCAGCCGTTCTGTCCCGCACCACCCACAGCTGCTCTCTCACCTCCTTTCCTACCCACTCCTTACCCATCCTCCAAGACAAATTCAGGTTCCACCCTTTTACAAAGCTCTTTAACTTTGTGCTCTGTTCGAACGCTTTCATATTTATCAACGTATCCCCCCAAATTTAGCACATAAGAAATACTGTATGCAAGACCCATGTGAGTGCATGATGCTTCAGATGTAATAGCGTCATCTCCTCGGCCGAGCTGACAGCTCTTTAGGAACAAGAAAAGTATCTTTCTCTGTTTTCTCTTTTTGTGCTTCTTTTGAGAGTCCTGAGAATGCCTGGCAGCGTGTGAATGTGATGACAGCCCCGGGGAGGTGTTGCACCATTCTGCTAGGTGTTCTGAGCTCCAGAGGAGCAAGGGAAGTGTCTTCATCATTTGCCATTGGAACCCCCAGAACGGGGCTGTTCTGGCATCTGGCATACTTACTAGCTTTTATTCGAATGCACAATAGGTTGAAGTCATAATATTGTGGTTTCAGCAACCAGATTCTCATTGTCATTTTTGGTTTGCAGCAATAACTTATAGCATAGCATGTTGGACAAATGAGATATACGGACCTACCCTCAACCTCCTTCCTCACCTTGAACACCACCTCCACTACGCCCCTAAAAATAGAGCTCCACACCTTATTTTTCATATGTAAACCAAAGCAGATGAGAAACATTTTTTTAGAACACGATTCTTGATTCAGTTGTATATTGGAATCGCCCAAACCCATCCCCTGAGATGCTCAATTATTAGCACTTATTTTTAAGCTCCCTGGGGGGCTGTAATATCTAGCCAAGGTTGAGAACTGCTGCCTTAGAGCTCTGTATGGCCCATCATAAACAAAAACAGCCTCCTAGTCTCCTGGAAAACTTCTGCCAATTTTGAAATTTTTTATGACTACAGTCTAAATGTGAAGTCATTATTTTCTGTGAGTATTTTTCTCTGAAATATTCCATTTCTTTGATTGCGACAGACACAGAAATTTTCTCCAGCACTCTGATTCAGACTTCCTCCTTACATTATTGTATGTGATGGGTAATGGCTTTGAAATAGCTGATTTCCATTAACACTGCCATTAATGGCATTGGTATCTACAGTCAAAACAAAGCAGGAATTCTTGCAAATATATTTATACATAGTACGAATATCAAGTGGGCATTAGCTGCCTGTTTCAGAATCATCTTTCATAACACACACTTTCATGAAGCTGTCTTGAGTCTCTTCAGTCTGGCAAAGGGTTCTGACTTTACCCTTCTGCTTAATAAAGCTCTTTATGTTTAAAGACTAATTTAATCAAGAGGATGAGTGTAAATGTTGCCAGAAAATAAATTCTTGCCTCGTGCAGAAAGGAATTCAAGAGTGAGGCACAGTAAAGTGAAAGTAAGTTTATTCCGGGAGACACACACCCCATAGACAGAGTGCGTGCGGGCTGCCTCGGGAGGCAGGAGAGAGCGCGACCATGAGACGCAGGGTTGTTAGCTTCTGTGGGCCTAGTAATTTCATATGCTGACCAGTAAGAGGATTATTCCAGCTACTTTGGGGAAGGGGTGGGGATTTCCAGGAATTGGGCCCCACCTACTTTTTGACCTTTTATGGTCAGCTAGGAACTGTCATGGCACCTGTGGGTGTGCCCTGAGGCTCTAGGTCTACTGGAAGTTGAATCTTCTGCCCTCTTGGTTCTAACCAGTTTGTCCTGTCCTCGATGGCTGTGTCATTCCTTCAGTGGTTGTGCCCTGCTGCCTTCCCTCCTGTCTCATAAAAAGCTTGTTGAAAGCATCAAATGCAAATCTAAGACTGACAGTAGAGTTCAGTGCTGGGAAGGCTACTGAGACCGTCTGAATTGTTCTGATGGAGGCAGCGTTTCCCGTTGACACGTCCTTCCCCACTCAGGGTGTCTGAGTTCCCCCGCACCTGGGAAGCCTGCCAGTGTCCAGCAGGCTTAGATGGGAGCCCTGGAGGCTCTGCTCTTCCCCCGGTACACCTTCCCACGGCTCCAGACTCAGCTGATCTTTGGAACCTGAAACTGATTCTTCAAGCAGCATCCAGATGTTCCCTCTACTACTCAGGCCCGTGGATCCTCTGAGATTGTGTCTCTGCCTGGGTGTGGGTTAAGGAAGGAAAAAAAATCCCCTCAGGGTACCAATGAGCAAGCGAAGCAGAAGAAAAATAAACAAAATATACAAGTTAATACTTCGAGACATAACCCTGCCTCACAGCCATCCTTCAACAGCACCGGGCGGTACTAGCCTTACCTTTCTGAGAGCTGCTGCTCTTGAACTAAAGCCACTTATCACTTCCCAGATACACTGTTCTCGCTGCTACCGTGTACCTAGGCCTGAATGGTTTCAAAAGTGTGTTTTTGGTGTGCAGAGGTGATGCTAGGCGGGGTGTGCTTTAAGGTGCTTCTGAATCTGGAGTCCTGGACGTTTGGTGTGGAGGCTTCACCGGCTACAGCGAGATTGCCTTGAGGATCGAACGTATGACCTTTTTTTTGGCAGGATGCTAATCTACTGACCTAAGCACTGTCAGACAGTGAGAATACCCAAGGAGTAATTTTGTTGGCCTCATTGAACATTCCTCACTTGCCCTGGTACTGTATATCCTAGCGTTAAGCATCACCTTAGCTTAGTGATACTTAGTGTCACTTAGCTGTGACACTCACCCAGAGGAGCAGTACTGGAATTGTACCCCGTTCTCACCAGTTCTCACTATTGGTCCAGACTGGGGGAGAAGAGGTAGTGAATAAAAAGAGGCAGGGTAGGTGATGAATATTGACAGAGGTATTTGTTGAGTGAAGAAGAGGGTATTGTTTCTGAAGCATCATTACAGGGGGGAATAGAGGAGCTGTTCAGCTACCTACTTCCCATTAGGCAAAGGACTAGAACTAGCTAAGCACATTTGAATTGCAAAGTACAGGGCCTCCCTGGATCAACATTTTAAACGGTAAGCATGTGCCTGTGCTGCTCAGTTGGATAGTAACGATCTATGAGCAGCAAACAATGAATGCTGAGTATTCAGTAATTAAGTACAACTTGCAACAAAGCCCATCGTAAACGGGTCAGTGACCTCAGACGCGTAAACATGATTGCATCCACGGTGATTAGGTGCAGATGGGAAAGGACGGACTGGGTCAGGTTTTGTCTTCTTCCCACGTTGACTGAAGACAGCACGTCCAGCCACGCTGCTTTTCGATTTCCCAGCTGGCTCCCAGTGACGCAGGAAAAATGGTTGTGGGGCATGAGGATGGCGTGTCCCAGATCTCGGTTGAGACCCTGGGATGTGCCCCGCCAAGTGTGGGTCCTTGGCTTCACGCAGGAGCGAATTCAAGAGCGAGCCACAGTTGAGTAAAGGCAGATTTATTTAGAGATACATACTGCATAGAGTGTGGGCTGCTTCAAAAGGCAAGAGAAAGGCCATGAGGTGTGGGGGTTGGGTGCTCAGGTTGAAGTAAAAGTAGGTACACACTCCATAAACAGACTGTGGCTGTCTTCGAAGAGGAGGGAACGAGAAAGGTGGCCACGAGGCGTGGTGTTGCCAGTTTTTAATGGGCTCGGTAACTCCATGCTTACAAGTGGGAGGATTATTGCAGCTACCCTGGGGCAGGGGCTGGGATTCCCAGGAATCGGTCCACCGCCCACTCTTTGACCTTTTGTGGTTAGCCTTGGAGCTGTCATGGCGCCTGTGGGCATGTTATTCACCATGTTAATATATTATAATGGGCGTATAATGAAGCTCAAGGTCTACTAGAAGTCAAATCTCCTGCCGTCTTAATCCTCAAGGCCTAGTGAGGGTTGAATCTTCTGCCATTTTGGTGTTAATTGCTGTCATTCCTTGAATGGCTGTGCCCTGCCCACTTCCCTCCTGTCTCACCGTGATCACCCCAACTGAGCTGGCTGACTGTAGGCTGGGATGGAGCGGAGGATATGGGGGTTTGAAATGAGAGTGATGCTTGGAGAGCAGTGTTGGGGAAGTGGAGGAAAACTGCCGACAGGAGACAGTACTAATGACAGTAACACCCACGGTGTGGCCCCCACTGCTTCGTCTGCAAGCCACCTGCTCCCAGGGGCTCTGGAAGGCAGCTGAGTGCTCCAGTTCAACTGGATGCGGAGTAAACAAGCAGCAACTACCTAGAATGCCAGTTAGTCTAACTAGACAAACAAATCTGCTAGTCCAGCGAGTGGATTTGAAATGGATCCAGACTCGACTCTTGACTTGATGAATTCATTACCTGCCTCTCTAAGTATTCTGCAGAACTTTTAGGAAGAATACTGCACTTCTGGTTTGCTTTGATAAGAGAAGTTTGATTTTAGATCATTGTGTTACCGCAGAAAGGGAAAAAAGGCCTCGGTTCTTATCTTGCCCAAAAAAGAAGAATTCAGACAGGAGACGAAAGAGTTGTGTAATTAGGATTTTATTAGCAAAGCAAAAGTACAGCTTCAGGAACTGAAGGCGGGCTGATCCAAGAGAGGAAAACAGCGACCCCCACCCCCTCCCAGTCCCCGTTTCTTTTGTGTGGTTGCCTAGGGGCTGCCTGAAGCTAACTTGATAGCTGACATCATCTGAGTGGCGCGTGTAGGTTATATAACTTTTTCCTTCTTGTGCATGTCCTTGCCCACGGTGCGTATAGAAAATCGCACTGTGGTCTAAACCACGGGGCTAGTTACATTATAATAAGCGGTGGGTCAGGTCAGCTCAGGCCCGTCTCTCTACTGCCCGATAAAATAAATAAGCTACAAGGATATATTGCACAACACAGGGACGACAGCCAATATTTTATAATAACTATGAATGGAGTATGACCTTTAAAAATTGTGACTCACTGTGTTGTGCACCTGTAGCTTATATAATATTGTACATCAACTATATCTCAATAAAAAAAGAGCAGTAATACAAGATTAGCCCCATAACTGGGCTGAATCAAGCCAGGGTCATTACTTAGAGGGGCAACAGGACATGAGGATGGTCTATTCTCTTCTCCTTGAAGTTCTGAAGTCAATTTATTCTGTTTTCCTGCTGCTCCTGGCATTTCCTGGGTCTGATCTCCCCTCGTGCTTGGTAATCGCCTTTACAGGTTTGACCACGCAGGCTGGAGGAGGGGTCTGTAAGTTTATTGATAAATCAGTGATTGCAGATTATTAATGGAACTACTGATGCAGGGCTCTGCCACATATTTTTCCTTTTTAGAGAACTATTTAATCCCTCTCATGTTTTTTTATATCTCCAGGACTTACTCATCTTATAACTACAAGTGTGTACCTTGTGACCACCTTCATCCATTTCCCTGATGCCCCCACCTCTGGCAACCACCAATCTGTTCTCTGTATCTGAGTTTGGGTGTTGTGTGTGTGTGTGTGTGTGTGTTTGGTTTGTTGGGTTTGTTTTGTTTTTTTTTTTGTTTTTTTTTTTTTTTAGATTTCACATGTAAGTGAGATCATACAGTAATTGTCTTTCTCTGACTGATTTTACTTTTTGTAATGCCCTCAAAGTCCATCCGTATGACAGAATTTGCTTCTTTTTATGGCTGAATAATATTCTATTGTGTGTATCACATTTTCTTGATCCATTCAACCACCAACACTTAGGTTGCTCCTGTGTACTGGCTGTCATAAATAATGCTGCAGTGACCATGGAGGTGCAGGTATCTTTCTGAGACAGTGATTTTCTTCCCCTTAAATAGCCAGAAGTGGAATTGCTGGATCGTATGATAATTATCTTTTTAATTTTTAAGGAACCTCCATACTGTTTTCCATGTGGCTGTACCAGTTTACATCCCCACCGGCAGTGCACAAGGACCCCTTTTCCTCCACATCCTCCCCAACACTTGTCTTTCTGTTACTAGCCATTCTAACAGATGGGAGGGAATGTCTCATTATGGTTTTAATTTGCATTTTCCCAATGATTAGTGAAGTTGAGCATCTTTTCTTGCACTCATTGGCCATTTGGGTGTCTTCTTTGGAAAAATGTCTGTTCAGATCATTTTTAATCTGATTGTATGGATTTTTTTTTTTTTTAGTTGTTGTGTGAGTTCTTTATATATTTTAGATAACAACTCCTTATCAGATACATAATTTGCAAGTATTTTCCTCCATTCTGTAGGCTGCCTTTTCATTTCATTGATGGTTTCTTTTACTGCAGAGAATCACACTTTTAAATATAAACTGTTGCCAAGAATGTAGTTCCCTGTAAACTGTTGCCAAGGATGTAGTTCCCTGTGGGGCATTTCAAAAATAAAACTGACACATCCTTCTTTTAAATATACCTAAAAAAATCTGAATACCATAATGTTTAATGTCCACCATCATCCTTTTAAATAATATGTAAGTGACTTCTTCATTAATGTTAAAAATGATATACAATTTCTGTTGCTTCTCGAACATGTGGCCATTCCACATTCCCCAAGAATTTCACCCTGACTGAGATGTTCTATGCTTAAACGTCTCTTATTGAACATTCTTTCTGCAAACAAAATATATACAAATTAAAGTTTATTGTTAAAATATTCCTCATATTAGGCTTTAAGTTAAAATTGTCTTACGCATTGTTGTTACTGTAGTTGTTAGTAGGTATAATTGATCAAAATGTCTGTATCATACATCTTGATTAAAATTTTTAAATATAAAAAGTAAAATTATATTTGAAATGAATCCCTTAGGTGATGGGCCCTTTTATCCCAATAAATTCAAATATTCAAAAATTAAAATTACTTATAGCTTGAATGAGCAGGATTCAGTATCATTCTATTGTCATCTTTTTGTGTGTTTATAGATTTAAATACCAAGGAACATCACTTACATAGATAAGGTGAAGGGAATAAAAGATCTTTCTTCATAGCAATGCCACCTGATTATTTCAACTTCTTACATGTTTTATTTCAAATTCTCACTAGGATCCACCATCAGAAGTTATTTTTAGTTATCTGTCGGTGATGATCTGAGCAGGTTCTCCTTCAATGTTGGAGAAGGTAAAGAAGGGGAAACTTCTTTGGGAATATAAACTGCTGCCAAGGATGTGGAAAGAATGTTCAGTAAGAGGCTTTTAAGTATAGAATACATCAATCAAGGTGCATTTCTTGGGGAATGTGGAATGGCCAAATGTTCAAGAAGCAACAGTAATTATATATCATTTCTAACATTAATGAAGAACTTACATATTATTGAAAAGGATGATGGTGGATATTAAACTGTGGTGTTCAGATTTCTTAGGTATATTTGTAAGAGGGATGTGTCAGTTTTATTTTTGAATAAAATATTATTTTTGCCTCTTTGGGGAAAAAAAAAAAAGATGAACTGCCCATCATTAGAGTTGTTTCCTTTTCAACCCAGACACCAACCCTGTGCAAGACCCTTGGTTTGGTCTCAGAGAACGCCTGCCACTTGGGAGCAGGGAGGGAGTGGACTAGGTTCTGTACAGCGAGACGGGGAAGCTGCGAACGTGCACACAACAGGTTTCCAGGCAGATCAGGTTTGTTGTAAGAGGACACGGGGAAGCTGAGACTCTGGAAATGGATTCCTTGAAAACCCCAAGCTCAGCATTCCCTCGGCGAATGTTCATGAAGTCCCAGGGCGCGCAGGGCCTGGTTTGGAGGCCACTGCCCCCAGAACTCCGGGGATGACCTTCCCGTTGCTCCCACGTGGCCAGGGGTTGACGTTCGTTGAATGTGCGTCTCTGATGCATTAGCTGGGTTTGCACAAGTTGTTTCCGCACGTACCATTTTCGAGCTGCAGTGCCCGGGGGAGCTTTACCAAGTAAAGAAAAGCAGCCAACTGTGTGGTAAGAAACACCAGGCAAGATTTAGGGATTACATTTGAAGCTAATTAAGACTACAGTGCGAATTTTATGCTAGATCATAATTTCTTATCTATGTGGAAAGTATCATTATGGAGACAATGAGCAGAGTATTTCAAACTTCCTGGGGACTAATTAAACATAAGGAAGTCCTGCTTTCAGAGTGGAAGTGCCACAATTCAGCTCTCATACCATAAATGTCTAATGTGATTGTTTAATACAGTTGCCAAGATCTTGTACGAAGAAATAGCTGGATATTTCAAGAGGTTAGCATAATTTTCTCCTTGTCTGTTGACTTTGAAAATGTGGAATTAATTACCTCCTCATTCATTCATTCCTTTTTTTTTTTTTAATTGAAGTCTACTCAGTTACAATGTGTCAGTTTCTGGTGTACAACATACATTTATTCTTTCTTTCATGAATTTGATGAGTATTGAGTGTCCAGTGTGTGCTAATCCCAGCAGAGCATCAAAGTGTCTGCGTCTTGGAGCATATGATATAATGATGGAAACAGTTTCAACAGGAAGCAAACAATAGTCACTTTCTGATTTGGGTGTGAATAGAATCACTTAATGGATGAGAGTGTAACAACGTGGGGAGGATGTTGGGCGGGTGGTCAGAAAAGGCTTCTCCGAGGGGTTGACACCCAGTGGAATCCTGAATGGTGGACGAGAGCCAGGTGGAGAGAGAGCTTTCTGGGCAAAGGGAGCAGCAAAGCAAAACCCCTGCAGCAGGAGGCAGCTTGGCACGTGCCTGAAATGGTGAGGTCAGTGTTTTGCTGCTGGTTAATGAGGCAGGATCGGTCGGGGATGGTGATGGTGAGTGAGGGAAGACTTTAAGCCTAGACAAGGAGTCTGAAGATTCGGGCTGGGCAGAGCGTGATGGGATGCACAGTTCTTGAAGTCCCCTCTGGCTGCTAGTTGGAGATGAGACTGCAGGAAAGCAAGAAGGTCAGTGAGTGAGTGATTTCAGGAGTCTGGGAAGGAGATCCTGCTGTGCTGGCCCAGAGCTGTAGCAGAAGGGGTGGGAAAGGTATTTCTGAAGGACTTGCTGATGGATGGAGTGCAAAATGTTACAAATGGTAAAAGGACAGAGGACACAGGCTGATAGAATCAGGAGTTTGGATTTGGATTGAAAGTTTGAAATGTCTGTTACAGACAAAAGAGATCTCCTCTTTTGTAACAGAAAATGGGAGAAATGGATTTGATGCTCAGGACTAATGTATGAATTGGTGCATCATCAGTGGGAGAAAAAAAAAGATATTTAAAGTCATGGTCCAATTATTTTAACTCTCTAAATACAGAGACAGCGACAGGAAGCCTAATCTTAAAATCAGATGCCTAGCCACAGGTAGACAAGCATGTCTTGGCTCATTAACCAAAGATAGGTTTCTTACATAATCTTATTCTTTTTTTTTCTCCTTTGAATAAAGCAAACAAGAAAGACATCATGGTGTTTCTTTCGTGAGTGCTACTAAAAAGTATAAGACCACAGATGTTCCAGTAATTTTAGAATTATCTGTAGGGCTTACCGTGGAGCACTTTTAAGTTTGTTTTCTTGGTTTAAGGAAAGTGAGCAACAGCTTATTCACGCACTACGTCATTCCTGTTGATCCCGCCCAGGAGACAGTATGGCGTTGGGGTGGGGAGAGGGTCAATGAGGTGAGGTTGATGAGCAGTCTGGGTTTCCATCTTCCGGTCCAGACTCTCTTGTTGGCTATTATTTGTTTTCCTTTTAGTTCCTGAAGGCTCATTATGCTGCATAGTCACATTTTACTACTGAAAGTCTCATCTGTCAGGTAACTTGTGTGTGTGTGTAGTCATCCCTCATTATAGTGCTTCTGGGAACTGATGGATCCTGACGAACAGAACAGCATCCCTTAGTCACTCTGTCTTGTTCAGTTTTCCATGTGGCAGAAATTGTTTTTAAGGGTCTATATGTGAGATGCCAAGTTGTTTATCTGTGGGGTATAGTATAATGAAAATGTATGGAAACGCTCCTTTGCCGGTGCATTTATAAACACAGCAGGGGTAGCTACCTTCCCTTGGCACCGCTCAGACAAATGCTCTGGTAGTGAACCTGTCTCCCATTTTTCAGCAATGTGCAGGTCTTGGCAGCAGACTTTGTCAAACGTTTAGAAGTGAGGATAGCCTGCAGTGAGGGAGACGCTTCCAGGAGATATAAATCTAATTGATAGAGAACCCTTAGAGACACCTTGTATAAGCTTGCCTTATTTTGCAGGAAAAAAATATTTTATTTCCTCCTTCTTTTGCAGTCCTAAGTAAGGCTCAACAAAATTACTAGTCTGTTGGTAGATAGATATAGATAGATAGATAGATAGACAGACAGATAGATAGGGATGTAGATGTAGATATTGGAAGCAGAGACTTGCTGTGATTTTTTTTTTCTTATAAATTGAATACTTTTTCCCATTCATTTGAATTTTAGTTGGCTATGGCTGAATGATTTTCTTAATCTTATGTGTCACTGGATCTTTCTGTGCCACCAGAGTTTTCATAAGCAATGTGATTTTTGTCCCAAGCCATTTTTAGAGATTGATGTGACTCACGGGAAATGGAAAATCATGGTAGTTCTGCTTTCAAATTCCCAGCAGAACGTGTGCATTTGTTTGCTCATAACTGAGAGCCGGCTGTGTGGTACTGAGGATCCACACAACCCACCCCATGAAACCATCACTATTCTTCCTGTCGGCTTCCAGTTTCCTCTGGTTTCCTAGCTGCTCCATCAGTGAGGCTGTTTTCTGGTTTTGCTGGCATCCTGGGAAGGCTGCCCCAAACTTAGGGACATGAGTTGGAGGATGTTGGTGAAGGCATATGATCTTCCATAACGCAGGTTAAAGGATGGTCATGGTTATATAGATACACATATGTCACAACAACACAGCACAAGGCAGGGATTCCACGCACAGCGATTAAATGGAAAAGGCTCAAAGTGGAATCACCTTTGGAAATATTCACAACAGCACATGTCCTGACTTGACCCCAGGCCTCGTAAGTCTGAGTCTCTGGACTGGAGCCTGAGCATCTCTATGTCTCCAAAGCTTCATGGGAAATTCTGATACTGATCAAGGTGGAGCATCAAATACATTGTACTGTGTTAGCTCTCACTAGGCCAGCGTTTCCTCCTATGAACGCATCCTGCCCTTCTCACTCTCACTCGGCTACTTCTTACAGAACTCTAAATTATTATTTACAGAAAGTATTAGCACCTTCAGAAGACTCAAGGGCCATGAAGATTGCCCGAAGAACCCACAAATTTAAGACACATAAGCGACTTGGAGGAGAAACGTCATTATTTGGAAATAAGTCGTCTGAACTCTTTCAGGTTCTGTAACACTAAACCTGGGAATAAAACTACATTTTTCCCAGATTCATTGAAATATATTTATTCTACATCTGATCTGTCAATATTTCTTTAGCAATGAAGTTAACTCAGTCAGTGAACATTCACTGAGTAATTGCCATTTTCAAGGCATCATGCTAGGGACTGTGATTCCACGATGTCCTTTATTTAGGTTCTCAAAAGAAGATTCACTAATAGTATTGAGAAGGGGGAGACTTACTCTCAGAAAGGAAACTTGTTGCTGAAACATCGAATTTTGATTCCAGCATGTACCTAGCAAAGGCCCAATGATGGAAGACAGCCCGGCCCCAGCTCTGTGGCCCGGGGTCCCAGCTTAGGTCTCAATCCACAGGAGCTGGTGTATCTAAGAACCTGTGTGGGCTGTGACCAGGGAAGCCGACTCTTTCTGCAGCCAGGAAACCAGCTCAAAGCCAACTTGCTACTGCAGGTCGGCCTCCTCTGGCTTCAGCATCCACAGACATCCCACACTAGCCGACCGTGTCTGGCCAGGTGGCTGTGACATTCCCACTGTGGTCCCCGTCACACATCACCATTCACAATGCTCTCAAGTGTAGGCCAACAGCAGCTCAATCTCCCTAACCTCTGCCCCCCCTTAAATGTGTTTTCTTTCTCTAAAGCCAAAGGCCACTTAGTACAATACCACCAAGCCCAGCGAACCTCTGGAACAACCCAGCACTGGCTACCAGGAGCCGTGCATGTGCCGTACGTAGGAGCAACACCCAGGTCCTGGCTTCGGATCAGACTGTTGAGGGGAAAACTTTTGCTACTAACTTAGCCTTAGTGGGCAGGGGTGGGGGGCGGGGGTGCAGGTTATTTGTTACAATAGGGTCGCAAGAGAAAAGACAGAGTTTATTCACATGCATGCGGGATACTCAGCAATCTGAGTGATTCACCAAACAGCCAAGAGTAATGGTTTGTGTACCAGCTTAATAGTGGGAAGGAGCGGGGACATGGGGCTTCTAGGGGAAACAGCTGGAAGGTAGAGCAGCTTCTGTAAAGTCTGGTTATGCAGTTGCTCCTCACAGTGCTGACGGTCCATCTCCTTGGCTGGAAGCTCCCCGGGCCGGAGGATTTATGGCATCTTCCTTCTCAGAAAGCTCTGACTTTAGTCAGATAAGAGGAGCTCAGAAAAGGCTTTTTCCGGCATCTTCTGTATCTCAGACATCTCCAGTTTAAAATACTCTTCATGCCATTCTGTTGGGTCCTTTTAAGATCCCGAGAGTATTTGTTTAGAAAGCCTTACTTTATGGCTAGAGTTCCGAGGTCCTTGACCTTCTTTTCCCAGACTTTTTGCTTTGTTCATTCCTTAATCAAGCCTATAATGTGAAAGAAATGATTTAGGTCTTGCCGGACCTCAAGCAAGCATTCACGTGGCAGGTGGAAAATCTGACTGTTCACGTTTGTTAAAGCTTCAGCCAGGCGAAGGGCTGTCAGGAAGCCACGCGTTGTCCTCAGAAGCCATGACGAAGCTCTCAGTCTGCTGTTTGCCATCAGAGAGTACGTGAAAAGTACTAAACAGAAATAAGCAGGCAATACTATAGAAGGGAAATATAAATACTCTTTGGATGCATGTAAACACAGAGCTTATCTGGAACCTCTTAGTGCGGGGCAAGCAGCTCTTCGTGAGGACATTATTATAATAAAGAAAAAAAAGTGGTCCTCCTGCAAAGACCCTGAGTCGTTGTGAAGACCCTGAAATGTGTCCACTGTGTCGCAAGCCTTCAGATTTTACCAACTTCACTCACAGCAGCGCCAGGCCAAAGGCAAGTGCTCTTTTCAAGGGGAAGAGGGAGGGAGGTGTGCTGCCTGGGGTTGGGGGTGAGGACTGGGAAGAGCGGTGAGGTTGAGGGCTGAGAGCTGAAGCACGTGGGCTGGAACCACGAGGTGCGGTTTGCCGGGAACCCCTGATGAAAGTAGTGGGAAATGTCTCTCGTGCTCCCTCCCTTGGCATCTCTGATGTTCCTTTTGGTATCTTTTCCCCTTGCTGGCCTTTTGCCTCTGGCTCAGTGACGGGTGCTGTGCACTTGGGCAGGTTACTTACCTTCTCTGTGCCTTTGATACTTCTTGTTCGACAGAATAGCGCTGACCTCATACAACAGCCTTGAAATGGAAGTGAAACCTACAGAGTACTCAGAGCCACGCTTGGAGCTCGGCGGGCCCTGAATTAATGTTCACTGATGATCATCAGTCTTATGCCTCATGGCAATAGCAGGAGTGCTAGTCCTAGCTAGTAGTAACCGTCCTTCCTGCTTCTGCTCCGGCGTGGGTCTCCCTTGGTTCCGTGGAGGCTCCCAGGCAACGGTTATTATTCAGTGTCTCTGTTCTGTGAGGGATTAAAAACTCTCAGTATATTTAAGGTGATCTCAGGCCTGTTGAGATGAGGCCTTTCCTCCAAACCCCATTTTTCGTTTTATTACCGGCACAAGTCTTCTTTATGCAGATGCTTAAAATTGTTTTTCCCAATAAGAAACGTACTCCTTTCACTAAAACTCTGTTTGGCCATCATGTCTCTATTCTTCTGCGAAGCCCTCTGGTAACTAAGGGAACAGTCAGGGAAAGCGTTGGCAATAAAGAACTATCTGCGAACAGCACAAGTAGCTGGAATCCCAAGTACCCATAATTATGTCGCCGTGCACATGTGTGGAGTTTGATAAAGAAAAAGAGCCTGCTTTGTTATTCCCTAAGTTCGAGAGGAAAAAACTGCCAAGAATGCCATGCTTTAATTACCAAAACAAGCTTGCCTCAGATTCAGACACGTGAAGACAGAGTGGCAGATCCAATATACTTGTGACTTGGCACAAGTACCCTCTCCAAGGGGTTCCGTCCGAGCCTCTCTTTGATGTGCCACTGTCTCTGAATTGTCTACGTCGTGTACCAAAAGGGGCCATTGTGTGGTGTCTCCAGTGAAGCCAGAAAAAATCTCAGCAAGTGTCTGCAAATTCTAAACTCCCAGTTTAACTACTATATGTAACATAGATAAACAACAAGGTCCTACTGTGGAGCGCAGGGAACTATATTTAATACCTTGTAATAACCTATAATGAAAAATAATATGAAAAGGGATATATATATATATATATAAAACTGAGTCACTATGCTGTAACCCAGAAACTAACACAACATTGTAAATTGACTATACTTCAATAAAATGTTAAAAAAAAAAAAACAAAAAAACCTCAGGTAAAAAGTACATTTTTAGGCAAATCCTTTGAGATGAGGATTCTCAGGAAGGATCTGAGTGCGTCATCCAGGGTGGCTGAATTCCTTCTTTGGTACCGAGTATGCTGCGTTTTGTACCAAAGAGCTCAGCCTCTTCCTACAGACACTGAAATTCACGTCTTTCACTCCTGGCACCATTTAAGGTTTCTTTTTTTCCCCTCTGAAACTTCTCTGATAAGCTTGCCTCCACTTACAAAAACATCAAAGCCTCGAAAGAAATTACTAGAAAAGGAAAAAAAAAGGAAAGCACCTTTACTTTAAGCTTCAAATGAGACCAGATCGATTAGTCATCTGAGATTAAGTTGGCCTGGCAGCTAGCCTACAGCAAAGCATGCTGAGCATCCTTTTCCTAGTCTAATTTCTCTTTGAAACTTCCAGAAAACTGCCTGCATTCAGTCATATCGTTAAAAGAGGCTGATTAAATCTAAAACTAAACTAGCTGTTGCCCTGCTTGGGGCTGGTTTATCCTAAATAAGAAGAAATAAATCAACTCATGGTGGGAAAACAAAGCGTTACAAGCACAGACCAAAAATACCACCTTCTTAATGAAAACGTACAAACCTTAAGTGTCACCCAACAGTTCTTTACAGCATATCTAGTAAGGAGAAGAACACAAGGCTTGTTACTTCAAATGCTCTTTCTCACTTGAGTTTCTCTTGAGAAGAAAATGGTCCTCAGTGGCGTCAGTGCTGGATCCTCCAAATCTCACAGTCAGGCACAACCTGCTGCTAAAACAAAGTTGAGTTCATTGCTCATCGTGGGAAGGGACAGCACCGCTCAGTGGAGCCTTGTCAGTGCCTCAGGGTGGGGAGGTGATGTCAGATGTAGTTGAAGCTCTTAATGAGGCGGTCTTTTGATGCTAAGACTTGCCGCAGCTAGGGATTCAGGGCTTGCTTCACAGGCACAGACTGTTGATGCTTCCCATGGAAGACCTCATGGGTGTTTCCCAGAATTTCCGTGTTGAACAGCCAAGTTGTTTACCTGGGCAAAAGTCTCCAGGAATAGTAGGTGCTCTTATGAGAACAGTGAGATAATTAAGTGACGTTCATGAGACAGTCAGCCACACATGAATTCTCCCTGTCCATGCTGTGTGCGCGCAGGAAGGGATGGCAAGGAGTTGAGAGTCGGGAGCAGAGGGTTCTCTGTGGCCCAAAAGGGTACCTGCATCTCGAGAAGTGCTCTGTTTCGTTGTGGACAGTTAGCCAGATGACCTGGAGATGAAATAGAAGTTCAGGTAACACAAAGCTATCAACGATCCAAAATTCATTTTTATTTAACTTTAACAGCCTTTGGGCTCCAGTGTCCTCATCTCTCCCGCCACACTCAATTACTCCCTCCCAAGTAGGCATGAAAAGTGTGATGGGGGTCTCTGCTCTCAGGGAGTGGGACCTCTTCAGCTCGAAACCAAACCCTAGCTCAAGAAAGCACACTTCACACAGATATCCAGGTACAGTGCACACTTTATGTGCTGCGGGAGTTCACAGAAAATAAACGTAATGGGGTGACAAGATTTATTAAATGCACAGCTTTAAGTTGGGAAGAAACAATGAGCAAAAGTTGAGTGTTTTTTAAGTAAAATTTATTATGAAGTTTATTGTCAGTTGCTTTGGGACACAGGTCTGATCATGACACGTCTGTTTGCCTTCTAAATAAATCCAAGGCCAAGAAAATCTCACACTGTCAATAAATATTTGTTGAATGAACCAACAATCGGTATTCATGCTTTAAGTTCATAGAGAGCAGACATTACCGAAGCTGTAGCTAAAAACACCTTGAATTCTATAAAAGCAGAGGGCAATGTCTCAGTTCTCATAAAAAGTCTTTCACAATTCTGATCTCCTAGTGTCAGAGCATCGTCATATATCCTACAGACTTGTAAGTGTCAAAGGCCTGCATTTTTCTGTTTCTCATGTTCTTTCCACTAGAGGTGGACATGCAAGAGAAATTCCAAACGCAGGAGACTGAACCAGTGGCTCACTGGGCGGCTGAAGCTCCCGTCCGTCAGGGCCACGGTTCTTGTCAGTTCGGCTCCACTCCCCACCGTGATGAGTGAAGTTAACCAGGGAGTACGGGTCCACTGCTCACACGCTCGTTGTCCTGGCCGAATTGCAGTGTAGCTGATGGCTTTTGTCCCATCCAGAATTCCCTTCCATTTCCGTTCGCTCCTGTATCTCTCTGCACATTCTGCTCTTCAGGGATGCCCCCCCCGCCCCCCGGCGCTCATAGCCATTGGGCAGATGTTGTTAGAGTTGGCAGCATTTTTAAAATGAAGAGCCTCCTTGAGACCTTTGGGAGGGAAGGCCACCAGCCAGTCTGGGCAGTCTGCTCAAGAATGCACACCTGCTCATGCTGGTGGGGTGGGTGGTGCAGAAATGAACAAAGACCAACCCAATGGAAAAAGCAGAGGCTGTCTGTTCTGAGCTCCCTCTAGCCAGGGAGTCAACCACCATCACTTGTGTTTAGCAGAGACTCATAGGCAGGCAAGGGAGAGGGAGAGCTTCATAGTGGAGAAAAGGGGAGGCTTCCAGTGTGCCCTGATGGGAGGCTGTGGGCCTGGAGAAATTGGAGGAGGGCTAAGAGAAGTGGGGCATCCGGTATGATTGGTTAGGGGTTCATTAACCAGCTGGCTTTCTCTGGTTAGTTTTATGTTGGCCCCTAAATTAGGGAAGCTGCCAGTTACTCATCAAGTACTAGCTATTTGGGGACAGTTGTTACAGAAGTTATTATTTAGCTTCCTGGATTGTCACTGGAGACAATGTGACTTTCCTGTAAGTCTGACTTAGAGCAGGCTGGCTTCCTGGGTTTACTGTAGATAAGGGGCTGGTGTCCTGGGCAGGTGGCTGCAGGTTGTGGATCAAAGTTCCATTTTTATACATGGCCTGGCCACTGTCCATTTGTATATTTGGTCTCTCAGTGGGGACATATGTGAAAGTTACAAGGTAACAGGGCTCTGATTTTTAAAATTACATTATTTTTTTAAAACATTTTTTATTGAGTTATGGTCATTTTACAATGTTGTGTCAAATTCCAGTGTAGAGCACAATTTTTCAGTTATACATGAACATATATATAGATATATATAGATATATAGATATATCTATATATATCTATATATATTCATTGTCACATTTTTTTTTTCACTGTGAGCTACCACAAGATCTTGTATATATTTCCCTGTGCTATACAGTATAATCTTGTTTATCTATTCTACATTTTAAAATCCCAGTCTGTCCCTTCCCACCCCCTGCCCCCTTGGCAACCACAAGTTTGTATTCTATGTCTATGAGTCTATTTCTGTTTTGTAAAAATACTTTACTTTAAAATAAATTTTAGTTACAGTTAGAATAAAGCTACATATAACCAGAGAACATGGAGTAAATTATCTACCATAGGTTTTTTCTCCCTTCAGTGTCAAACACTTAGGCCAGTCTGTAGCAGTGGGCACTAATTGTAAAAAATATCTAAGAGCCAGAGAGTTAGCTAGGGGGAAAGATTTAACATATCTTGTCTCCTTGGATCTATTTTCCACTGGGCCCTGAGTCGGTGGACACCCCTAAGTATGTTTCTTGCAAAGAAGTGTTCATGGATTTTTGGTCAACAGATCTAGGGACCAACAGATCTGCGTGGAGAAGGAAGAAAGAAATAGATCAGAGATTAGTAGGGAAGGAAGAAAAAAAGGCATTCGGTTAAAACTCCATGGGCTAATAAGACATACAGAATTCTATTGTCCAAGCTATTTACAAAACACATCTCTAAGAAGAGATTACTGAGGAGATGCTTTCTTAAACACGTTAGATTTTTTCGTTGAACTTTTGTTGGGCCCTACTATGAGCCCGGCACTGGAAATGCTTCCATTATTATTTGTTAACTGTAGTCTGCAATCACACAGGGAAAAACAGTGTGTATTTTCACTAAAACAGAGAATAAATAGCTTGTGGCTTACAAACTTAATATTTAAGAGAAGTAACTAAGTACCAGGAGAGATAAATGGTAAGGTAATTCCTGCTTAAGGAAAAAGCACTCTTCGCGTAACTTTTGCACGTGTGGTTTTGAAACCAGTTATTTATTGAACACAGGCCGTTTACTGGTTGGGTGTCTGGAAAATGGAAAGTATTTGCAGACTTGCAGGAATTTCAGGCAGTCTTGTAGATAAAGGATGAGTACATGCTTCCGCAATGCACAGGTAGATGGTAAATACGCCTGGTGAGTGGTGTAAACTCAAGGGATCCTGGAGGTCTCCTTGGGGAGGGTGCAATTTCCTTGCCGCTGGTGAGCAAGGGAGTTCTTCCAGCACGCTTGACAAGTCTTACATTTTCATTCATCAGGTAGAAAGTTAGTACACCGTCCATGCCGATGCATGTTTAGACATTTATTTTTCTTATATTGCACTCTGCAGACCAGGGAGAGAGGAAAGTTGACAAGCAATTTGTATTATGTCAGTTACACCAAATCATATCCTCGTCTGCCCTTCTAATCACACAAAGTCCGTGAGGTGTGATGTTCCGGAGGCTTCCGAGGTGACTGCGGCAAAGTGAGGAGTACAGAATAGACTTGGGGAGACTTCAATGAAAAGAAGAGCAACTTGATACAACTGTCTCATGACTTTCAGAGAGTGACTTACATTCACCCATTTCTAGTAGTTACCTGATGTGATGAGGTGAATGTTTATGCACTGCACCCCCAGTCCATATGGTGAAGTCCATACCTCAATGTGGTGGTATTTGGAGGCGGGACCTCTGGGAGGTGATGTGTAGGATGAGGTCAGGAGGGTGAGCCCCTCCAGGTGGGATTAGTGCCCTTATGAGAAGAAGGCACACGTGCACCTAGGAAAGGCCGTGTGAGCACACAGGGAAAGTGCTATCGACAAGCCTGGAACACCAGGAACCCAGTCTCCCAGCACCTTGATCTTGAACTTTCCATCCTCAGGTTCTGTGAGAAACAAATGCCTATTGTTTAAGTCACCAAATCTGTGGCATTTTGTTACAGCAGCCAAGAGGACAGAGACCCCCTCACTGTGACTCTAGAGCAACGGTTCTCAACCAGGAACAGCTTCCCCCTCCCACCTGGGCAATATTTGGAAAAGTCTGGAGACAATTTTGTTTTTGGTGTAGGGGATTTGCTGCTGGCATCTAGTGTGTGGAGGTCAGGGATGCCACTGGCCAACCCGCAGCACACAGGACAGCCCCCCACAACAAAGCATGGTCCAGCCCAAGTAGTAATAGTGCCCACGCTGAAGATGCTGGCTCTGGATTCAGCGAAGACATCTCCTACGAAGCCCTGAGAACCTGAGACATCCCATCCCTCCCCAGCAGCACTATTAGCTCCTGTCTTATAATTCTGAAAACCACCAAGGCTAGGAAACCCACCAAAGCACTGCTTTTGGTACCGGACGACATTAGCTGGAAATAGCACAGGTTCGACCCCTATTAATGATTGCACTGTGTCGTCTCATCCATGCTTGAGTCAGCACACCCTCCTCTGCCTGCGGGCTCACCCCAGAAGCTGTGCAGGGCGGGGAGGTCCGTGGCTCAAGAGGGTATGATGAGCACTCGTGGGCAGGTGACTGCACCATGAGAGAACAGTCCAGAAGCATTTCTGTGGCCAGTTCCCTCCGAACCATTTCTCTCAATCTGCATAGACCCGTTTAGTTTCCCTGGCAACTAAATGCATCACCCCCCCCTCCAAAATATGCATGTAAGATTTTTATGGTAAAAATAAAACAACATAACGCTAAATTTAGTACTAACATTTGAGATCATTCAAATGTCTGATAGCAACTACCTTCACTTGGGGAATAGCTTAGGCTTCAGTTTTAAGGACTGTCTCGCGACGTGGGGCTGGTGTTTGCGTTGGTTGAGGGTGGGTGGGTTCTGCTGTTTGTTCATGGCTGCTGTTTAGATGGAGAGATTGGATGGTGCATCGTTTAGTGCAGTGTTTTCTGTTTTTACAGACCCCCCAACGCACGAAGTCACAGTATTGATGTATGCTTCCCAAATTCTCCATATACCCAAATCTACGCATGTTACCAGGTAGACAATAAACCCCTTGGTGGATAATGGCCTTGTTGCAGTCACTCACTTCCCTAGGAGAAGCACAGCCTTCGCCACAGAGGTCTTAGCTGTAATGCAGTCTGTCTGACTAACACTCCTGAAATTCCTGAGGAGACTCCGTTGAGAGGAGTAGATTAGGACAGAATTGCAACTTGATTCTCTGTTCCCAGTAACGTTGGAGATTATCCACACGCAAACACCCAGGCTTTCTGTTGCTGTTCAGGACTTTCTAGAGAAATTGGTCTTGAGTTTGTCTTTGCACCATGAGCTGGGTCTGTGCACAGCTGGCTCTGGGGGACACAGAGAGAGTTTTCCTTCTAACAAAGTCGGACGAAGCAGAGTCCAGTGGTAATGACAGCGACGATCGCAGCCGATGACACAGGCTGAAACATCGTCATTTTCATTTAAGGAATGTGTGTTTCCTTTTGCTTACTTTGTCTTAAACACTAATCTTAGAGACCTAGAAGCTGGGGAGGTCCTTCAAGGGGGTTTCCGACCGTGCTGAAAGTAAAGTGGCAGATTACATGGGATCACATATGACGAAGGATACATGAATTTTGTCAAATAAAGTGAAAGACAGGTAACTGTTATTTGTGGTCTCCTCTTCAAAGGAGCCGCTCCAAATATGGACCTAAACCCAAATGTTGCCCAGTGGGTTCATTTCTGCGGCTGCTGTAACAAAGTGCTTCTAACTGGGAGATTAAAGAACACATATTTATTGCCTCGTGGTTCTGGAGGCCAGAAGGTGTCAGCGGGGCTGGTTCCTTCTGAGACCAGGAGGGAGAATGTGGTCCAGTCTCTCCCCTAGCTCCTGGTGTTTGCTGGCCATCAGAGGCATCTCTTGGCTTGTAGAACCATCACCTTGATCTCTGTCTTCATCTTTATTTTTTTAACTATTTGTAACAGAAATATTTGTTTTCATATTCTTTTCCATTATAAGTTGCTGTGAGATATTCAGTGTAGTTCCCTGTGCTATACAGTAGAAACTTGTTGTTTATCTATTTTATATATAGTAGTTAGTATTTGCAAATCTTGAACTCCCAATTTATCCCTTCCCACCCCCTTTCCCTACAGTCACCATAGGTTTGTTTACTATTTCTGAGTCTGTTTCTGTTTTGCAGGTAAGTTCCTTAGTGTCTTTCTTTCTTTCTTTCTTTCTTTCTTTCTTTCTTTCTTTCTTTCTTTCTTTCTTTCTTTCTTTCTTTCTTTCTTTCTTTCTTTCTTTCTTTCTTTCTTAAGATTCCACAGATAAGTGATATCATGTGGTATTTTTCTTTCTCTTTCTGGCTTACTTCGCTTAGTATGACCATCTCAAGGTCCATCCAGGTTGCTGCAAATGGCATTGTTTTATTATTTTTTATGGCTGAGTAGTATTCCATTGTATAAATATACCACAGCTTCTTTATCCTGTCCTCTGTCAATGGTCTGCCTTCATCTTTACATGGTGTTCTCCCTGTGTGTGTGTCTGTCTCCAAATTTCTCCTTTTTCTAAGGACTCCAGTCACACCAGATTAGAGACCTACCCTGTTCCAGTATGACCTCATCTTGAATAATGACATCTACAATGACTCCATCTCCAAAGAAGGCCACATTCTGGAGTAAAGGAGAGTTAGGACCTCAACTTATGAATGGGCAGGGGGTGGGGGGAGATAGATACACAGTTCCACTCGTAACCAGCACCATTCCCATTTTCACCCCATTCCACCCAAAATGGCCACACCAGCTGCTAAGCAAGCAGCCAATCTGCCCTTCACCACAGGATGGGGATGGGGTCAGCCACTTAATTTTCTTGGTTAGAACCCACAAGGGTGACAGTCCCGAGTCTCCAACTAAAGAAGGAAGGAACGAAGAGATGACAGAGAAGGGAAGGATAATTCTGTAAGAAAAATAAAGGGCAAGGAGAAGCAAAGCAGAGAGCAGTGAGTTGAATGGTGGCTCCTCAAAATACAGATCTACATTCAAATCCTCACAATGTCTGAATGTGACCTTATTTGGAAAAATAACCTCTGCAGATGTAATTAAGTTAAGGATCTTGGGATAAGATGATCACAACTACTCAGGCGGGCCCTAAATCAGTGACAAGTGTCACTTGGCAGAGTTGGAGATGACACAGACACACAGAGGAGATGGCCCTGGGAAGATGGAGGCGGAGACTGGGGTGACGCAGCCATGAGTCGGTAAATGCCAGGAGCCACCAGAAGCTGGAAGAGGCTCTCCTGGAGCCTTGAGGGAGCTGGGCCCTGCCGACACCTTGATTTCAGACTTCTGGCCTCAAGAACTGTGAGAAAATAAATTTCTGATAGAAATAGATTTCTGACACCTGAGCATCACCCACAGTGGCTAAGGGGACACCTCCCTGAAGTCCCGAATTCCTCTCCAGCTGGGCTCTGGCCTGACTTCCTTGAGGAAGAGCAGGAGCGCCAGGTGGCTCTCTGCCCTCTCCCAGGTCATGGTTTCCCTTCCTTGAATAAGGCTGTTAATTCCAGGCCCTGCCCACCTCGCAGCTCCTGTACTTGGCCTTTGCCATTTGTCCCTGGAAGGAAAGAAGCTGCTGTGAGATCTCCGGGTAGCTAGTGGCACTAAGTTAGGCCAGACTAGCACCACCGGATCGTCACCCTTTCAGAAGAGCTGATGGCCCGCACATTCCTGGAAGCATACTCTGCGTTCCTATTGACTTTGAAAATAAGGTAGCAGAGATGCCACCCTGGACTACACGCAGCACGCAGAAAGCATTTCGATCACGTGAAGACTCCCAGTTGTTTTTGCTGAATGCTTGGTTTGGATTTGCGTAGATTTGGGGTTTGTTTTGATGTTGCTGACCACCATCATTGCATTATAATCATTAACTGTTTGTAGACCAGAGTGTAGGCTCCTGGGTGATTCTTTTCTATCATGCTGCATCAGCTTGACAGAGCGCCAGGGCTAAGCCTGCAGTGTCCGTTCTAGAAGTTGACACTGGGAAGAAGTCATTCCTACTGAGGAGGTGGCCCTCCCATCAGCAGACCACACCGCGGTGAGAGCAGCCAGCCAGGATAGTCAGATCCCCGCAGGGCGGAGGCTGCCATCACTAGAGTGTGCAGGTCACTCTCAGACAGACCCCCTCTCTCTTCTGCCTGAGACAAGTGCATGCTTCCCATTTTCAAAAACTGCAACTGTTTAGGTAAGAAAACTCAACCACCAGCTGTTCTGCTGGGCTTGGGGGCAACTGATCTACCGAAACTCTGTCTAATATTTTCCTACCTTTTTTTAATCTTCCTTACAATCTCTTCTGTTCAGTGTATCTTCCTCCTTTGCTCCAAGTGAAATCCCTTTACAATAAAGAAACTGCCAAAGGACTGTCCAGTTTTTTTTCTTTTCCTACAATTTTGCAATATTAAATGTTGCTCGTAATGAATGTGTCGTCAGCTGGGCTCAGAGCTAATATTTAGTCATTTTGATCAAGTAGGACTGGTGGAAATCAACTTTGGTCCATTTCTGGTTCTCTGGGCTCATTTTTTGCTTCTGCCTTTGTATCTACTTGGTCTCTTTTTACTCATTATCATCATACCTTATCTTTTTTCTATCTATCACCTTGTGGATTGTCCACATAATTATGAGTTGTTGATTTTATTTTAGTATAGTACAAACACACTTACCAGAGTTTTAAATTCATCAAAGTGTAAATCCCTTAAGTTTTAGTTGTACACACACAGAAACCTACAATATATAAACAGTAGAATTCTAGATACATTAATAATGCCAACAATTTCATATGAAAGGTCCACTGTGGTTACTTAATAAAGAAACAAGCAATGTTCTATAGCCCAATATATTTTTTAGTTCACAGGAGGAGTGTTTTTCACTAGCTAGGGAATTTGGAGAAATATCTAAAACACAACCCATTTTTATTAAAATGATTTGTCATTATCTTTGGGTTCCAATAAGGAACCCCAAACCAAAATTGGCATTCTTCCTACTATCAAAAATATAAAAGATACCAAATTTCTTTATTCTAAAAAAAAAATTACATATGGACAGAAACTAAAAATTAATCTTTGACCTAGACATTGAGTTATATAAATAAAGACTTAAAAATCAATCTCAAAGTAGGACAAATGAAGAGAAGATTTTTTTTCTTAAAGAAAAGGAATGATCACTTTTGTTAGTGAGAACTGCTCTACACCATCTTGTGTCTAGAGAAGGAGATTATCTCCTCAGCATAAGGGAGACGGGGGGTTTATAAGATATGGAATAAGTTCAGGCCCCTGGCATATAATTTAGTGTCCATGATGTGTGTTAGAAGGTTAGATGGATTGATGGCTCCAGTCGACCCCACACTGCCTCCAGTTACCTGCTCTCTGACATTTATTTCAACTGTGAAGGTGGGTCTTTCATGCCCAGGGTTTATATAAACAAAATCAGACCTTGGGGAGCCAGTCCCCCAAATCCAGATAAGACCCACTGGTATCCAAAGCTCAGTTCAGTAATATAAATCAGAATTGCCTAGTGGAAACCAGCACTTGACTTGGCTGGCAGGTCCTAGGAAGAAAATCAACTTGGGACATAACATTAAGTGAATTTCCGTCTATGAACTTCCTCTATTTGAGAACCTGCCCTGGGAATTCTTCCATAAGCAACTCACTGATTGATGAGGAAGGTGGAATTATAGGCGGATAACCATATATCCTTCTTCTGTGACATTTATCTCTCTGGTTTACGAAGTCCTCTGTGAACAAAGAATGGGGGTAAGGGGTGAATGTATAGAAGTCAGAAAAAGACTGATGCATTTAGGAACAGGGTGTGTTTACAGTGAGCAACTCCTAACAGCCGATCTTAAAATGCACTAACTACCATGCATTCTCTCCAGCTGTCCTTGGCATGGGCAGAGCAATTCTGAGTTTCATCCACAGTAAGTCAGGTTGCTGTGAAGCTAGGATGTCTTTGGTGGGACGGATGTGTGGGTATTCGGTGACATGGAAGAATAATAGTAACACGAGCAGAAATGCAGCTGCCCTAATCCAGCAGGACCACCCGGAGTGAGGCCCCCAGACCCCGGTCCTCTGGGAGGGGAACGGGTGTCATGCCCAAAAAGGTTCCTCTTTTCGGATAAATTTGGGAAACTCGAGGTTAAACTCAGTTCACCAAGTGGTTGCATTTTGTGTAACTGTCGGTCTGGGAATGGCCTTCGCTTTGCTGCCATACATTGTAAGTCTCCGAGTGCCAAGCGCGGCATCTCCCACACACGTGCTGCAGTGAAACCCTTCTTAGAATACAGCATCCTGTCAAACTGGTGTTCCAGGGACCTGTCACAGAAGTAGGTGACGCCCGCAGCAGGATAATAAATGTGAATGCATTCTCATCACAGCGCTGTGGTTGCATCTCACATTGTGTAGTCAGAGAGCTCAGTAAATTGTTTATTCATTTATCAGGAAGTGTAAGGTTATTAGATGCCATCCTGTCCTGTTTATATTATTGTTGGAAAGATCGGTTACACACGCAAGCTAACTAGGTGCAACTTCAGTGAACGTATCGTTCGAATCAGTGAGCTTTGGGGTAGGTGTCTTACAGGCAGGACAGATTATACCTGTGAAAAGAGCTCAGAGGTGGGAGTGAGGAGGGCTGGTGGGAGAGAGAAGTTTCTGGCCAAGAGACTCACAGAAAGATACCAAAGCCAAGAGATAGTCCTGCAACCTCACACACACCATTTAATCTCTTTAGCCTGCATCTGTCTGTATGTAAATTGGAAATGGTACCTGCCTTTTCTGTACCCCTGGGGAGATGCAAAGCAGAAACTGAAACAGAAGTGACTTTTCTTGAAAAAGGTAAAGCACTCCGTAACATAAACTATGAGTAGTAATATATGAAGAAGACCTCTAGCTGATTCCCTCTATTTGTGCTCTTTGTGGAGACTACTTTTTATTTTGGCAGGGGGGTAGATCAGTTTGAGAAAGCGAGAACACAGGATACAATGTTGCACTTCATCAGACTCTTCGCATTAATCAGTGCACGACCATTATCCAAACGTGCTGATATCTGGCCAGAGGACTAATTTCCGATTCTACCCCTGAAAACAAACTTTTCTTACAGAAATACCGACCTCATCTGTCTCAGACACACCATTGAAATGCTCATCCCAGGGGAGTTTTGGATCTTTGTTAGATAGCAATCTGGACCTAAAAATAATAAGCCTTTGTAGGTTTCTCCCCTGAAGCTGGAATCGGTGTTTAAATTTTCACCTTTACTTCCTTTCTGCTAAAATTAAGGAGTGAATTGAGATAATATTTTTTTGCTATCATGCTTAGTATTTAATCAAGTGATTTAAATCCCGTTAAAATGTATTATACCAGTTACTTGCCTCATTTTCAGTATTTCTCAAAAATTCATTCATTTCCAGTTCAAAAAGGAGCTTCAGCAAGCCTCCTGTTAATTAACTGTGGCTTTTATTTTTAGAGTGATTCTTAGGCAAGTTAAATGTGCGCATCTTAGCCACCTTCTCCTCCGTGTTTCTACTCACTCCCTTACTTCTTGACACTTCAACAATGTGAGAATTTCTCAGAGTCTAAGTCAGTGAAATCTTCTGCATAAGATCTCAAGGTGCTCAAAAATACAATCCCTTTTGTCTTCCAAACAGATGGAATAGGTTATATATTTGGACGTGGTAATTCTTGGAAGGACTGCGTAGCATATACCGCGAACCTGTAAGATTTGCTTTCCTCAATATGATTTCTATTCAGAGGGTTGAATTACTGTTTGAATCATTTTCTCAGACCGACTGCTTACCAATTCAGGCATGTGAGAGAGGTTCTGATACGTGTCATAAGGTCGTGCTTGCTTTTTCAAGTCACAGTCATTAGAAAGGAGCATAAGGAACTTGAGTGTTTCTCCCAGCATTTGTGTCAGCCTCTGCCTGCAGCAACCGCTGATTCCCAGCCTCCCTTCTTACCCTGACTGTCCCTCTCTCTCCCCTTCTCTCTTTCTATTTAGATAAATCATTAATCAATTAAAGCAACTACAAGGAACATAAAAGAAGGTTCATTTTTTAAAAAATTAATGCAGCTCATTAAATATTTATTTGAATCCAGCAGAAGCAAAGGGGCAGGTGTGGAGATGAACGGGTACCATTCTGGGAAGAAGGGGCTGACATGATCAAACCACAGCCATTTTCCAGTCTGTGAAAGGGAGGTAGACAGACAGAAGCATCAAGAGAAAGAGATTTTTACTACAAATTGTTGCAAGGGATCCAGACTTAAGAAGAGACAGCCTTCCCCATTTAAAATAAAAAAGCACAAATTCACCATGGTTAGTCAGTTCATGGGGGACAAACGGCAGTTTTCTCACAAGATAATCTGCTGGCTGTCACGTATCAGGGTTGCAAACATCAGAGATAAAGTTGGTTTGGGAGTCAGTAGCTGCTAGAAGATTACTCGAAGATTCATTATTTGGGGCTAGGGCTGGAAGGGCGAGCCTGTGTTTTGTCTTTCTTTTCTTGATTTGTTTCCCTGGGCTGCTGTCTTGTTTTGTTCTGTTTTCCTGACCCTGGGCTGTGATGAGCACATGATGTGCAGGCAGTCAGGAAGGAGGCAAAACAAGGTACCAGTTTTCCTTCACGGCCCTCCTAATGCTGACGTTCTGCCCCTCAGATGCAGATTTAACCGCTGGTGTTTGCTTAGCAGTTTTCTTGTTTGTGACCATTAATCTGATGGTTTCCAAATTTGACCAGTTATACAAACATAGGTAAACTCATTCATAAAGTCCTCTGGACACGGTTACCAAAACCAGACCGATGTGATAATAAAGCTCGAGAGTTAACTTTTGTTTTGCTTGTAGATCCTAGGTTGGTCATTTTGGTTTCTTTGTGTCATAGAAATATTTTATTCCCTTTCGCCTCGTCTGCTGGGCTCAGTGACCCAGCACTGGCAGCCTCACCTCCGTTACCTGGGACGCAGGGGTTGTTCCGTCTCTCTGAGCCCCAACTTTCAATACTCCTGTCCGTGATGCCTGGAGGGCGAGGCTACTGTAGGCCACACAAGACGAGTCAGGCCAGTGTCCTGGGAGGGTGCTGTGGGCACTAGTCCCACACATAAGGTCTCCTTGCTTTTTAATGGGCTTATCATATGTAATTAAATTATATTTGCCTTTAAATGTGGCCTCTGTGGCATGGTCATGGATACGGATTTAATTTTTTCAGTGATGTCCCAGTAGAAGGGAAGACAGACTGTAGTTCAATCTATAAAAATCTATGGTTAAAGAAGGTAAACAGGTTAGCCAGGGCTTCTTTTTTTTTTTTTTTTTTTTTAGTATTATTTAAGTACTGTTTTAAGTTGTGTAGGGAGGACCAAGCAACATACATTGTTAAACAGGATAATGATGATGATGATGATGATTAATTTTTCCTGATAGCTTATTATCTTATCTATTTGAAGAATTTTCCTTTTTTCCTGAGTTCTGAAGGCTTGACTAGAACAAGATCCCACTTAAAGAACGTTTCACCTCGTTATTATAAGCATAACCTGTTACATCAAGCATTAAAGACAGGAAATAGAAAGAAGGACTTTGTAACATGCCCAATTCAAAATAGAACATTAACCTCAAGTAAATTTGTTTCATTTAGTCTAAGTAATTAATCCTTGCTCTCTTGATCTTGGGTTAGTTAGCAGTGCAGATTCCCAGAGTGAATGAGTTCTGGAACCCTGACGCCATCCCTCGGTCGTCTGAGAGATGCGCCTTTGCTGTAAGGATATCACCTTGCAGGGAGATCTGTAACCAAGAGCCTGTTTTCCATTGTACCAAGCGTTAAGGGTTCCTATTAGAGTTCTTTAATCAGGCTCTTTTGATGTTTCTTCCAGCAGACCCAATTACTGATCTGTGGCCCTGGCGGGGTCTTTGGGAGAGTGTGAGAGAAAATCAGACACCACTTGTTAATGATAAGGCAGAATTGCTCTGATTATTTACTCATCACAACCAATCATATCCAAATGGAGACAAGTTTAGTTTTATGAGAAGGTAGTCAGTCACTACCATTATAGTAAGTATATATTACAGACAGTGAGGGCACTGAAAACTCACCAGGATCTTTTAATTTATCCCACCAAGAGTATGTTAGGATTCCCACCAACTGAAAAGGCTCTTTTAAGCCTAGAAATGGAATCTTTCTTTTAAAAACTTGCTGGCCGTTATTGCGCCAGCCTCTAACATGAAAGGGAGCCTGCTTCCAACCAAACTGAAAGGTCCGTAACTTCTGGAGCATCATCACAAGACTTGTCATCATTAAGTGGAGGTTGAGTTTCTCTTTTTTTCATTTGCCAGGTCTTTTTTTTTGTTGTTGGAGGCTTGATAAATAGGAAAGCTCTTACAATAGTAATAAACCAAATAAAAATCTGTAGAATACCAAACATAACCTAATTATTCCTAACATCCCTTATTTCATAAGATGATAAAGAAAACTCTTTGATGTTACCCAGCAGCAGTCTGGGAAACACGAAAGACGGTTTAGATGTAAAATATTTTTTAAAGTTTTATTAGTTTGACTATGGGGTATAGATTTGGAGAAGGCAATTTCAAAAAGGGCTGTCAGGGGACACAAAATATAAGTTCTTATTGCCTAAAGACAGAAAATAACTGCAGCTTAGTTCCAAATTTTCCCATGTAAACAGACATTCAAACCTTCTCAATAACCAAGCAATGCCATAGTGAATGTGTCACCTCTTTGGTCTAAAAGCCACATATACCAGTTTTAAAATATAGATTTTTTTTTTTTTTGGCATATGCTTTCTCCCCTTTCATGATAAGCTGTTTGTATTAGATGTCCTCAAAGTGGTAGATTTTATGAAACATTAAACTCCAAGCTTTTCCAAAAAGACAAAGGAATGAGGAAAAGGAGCTAACAGCATTGCAGAAAGAGCTGTGCCTCCGCACAGAGCGTTGCACTGCTGATCGTTAGTAAGGACTAAAGATTTTCCTTGGGCAAAGGAGCTAAAGGCTCTTTTCACATTTTCCTATAGATACACAATCACAAGAAAATCAGTGCCTCGCTTTTACATCTTCAACCACTGATCAGTGTAAATTCAGAGTGGGGAGAGAATTCAGGAATCTGACCCCCCGCACAGACTGCAGTCTCACTGGCCCAATCTGTGTCTCACTGGCCCAATCTGTCCAATGTAACTATTTTGAAACTTGAGTCGAATGAAGGCTTGCGACTGTCAAGGGACAGCTTGGATGGTAAATTATGGTTAATTTTGGTCATTTTCAGCTCTCAGCACAGTAGCAGCTACCCATTTCTCACTCCAAGCCCCTTGGCAGGCAGCTAAACATGTGCTTACCAAGCAGCTTGTATGCAGCTGGTGGGAACCAGGGTGGGCAGTAAGGACTCTGTCTTCCAAATGTTGGGGCTCTGTGTTCAGATTGTTGCTACTGATCGTGGAGGCAGTCACTGTTCACACACTCCTACTTGAAAACCCCTCACCCTTCGGCTGAAGTGACTTCCAGGGAAGTTAAAGGATTGATGTCCTTCCCTCCCCTTTCATTGTTCTCTTTTCCCCCTTTTGGGAGCCAGACCTTAAAGACTAGGACATTCAAAAGTAAATGCATGTATGGGGAAATTTAGAAAATGACCATGCATGCTCAGGGAAAGGCATGGGGTTCAGAAAAGACCTGAGGAGACCTTAAGTTTACACCTTAGCGCACAGACATCCTCCGACAATTAAAAACAAAAACTAGCAAACCCAGGCAAGGAGAGGGGGAAGAATCTGATTTCCAGGGTTACTCCATTGTTAGATGTCAATGTTCAGTTTTCAACAACAGCAAAATCACTGTGTATACAAAGAAATAGGGAAGTGTTGCCCATCCACAGGAGAAAAATGAACCAGCAGGAACTGTCCCTGAGAAAGACCAAAGGGCAGAACTGATGCCATTTGGAAAGATGCTCCAAGAACTCAAAGAAGACATGGAGAAAGTTAAGCAAATAAACGTGTGAATAAAATGGAAATATCATTAAAGAGATAGGAAACTTAAAAGAAAACAAAAAAGAAATTCTAGAGCTGAAAATTTTGATAATTGAAATGAAAAAGCCACTAATGGATTCCAGGGCACATTTTAGCATGAAGAAGAATCAGTGAAGTTGAAAATAGGGCAATTAAAATGATCAAGTGCAAGGAATAGAAAGGAAACAAATTAAAGAAAAATGAACAGAGCCTAAGGAATCTGTCAGTCACTATCAGGCAAACAGCATACTTGAAGCCCCCGAAGAAGACAGAAAGGGACAGAGATTATTTGGAGACATAATGCCTGAAAACTTCCCAAATTTAATGAAAAACATGAATATAAACATTCAAGAAGCTCAACAGACTCTGAGTAGGATAAATCAGAGACCCACACTGAGACAGACTGTCCAAAGACAGATAGAGTGAATTTTGAAAGCAGCAAAAGAGAAGTGACTCATCAAATACAAGGGATCCTCAATAAGATAGAAACAGATTTCTCATCAGAAACTTTGGAAGCCAGAAAGCAATGGGCTATCTTTTCAAAGCGCTAAAAGAGAAAAACTGTCAACCAAGAATCCTGTATTTGGCCAAACTGTCTTTCAAAAACAAAGGAGAAATCAAGACATCCCCAGGTAAACGAACGCTGGGGGAGTTTATCATCACTAGACCTGCCCCGCAAGTAAAGGTAATCTTGCAATTTGAAATAAAGGACAGTAATCAGAAGTCATATTAAAGAAATAGAGATCTCAGTGAAGGTAAATGTATGGTAATTATAAAAGCTAGTATTACTGTAACCACAGTTCGTGACTACTTTGTTTTAAAACATGATTCAAGAGAATAATGCCTTTGTAAAAAATTATTAGTCTAAAAGCTAGTATTATTGTACCTTTGGCTTAAAACTCCACATTTTCTGTTCTATATACTTTAAGAGACCAATGCATTAAAAAATTATTATTTTATCTTTTTTGAACACAACATACAAAGATGTAATTTTGTGACATCCATAATTTAAAAGGGTAGGGGTAGAGCTATGAATGAACAGAGTTCTTTGTATGTTATTGAAGTTAAGCTGGTGTAAATTTAAATTGGAGTGTCATAACTTTAGGATATTAAATGTAATCCACATGGCAACCACAAAGAAAATAGGTACAAAATATACACAAAAAGAGATGAGAAGGGAGTTGAAACATTTCACTTAAAAAAAAAAATCAAACACTAAAGAGACAATAATGTAGGAAATGAGGGGCAAAAAATGTTACAAGGCATTTAGAAAACAAATAACAAAACAACAGAAGTAACTCCTCCTTAAAATAATTATTTTCAATATAAAGGGTTTAAGCTCTCCAATCAAAAGTCAGAGGTTAACAGAATGGGAAAAAAAACATAATCCAACTCTATGCTGTCTACAAGAGACTCGCTTTAGATCCAAAGACACATAGATTGAAAAAGAAAGGATATTGTGCCCCTCAGTTCATAGAATAACTAAATATTCACAATGACTAAAGTGAAGAAGCAACCCAAGTGCCCACCAGCAGATGAATGGATGTGCATACAATGGGATGTCATTCAGACTTAAAAAGCAAGGAAATTCTGGTATTTTCTACAGTATGGATGAAGCGTGAAGACATTATGCTAAGCAAAATAAAGACATACACTATATGATTCCACTTGTGTGGAGTTGGGTAGAGTAGTCAAAATCATAGAGATAGAAAGTAGAATGTTGGTTGTAGGGGGCTGGAGGGACCAGGAGTTATTTAATGGTTTAAAAGAGTTTCAGTTTTGCAAGAGGAAAAGAGTTCTGGAGCTACACGGTGGTGATGGTGGCACAACAGTATGAGTTTACTTAATATCCCTGAACTGCCCACTTCAAATGGGCAAGATGGTGAATTTCTACTATGCGTTTTTTTAAGACCATTAAAAAAACTGAAAAAAAAATTAATTTAGAGCATCTTAGCACAAACTCAGAGGTCAGTTTTAACAGCTCCAGAAACAGGGAAGCCAAGGAGGTACCAAGACCTCACAGATGAAGGAGGCACAATGTTCCTCATCCAGGGCTGTTCTCCGTTCCAGCTGACATTTTTTTTTAAATATCTCTTCTCTAAAGCTGGATTGAGAGATTTGAGTTTACCATGTTGCATCACAAAGCCCAGCTATACAGAGGACGGTATCAGTGATTCAGAGTGATGTACCATTAGCATGGGAAGGGACTCGGGAGTGCACAGGTGGTTAGACCAGAAAACCACCACTCAATATTGCTGCCACCAATGGGGGAACCAAGTGACAGCACACAAATCAATACCAGAAATAGGCTTAGTCCTGAAATAGAAATAGGAACAGATATAAACAAACAACACAGAAACAGGCGTAGTCTGCAAGAGTCAAGCTGTTACCCGAGCGCAGACATCCCACAAGAACTCTACAAGGAGCCCCCTTCTGGGGCAACACAGTTTGTTAGCTCTCCTGAGTCTGTCCACACACCTTCCTGTGCCCAACTCTAAATGTAAAGACTCCCAAAAAGAACCATAAAGAGAAAATCGTTTTTACGTGCAGTTTACAAACACACAGGGGAGGAATGGTAGCAAAGTCACAAAGTTACAGTTGGTCTGTATTGATAGAAACAGCAGGGTTTTTTAATGCAATATCTCCAGTAGTTATATCAGAATTGCAAAAGTCAGAGGTAAAATTGTTTTGCTTATAGACTAAGTAACTTCGAAGAAGTGGTCCAAGGATTCATTCCCGTTGAGAATTTGAGCGAGACAGGGTGACCTTTTTGTTGGTAGTGGCGGCGGAGCTGTTGTTTGTTTTGTTTTCATCTCAGGGAGCATTGTGTTGTAGCATAGGATGCAATGAGAATGGATAATGAAAAATACCTATTCCAGATGGAGGCAGGGCAAGGCAGTCACTTTGTTTTCACAAATCAAAGTGTCTTTTGAACCCGATGACCTGCTTGTCTCCCATGAGATTTTTGCAGCATGATTCTCCCATCTAATTTTTACTAATTATGCATATTTTTCTTTGTGTGGAAAAGGAAAATAGAAATCCAACATGTCCATTATTATTAAACCTTTAGGATTCACTCGGTTTTCACTACCCACCTCATTGTCCCAGCTAGAAATTTCGGAATCCTCTTTCCAGCGTTTCACTGGACTCCAAGCCTTGTCTGAGGATTCCCCATCATGGCTGCTCTCCTGTCTCCGGTCCCCTCATGGCCAACTCTTTGTAGTCGTGAGTCCTTGTTTTTTGTCCTGAAATATTAGTCACCCCGCCAGGTGGTATCACCAGCAGGAGTCACTCTATGGCTTTTGGTCTGTGTCAGATCAGTTACTTTGTTTTTAAACTGAGTTAAATCCAGAGGAAGAGGGAGTGGTCCCCAGTCTGCAGTGGTTGGTGGTGCCACTGCCCCTTTCTCAGGCCTCAGCAGTTCGTTCTGTGATGGGAAGCTCTTCTGTCTCATGCCAGGCTCAACCATTGGGTGAGACCTGTGCTCTTATGATGTCCTCTGCATCCACACAGCATCCCAACCCACGCCATCACCTCCCAAAGCACCGCCGAGCCCTAGGCGCCCTTCATGTCCCTGTGCCCATGTATACAGCAGTGACTCCTGCTCTTTTCCAGGCTGTGGTTCATGTGGAAAACGATGGTATTGGTACCACGCCCTGGGGCAAGTCGAAAAGGCTGCTCTGGGGAAGTGGTAGTTCCTGCCACCTGGACCCTATGGGGACACCTTGTCTCTCATTCAGGGCTCACGAGTTGGGAAGCTATGAAACTGTGTCTGTCATAATTTTTTTTAAGGAAGATAACAAAATCTTAAAAAAAAAAAAAATGCTGCAGCCGAATCCTCTCCCTCTCCTTGTTTTTGTTCTCAATCTTGACAACATCCAAGGTTGCAAAACCAGTCTTCCGTGCTCATTAAGGAGTGGGAGTGCTCCCGTGTGCACGATGATTGAAAGGATTTACTGTTTCCTTCCTCCGTCACTTCCCTGCTAAAGAAGGACCCACCGTCTTCTCGCATCAATGAATTCAAGTTTGTCTGACAGTGGTTTGTGGGATTTAATGATAAAGTCGCCAGTGTGCTGAGCTCAACAAAACGAAACTCTTAGCCAGAGTTGAGTGTGATTTAATGATAAATAGATAAAGCAAGTTGCTCAGAAGACTACTCTTGTACAAAGGATCTCCAGTCTGTTTTAAACGCTGTCATTGGAAAATAAATATGCTACATTTGGGGGTTTTCAGGCAAAGCATTTTTGTCAGACATTTTTCAGCTGTCATCAAGTGAATGATGACACTCTTATTGTAGTAATTTAGACATCAGCATTCTTTTTCTGTCCAAGCTAAAATAAGCCTCTTAAACATGGGATAAGAGCAGGTACCAAAATTACAAAGGTTATGTTTTATTTCTTCCTCCCTGGAATCAAGATGGCATTGCCTCCTCCCATGGGGTTCCATTTCCGGCCCTCAAGTGTCACGTGCCAGAGAATTAAACAGCAAAAGAAGTTATCCTTTAGAGACGTGTGTGGAAGAAAAATATTTCAAATGGCTTTCAGGAGCTACCTAAATATGTCTACTTGGGGGATGGGAGACAAGGAAGGAATTTAACTTTGGACATGTGCCAATTCCACCTGAAACATTTAAGAACAGCCAACTTTGCTACAGGCACTCATTTACTTAGTTCCAGAAGTAAATTAATGGAACAGCATTGGAATCTGCAGGTGGGATGGATTAATTGTCTTGCAGGGTTATTGGTAACGCTTATGTTGCTTTGCGAAGTAAAGCACTCCCTTACTCCATAAAGATGTCATTGGAAGCACCTCTGTCATTGGGAGGAGCATGATGAATAAGGATAAAGCAAATTAAGGAGACAAAGTTGTATTTTATTTAATTTTTTCCCGCAGGAAGTAAAATGTCAAATTAGTAAATGTGATACGATAGAATCATTCAATAGCATCCCCATCAGAGAGACAAGCAGATCATCCTGTTACCCCATGTCAAAGGGCCCCTAGTTTTATCTATTATTTGTCAAGCTTTTCTCCCCTCCTTTAACAGTTTCTCTTTGCTTTGTAGGGACCAGAATGCAGATGTCATATATGCATACATTTTTGTGTTTTGACTTTTATTTGTTAAATAATACACGTCCCAGCATACCTCCATTCAGGGCATTTTTGAGGTTATGTTAGAACTACCATATGTTTTCTTGACTTTGGTGAAGAACAAGCAGGAGCCTACTTCTAGCTAACTTCTACTGGGTCTTGAGTCCATTGACATCACCATGTGTTAAATGCTTCACACACATTTACTCATTTAATCCTCACAATAACCTTGTAAGGTGGGTACCATTATCATTCTTGTTTTACAATTTAAAAAGCTGAGGCTTAGAGGCATGAAATAACTTGCCCAGAGAGTCAATCCCACATCCTTCCAGCACCAACAGTCCATGCATCCCCCAGGAGGAAATACTGTCTTCTCTGTGTGTGTGTCCACATCGAGAACATTCAGCGATGGGGAACAGACTACTCTGCACTAACGTGGCTTCTTGTGTTCTCTTTTTGCCTCCCGTCCCCACCTCTCCCTCTGCCCTCTTTCTCCGTTTTGGCTGCATTTCAACTCTTCCCTTCATTTTCTTTGCCAAAGGCAAGTACGCCATGCGAGACCTGGTCCACAGGCTCCCGGGTGGGAACAACAGCAACAACGTGGCGAGCAAGGCCATGTCGGACGACACAGTGACAGCGGTCTGCTGCACCCTGCACGAAGTGATCACCAAGAACATGGAGAACGCCAAGGCCTTACGGGATGCCGGCGGCATTGAGAAGTTGGTCGGCATATCCAAAAGCAAAGGAGACAAGTAAGTCAGCCGGTGACAGCGTGTCACATAGAATTGGTTTTGGTAGAATTGGTCCTAAGTGTGCCCCTGATGTCCCCTGGTTACGGATAACACTATTGAACACCGCTAGAAAGCCCTTGCATAATCGAGAGGAGGAGAACAGCAGATGCTTTCCAGTCATCCCACTGCACAAGGAAAGCTGATTTTACTGATAATTTTGATTTGAGAAATAACTCATGACTTGGTGGCTCCTGTGATGTTGGTAAGATAGACTTGCCAATCCAGCGTCCAGTCTAGTGACTAGTGTGTTCCTCCAGTGTGGGAGAGGCAACCTGGATACATGAAGGTATTTTGTGGCGGTTGTTCCTCAGTGGTTACAAGCCCAAGTGTTGACGGTGTATCTACATCCTTTTGTTCTGCCCAGCGAGTCATCACACAGGGGGTGTGTGGAGTCAGAGGGAACTCGGTGCTAACCCAGCACCCTCCCTCACCACCTGTGCGTATGGGACGGATCATTTAACAAGTCACTATGCCCATGCTTTCCAATCCAAAACTGAGGGAGGGGCTGTCTTAAAATACTTCCTGGAACAAGTAATAATCAAACCCTGAAGGCTGAATAGAAATTTTGCAGGCAGAGGGAATGATGGGCAGAGAGGAAGGAGGGCTTTTATGCCAACGGAATAAAGAGAGATGAGGGTCCTGTCAAAGTAACCACACCACCACGAAGAGGAATGTCCCAGGTTTGATTGAAGAATCAGTGCTATCTTAACTGTACGCAACCAAAACATATCTTCACAAGCCAGAGTGTCAGTGTATCAGCGAGCTGTCAATTTCACATTCACTAACCTTAATTAAACTTCGTCTCCTGGAAGTTCCTCAATGTAATCAAATAAGGTTAAAAGGGTAAACCTTTTGTTATCAAGGGTCTACTTCTTGACTTTTCATTCTCTGCCCCCCTTATTCCTTTACATCTAAATGCTAAATAATTTTTTTTCATTATTAAAGGCTGTGAGCGATGCACTTTGAGACTTTTTGGAAATACTCACATTTCATTTAATTCAGGGTATTAGCATTGCATTACAAAAGGAATCTCAGGGCTTCTTTTTAAGCGCCCTGAGACCTCCAAATAGGCTCAATCAACAATTCAGTATTGGGATCCGAATACTTTTCTATATCAAGTAGGAAAGCCCCACTGGACCCATGTAATAATTGTGCAGTGTAGACTGTTGGCTAGAATTATACCTTATAAAACTGTACTTACAATAACATGCTCTTCTACATAGGCAGGAAACCACATAGTTTTCTTATTTATATAGCTTGAGAAGACCTGTGGAATCTCTAACTGAAATGCTTCCCTGTTTTGAGCATTAAGAGTTAGTATGTTGATGCTTTTCTTAAGCAAACACACATGCACACACAATAAAACTATAATCCACAAAAACACTCTGGTATATTTATCTACAGTCATGAGACGTTCAAAGAATAAAGTATATTCTCTGAATTGTAAGACTATAGAGCTTTGGGAGGTGGCTTGGCACATATTAATTCCTTCCAACTGTGTGACCGTCCCTATTACAGTAAGCATCGCAAAATGAGCCTTAAAGAGAAAAGATGTTCTTTTTCAGTCTCATGGTCAAAGAAAATTATTTGGTTAAACAAATTAAAAACTCACTTGAGGAAACCATCTATGAAATAGTATATATCCACGTTGCCAATCCAAAAAATGGTCCTGTTAAGTCTGTTCCCATTTGGATTACTGTTAATGGGAAGTTCCTTTCACTACAGATAATCTCATAAAATTCCTTTAAATTGACTAAAATTTCTTTATGGAATAGTTACTTCTTTCATACCTTTTTTTTCTTTATCTTTTTCCCCCATTGTTAACAGTCTGGATTTATGGATTTATTAATAAGAAGTATTGAACTGGTTTGAGTCAAGCATCTTCCCAGATACAGTTCTCCTGCTTCATCAGTCTCATCCATTCTTTTATGTGGTTTATCTCTTTTCTATATAATGACTAATTTGGGGATCAAAACAAAGATTTTATGACTGGGGATATCTTCATCTCCCACCTACACTTCAGTGTGATTATTGCTTTTCTTAAAGCACTGCTCTTAAAACAGAATGAATCCAGAAGAATTTCTCTGGATCTTAGCGCCAAACTCACCATTTGTCACTCAAATCTGTCATGCTGGTAGCACTGAGAGTCGCATGGCCTTCCAGACATATTTTAATAAAACAGGAATGCTTTATGGAAAATAGAGTTTTCAGAATTGGAGTTGATTTAATCATTGAAAAGGGAGGAGTATCAGTTTGCTCTAGTTACTTTATAAAATGCTTGCAAACTCGCCTTCCCCCCTCCAAAATTATTCAAACTTTTAATTTGCAATAGCATGAGAAAACACAGATGAAAAAACATGTGTAGCTATGATTCTCCATTTTAGGTATTTATATGTTTTATTTCTATATACACACAAGCTTAAAGAAGCCATGATAGTGAGTCAGTCTGGCAAGTTGCCATCACAGTGTGTTTGAACCATGTAATTCACCATGTCTTGCCAATACAACCATTGGAACTGTTGTTCTGAATCCTGATGCTGAAATAGCCCTGCTGAACACCCACAGTGAATTGCACCAACTGAAATTCTCAGCCACCCCTAGTTTGACAACTCTGGTGAAGATCAGACATTGTGTAATCGTTCATGACTCATAGAAGTATTATACTTACTAGTTTGAAGTCTTGATAACTTATTCTTTTCACATGATTTTAAACACCCATTATGAACATTTTGTCATGTCCATCTATTTCAAAAGTACATTTGAGTTTTTTCAAATTTTAATAGTTATATAGGAAACAGGGTTGAATGTGTCACCGTATTTTGTCTTAAAACAGAAAAGCCATTAACAATCTCAACTGTTACTTGTCAGTAAGGAATTGTGTTTTGTGGCTGAGGTTATAAACACTTGTCACGTTAGAAGCACTCAATTGTTCAAGTCCTTCAATCAAAAGTTATAGTTTTTCAAGTAGACGTTGCATGGTACCGGTCTAGTGGATGAATCAAAATGAAAGTCTAAGAACAAAGTAATGTTTCTTTGACCTTCATAAGTTTTTATAACACTGTGATGTATTGGCATTTTAACTGAGAGGTTAAAAGCTGCTATTCATTACACATTCACAGTCTCTCTCTATTTTGTAACTAAGCAAGAAGTACAAAAAAAATTACACTGTATCAGAGGAATTTTTGCATACTAAATATGTTTCAACTCTATTATCGCTGCTGAATATTAATATATGTTCCTCTAGAGTTGCTTGACTTTTGTCATAGACGTATATCTAGCTAGCAGTGATAAACACAGCAAAACATAGCATTTAATCCTTGTTCATCGTTGATTATATAAGAACAGCATGTGAGGATAATCACAGCTGCAAAGGTTCTCCCCAAGGAGCCTCGGGCTCTCCAGCACCAGGAAGACAAACCCCCGGATGGGAGAGCCGGAGGCTGTAGGAAACAGACTCTGCTCTTAAAAGGCTCACGCAAAATCTCACGCACTCTGAAACTGAGCACAGAGGCAGTCATTTGAGAATAGCCTCGGTCAGACCCGCTTACTGATCTTGGAGAGCCTCTCAGGGAGGCAAGAGGCAACTGAGAATCCCCTTGAGGGCAGAGATGCTAGCAGCAGCCATTTTGGGGAGCTAGTTCTCCCACAAGGACACTGGAGCTAGCAAGCATGATTTTGGAGTCCTCCCTCAGTCTATTAGTGCCAGAGGCTGACTTGCCTACCATCCAGCCTGCCCCAGTCCTGGGAGGACCAGCCAGCTGTGCCAGGACATAGCCCCACCCCCAGCAGGCCAGCAGCCTCCACACCAGGCAGTGCCTGGCAGCCAGCCAGGCCAGGGACCAGCCCCACCTACCAACACACCACAGTAGTCAGCCCCACTACAAAAGAAGGGCCCACACAGCTCACAAAGTGTGTGCCCCTAGAGCATATATGTCTGGTGTTCAGAGGAAGAGCGTGTTGCTGGGCCCCACAGGACAACTCTTACATAAGGCAACTCCTCCAAGATCAAGAAATGTAACAGACCTACATGATACATGGAAATGAAAACAGAGAAGTAAGCAAAATGAGACGACAGAGGAATATGTTCCAAATAAAAGAACAAAATAAAACCCCGGAAGAAGAACTAAGTGGAGATAAACAATCTACCCAACAAAGAGTTCAAGATAATGATTATAAGGATGCTCAGGAGAAGAATGGATGAACACAGTGAGACCTTTAACAAACATTAGAAAATATAAAGAAGAACCAAATACACCTGAAGAATACAGTAACTGAAATAAAAATACACTAGAAAGAATCAACAGTAAATTCGATGATACAGAAGAGTGGATCAGCAAACTTGAAGACAGGGTAATGGAAATCATCTGAGCTGAAGAGATCAAAGAAATTTTTAAAATGAGGATAGTTTAAGATACCTTTGGAACAACATCAAGCATAGTAACATTCGCATTGTAGGGGTCCAGAAGGAAAAGAGAGGAGAGAGAAAGGGGTGAGGAACTTATTTGAAGGAATAATAGCTGAAACTTCCCTAGCCTGGGAAAGAAAACAGACATCCTGATCCAGGAAGTCAACAGAGTCCCAAACAAGATGAACCCCAAGATGTCCACACTTAGATACACTGTAATTAAGATGGCAAAAATTAAGGATAAAGAGAGAATCTTAAAAGCAGCAGGGGAAAGCAACTAATTAAATGCAAAAGAATTCCCATTAGACTCTCAGATGACTTTTCAGCAGAAATTTTGCAGGCCAGAAGGGAGTGGCATGATATATTCAAAGCAATGAAAGGAAAAAAAACTTCAACAAACCAAGAATACTCTGCCCACCAAGGCTGTCATTCAGATTTGATGGAAAGAGAAAGAGTTTTAAAGCCAAAAGCCAAAAGCCAAAAGAATTCAGCACTACTAAACTGGCTTTATAAGAAATGTCAACAGGACATCTCTAAGTGGAAAAGAAAAGACCACAGCTAGAAATATGAACATTACCGAAGGAAAAATCTCACTGATAAAGGCAAATATACAGTAACTGTAGAGATAAACTACTTATAAAGCTAGTAAGAAGGTTAAAAAACAAAGATAGTAAAATCATAATAAGTAGTTAAGGGATACACAAAACAAAAAAGATATAAAATGCGAAGTCAAAAATACTAAATGTGAAGGAGGGAGATAAGGATAGTGGAGTAGGAAGACACTGAACTCACCTCCACCCATAAACACATTAAAACATCTACATGTGGAACAGCTCTCACTGAAAACAACCTGGAGACAGGCAGAAAGGCTTTTACAACCAACTCTGTAGAGAAAGATACACACAGAGTCTGATAGGAAGGGAGGAGATGTGATCGGGTCAGGAACTGTCCCCTTAGCAAGGGACATAGAAGAGGAGAGAGATATCACAGCCTCAGGGATCCTCTCTGGGGAATGATGGGTTTGAGCCACATATGGGGCACTCCAGGCCTGGGATCTGACACTGGGAAGACAAGTCCCCTTCCCTGGTTCGAACACTAGTGGGACTTACAGGAGGGCTGTAAGAAATTGAGACTTTGCTTGTTAAGAGCATGTGTACTCGCAGACTCACTCTGCACCTGGCCACAGTCCTGGGCAGGTAATTTTTCTGTCTACCGCAAGAATGTTCCAGGGCACTGTGACTACTTTGACCTTTCAAGGGCAATGCAACAACCCTGATACATGGGGTAAAAAAAATTGTTTGAATTTAAAAGTGGGAAAAAAAGAAAAACAGCACATGCACAAACTTGCTTACTCCTGGGAACAGCTAGTGGAAACAGCTTGAAAACTGGGGCTCTTACTGGTTTCCCAAGGCCACCACAGCCCACACTGGGAACCTGTGCCAGCCCCTCTTGCTCCAGTGCTGCTCTCCACTAGAGTGAAGGTGCCGTTGCCAAGAAGAGTACACACACTTAGAATGGAGCCAGCTCAGACCTGACCCTGCCTGTGAACAGAGCAAAGGCAGCCATTAACAGCATAAACACAGAGGCAACAGATTGAAGACTATCTGGGGCTCTGACCAGCTCACTGGAACTGTCACAGATTGTACCCCAGCCCATACTGGCCACCTGCTCCAGTCCCTCTTGCTCCAGCACTGCTCTCCACTAGGGTAGAGGCCACCATTGCCAAAGAGAGTGGGCACACTCAGAGGGAATGGAACTTTTGGGCCTGGGCCCAGCCCCTGATAGGGTGGAAACCACCACTGAGCACAGGAGAAGCCCTGGTTCACACATGGCTCTGGCTCTGATTCTTCCATCTCCAGCCATACCTCCCAACAAGGTGGTAGCTGCCAGCACACCCCAGGGGAAGAAGTGATCCATGCTCACTTCAGATACAGCTCTCCCACCAAATCCACTGAATACATGCAGATTACATAGGGATGCTCCCATCCAAGACCAGGAAAGGTAACTGTTTAATCTAATCTCATAGAGACAGAGAAAGCTAAACAAAATGAAGACAGAAGAATATGTTTCAAGTGAAAGCACAAGAAAAGACCCTTAAAATACCCTAATGAAAAAGAGATAAATAATTTACCACATAAAGAGTTCAAAGCAATAGTAATAAGAATGCTAACTGAACATGGGAAGAGAATAGATGAACACAGCAAGAAATTTAACAAGGAACTAGAAAATATAAAAAATAACCAGTCAGATGTGAGGAAAATAATAACTGAAATGAAAAATATACTGGAAGGAAATAACAGTAGACTAGATGATACAGAAGAATGCTTAAGTGATCTGGAAGATAGAAAAATGGAAATCACCCAATCAGAACAGCAAAAAGAAAAACAAAATTTTTAAATGAGGATAGTTTTAAGTGACCTGTGAGACAACATCAAGCATACTAACATTTGCATTGCAGGGGTCCCAGAAGGAGGAGAGAGATAAAGGGGTAGAAAATGTATTTGAAGAAACTATGGCTGAAAACTTCCCAAAACTGATGAAGGAAACAAATCCAAATACAGGAATCACAGAGAGTCCCAAACAAGATAAACCCAAAGGGACCCACACCAAGGCATATCATAGTCAAAGTGGTTAAAGTTAAAGAGAGAATTCTAAAAGCAGCAATAGAAAAAGAGTCACATACGAGGGAACTCCCATAAGGCTATCAACTGATTTTTCTGCAGAAACCTTGCAGGCCAGAAGGAAGGTAGCATGATGTATTTAAAGTACTGAAAGGAAAAAACCTACAACAGAGGATACTCTGCACAGCACAGTTATCATTTAGACAGAAGGAGAGATAAAGAACTTCTCAGACAAGCAAAAGCTAAAAGAGTTCATCAGTACTAAACCTATAATAAAAGAAATGATAAAGGGTCTTCTCTAAGTGGAAAAGAAGTTGGAATCTATAGGAAAAGGAAAATCTGACTAGGAAAGGCAAATACATAGAAAGGACTGAGGATCAACTACTTAAATAAGCCAGTACAAAGATTAAAAGACAAAAATTTTGAAATCAACTGTAACTACAATGAACATTTAAGGAACAGTCATGAAAATGTAAAATATAACATCAAAAACATCAAACATGGGTGAAGGGAGTAAAAAATGTAAATCATTTAGAATGTGTTTGAGCTTAAGTGAATATCAATTTAAAACAAGTAGATATAGTTATAGGTCAACATATATGAACCACATGGTAACCACTCACCAAAAACCCACAATAAATACACAAAAACTAGACAGAAAGGAATACAAACATAGTACTGAAGAATATCATTAAACCACAAGAGAAGTGACTACAAGAAGAGTAAAAGAACACAGAAGACCTATGAAAACAACCAGTAAACAAGTAACAATTGGCAATAAGTACATACCTAACAATAATCACTTTACATGTCAATAGACTAATTGTTCCAATCAAAAGATACAGAGTGGCTGATAGGATTAAAGAAAAAAAATCTTCTATATGCTGCCTACAAAAACCTCACATTAGAGGTAACAGCACACAGAGACAAAGTGAGAGGATAGAAAAGATATTCCTTGCAAATGGAAATGAAAGGAAAGCTGGGATAGCAATACTTATATCAGACAAAGTAGACTTTAAAACAATGTCTGTAACAAAAGACAAAGGAGGGCATTATATAATGATAAAGGGATCAATACAAGAAGAGGATATAACATTCATTAACATATATGCACCCAATAAAGGAGCACCTAATTATATAAAGTAAGTATTACTAGACTTAAAGGGAGAAATAGACAATAATACAATAATAGTAGGGGACTTGAACACCTCATTTACATCAATGGACAGATCATCCAGACAGAAAATCAGTAAGAAAAGAGTGGCCTTAAGTGACACATTAGACCAGTTGGACTTAATAGATATCTACAGGACATTCAATCCCAAAAAAGCAGAATAAATGTTCTTTTCAAGTGCACATAGATTACATGCTAGGCTACAAAATACATCTCAACATATTTAAAAGGATAGAAATTGTATCAAGTATCTTTTCCAACCACAACACTATGAAACTAGAAATTAACTGCAGAAAGAAAAATGGGGAAAACAAACACGTGGAGACTAAATAACATGCTGCTAAAAAGCCAAACAGTCAAGAAAGAAATCAAAAAAGGAACCAGAAAATATCCCAAGACAAATGAACTTAAAAACTTAAAAGCACAACTTCCAAAATCTATGGGATGCAGCAGAAGCAGTTCTAAGAGGGAGGTTTATAGTGATACAAGCTTACCTCAAGAAATAAGAATAATATCAAATAAATAATCTAACCTACCATGTAAAGGAATTAGGAAAAGAATAATGAACAAAGCCCAAAGTCAGCAGAAGGAGGGAAATAATAAAGATCAGAGCAGAAATAAATAAAATAAAAACAAGAAAAGATTAATGAAACCAAGAGCTGTTTTTTTGAAAAGATAAATAAAATGACAAGCCTTTAACTAGGCCCATTAAGAAAGAGAAAGTGGCCAAATAAATGAAATAAGAAATGAAAGAGGGAAAAGTACCACCAATGACATCAGGATACAGAAAATCATAAGAGAATACTAACAAACAGTATACGCCAACAAATTGGAAAACCTAGATGAAATGCATAAATTCCTGGAAACATACAGTCTTCTGAAACTGAATCAGTATGAAATAGATCATCTGAACAGGCCAATCACTAGTAGTGAAACTGAATCAATAATCAGAAAATTCCCAGCAAACAACAGTCCAGGACTGTTTCACAGTGGAATTCTACCAAATATATGAAGAAGAGCTGATACTTATCCTTCTCAAATTATTCCAAAACATGAAAAAGATGGAACACTCCCAGATTCATTCTGTGAGCTACTCTTACCCTGATACCAAAACCAGAAAAGATACCAAAAAAAAAAAAAAAGAAAGAGAGAGAGAGAGAGAAAGAAAGAAAGAAAATTACTGGCCAGTATATCTAATGAATTTAGATGCAGAAATCCTCAACAAAATATAAGCAAACCAAATTCAACAATATATAGAAAGAATCATACACCACAGTCAGGTGGGATTTATCGCAGGAATGCAAGAACGATTCAACAAATTAATCAACGTGATACACCATGTTAACAAAATGAAGTATAAAAAGCATACAATCGCCTCAATAGACACAGAAAAAGCATTCAAAAAAATTCAACATCCATTTATGATAAAACCGTTCATCAAAGTGGGTATATACCCACAGGTAATATGATACTCAATGGTGAAAAGCTGAAAATTTTTCCTCTAAAATCAGGAACAAAACAAAGATGCCCACTCTTACCACTTCTATCCAACATAGTATTGGAAGCCTTAGCCACAGCACTCAACAAGAAAAAGAAATAGAAAGCATTCAGATTGGAAGGGAAGATGTAAATGGTCACTACTTGCAGATGACATAATACTATATGTAGAAAACCCTAAAAGCCCCACCCCAAAACTGTTAGAAGTAATAAAGATTAATATACCAGGTCTGCTGCTTTTCTATACACTAATAATGAAATATCAGAAATCAAGAAAATAATCCCATTTAAAGTCACATCAACACGTATAAAACACCTAGGAATAAACTTAACCAAGGAGGTGAAAGACCTGTGCTCTGAAATTTATAAAACTGATGGAGGAAACTGAAGATAATACAAGGAAATGGAAAGATATCTTGTGTTCATGGATTGGAAGAATTCATACAAAGCAATCTACAGATTTAATGCAATCCCTAAGAAAATACCCACAATGTTTTTAACAGAACTAGAACAAATAATACTTAAATTTATGTGGAGCTACAAAAAGATCCCCAAAGCCCAAGCTATCTTGAGAATAAAGGACAAAGCTGGAGGTATTACACACCCTGTCATCAGGCTATACTACAAAGTTACAGTAATCAAAACAGTATGGTACTGACGCAAAAAGACACATAGATCAATGGAACAGAATAGAGAGACTAAAAATAAACCCACGCACGTATGGGCAATTGATCTACGACAAGAGAGGCAAGAATATATAATGGGGGAAAGACAGCCTCTTCCATAAATGGTGTTAGGAAAACTAACTGGACAGCTATGTGCTAAAGACTCAAAATGGACTACTTTTTCATGCCATATACAAAACTAAGCTCAAAATTCATTAAAGATCTAAATACAAGACCAGAAACCTAAAACTACTAGCAGAAAACACAGGCAGAACACTCTTTGTTTGTAAGTTGTAGCAATATTTAGGGGTTGTATCTTCTCAAGCAAAGGAAACTAAAGCAAAAATAAACAAATGGGACCTAATTAAACCTAAAAGCCTTTACACAGCAAAGGAAACTACAGACAAAATGAAAAGGCAACCTACTGAATGGAAGAAAATATTTGTAAATGATATGACCAATAAGGGATTTATATCCAAAATATATAAACAGCTCATACAACTCAATATCAAAAAAAAAAACCAAAAAAAACTCAACCCAATTAAAAACTAGGCATAGGACCTGAATAGGCATTTTTCCAAAGAAGCCATACAGATGGCCAACAGACACGTGAAAAGATGCTCAACATCATTAATCATCAGGAAAATGCAAATCAAAACCACAGTGAGATATCACCTCACACCTGTCAGAATGGCTATTATCAAGAGGACAAGAAATAACAAGTGTCATCAAGGATATGGGGAAAAAAGGAGCCTTCATGCACTGTTGGTGCAGTCACTATGGAAAACAGTATGGAGGTTCCTCAAAAAATTAAAAGTAGAACTACCATACAACCCAGTAATTCCAGTTCTGGATATTTTTCAAAGAAAGCAAAAACACTAATTAGAAAAGATGTATGCACTTCAGTGTTCATTGCAGCATTATTTACAGTAGGAAATATATGGAAACACCCTAAGTTCTCATCAATAGATGAATGGATAATGAGGATGTGGTATATATATATAACAGAATATTATTTGCCCATAAAAAATAATAAAAAACCCTGCCATTTGCAACAGTATGGATGGATGTAGAAGATATGCTAAGTGAAATGTCAGAGATAGACAGATACCATATGATTTCACTTAGATGCAGAATCTAAAAAACAAAACAGAAGAACAAACATAAAAAACCAGAAAGAGACTCATAGATACAGGGAACAAAAAGGATGTTGCCAGAGGAGAGATGGATGTGGGGATGAGCTAAATAGGTGAGGGAGGTTAAGAGATAGAAAAGTCCAGTTGCAAAATAAACTAATCATAGGGTTGAAATGTACAGCATGTGCAATAGAGTCAATAATATTGTAATAATTGTATAGTGACAGACGGAACTAGAGTTATTGTTGTGATCATGTTATAATATATACAAATATCAGATCAGCAGGAACTCACGTAGTGCTGTAGCTCAATTATAATTCAATTTTTAAAAAGGATAAAGTTTGCCTCTATCTGTATCCATGAAATGACCTAAAATTCTCTGTCTCTAAGTCAAAAGAATTTAATATTACATTTCGACCATGATACCAGCATAAATGTGAAATCATGTAGCAACCGACATTTTAGTAAAAGAGAATTTGTATGTTACTTGAATATAGCTTGTCTCTCAGAGAAAAAAGTTTTTGAAATTTACAAGAATGCTTAATTTTTTTCTTGTAAAAGTATGTGATACAACTAACAGGTTTTCAAACACAGCCCAAATTGAATTCCAAGTCAGCAATAATAATACTGACTGTTACTGTTTCCAGTAAGTAAATGGATGAAGAAACCTTAAATGTAGTTGATCTACATTGCAAATGTGAAGACCCAGGAAATTAGCAGTCATTTCATTGACTATGTAGTAGCATCCCATAATTTCATTACAAAATTCATGTTCTCACATATCCATTTACTCTGGATCTCAAATCCAATGTCAGCCTGATCCCAGCTAACCATCTGCTCACTTTCCATTTCAAAGACCATTTTATGTCAAAAGCATTTTTGACCTCAGTTCCGATATTTTGTTCAAGGAATCTATGAGTCACTGCACCGTGGGTCAGTTTCAGAGGTGGACTTCACATTGGAGTCCTCATGAATGGTTATGTCCTGCCCCGAGTCACCACATAGACCAGGAGTCAGCAAACTGCAACCCACAGGCCAGATTCCACCCATTCTTGGAAATAACGTTGGAATGGAAAACACAGCCACCCATCCATTTATGTATTATTTATGACTCCTCCAGTCCTGCAATGGCAGAGTTGAGTAGCTGTGACCAAGGCCATATGGCCCACAAACCCAAGAGTATTTATTATCTGACCCTTTATAGAAAAAGTGTGCCAGCCCTTGAGATAGGCCAAAGTCACCAGCAGGCCCTGGAGTTGTGCAGTTGGAACCAGCCCATTGAAACAAAGGCTTTGTAGATAGTTAATATTTCCCCTCACCACGAGTCAAAATGACTTCCAAAAATTTGATCGAATTAAACTGGCACAGATTTATTGACCTGGTGTCTGTTTTGTGATGCAGCTTGGCACTAACCAACTAAAAGATACTTACTTATAGTTTCATGGGGATTTCAAAGCCATGCCTAGGAAAAAAAAAAAAAAGATAAACACTAGTCCAAAGGTTTATGTGACTCTTTAGTTTGTCACTATGTCCCAGAGTACAGAACTTTAATTGTTTGAAGGGTTTTATTTATAGATGCTCGTCAATGAGCATTCCTCTGTGTGAATGTGAGAGGCATGTGTGCGGTGTGTGTGCACATCAGCCTTCCCCGCCATCTCTTGTGCTTGGGCATGGAGAGCAGCTCCCTGCAATGCCTCAGGCCCCTGGAGCCAACACTGCACACATTCCCGTGCTTCATTTGAGGATGTGAACAGCTTAAATAAACAACACTGCCATCAAAACCCCCAAATCTGGCCCTTCCTGGTCATTGGTTGTTTTTCTCTTCTTTCTGTTCTGTTTTGTAGTCAAACACTAAATCTGCATTCTGACTCAGTGCCATGCTCTTGGGTTTGCACTTTGAAAATTCTTTGCCAAATTGTAATGCATTCCTGTCTCTCACCCTCGTGGGGCTGGGGGTGGGGAGTGTGAGAATGAGGCTGGAGACTGGTTACAACCATCCCCTGCTCTGTCCAGGCTGGACAAAGGAAAAGAGCCAGAAAAGCCAAGAGGCTTTTATTTGTTTTATACTGGCTGTTTCCTGACAAGTCAGGGTCAATTTGAAGCCCAGCTGTCCCACTCACCATCTTGCGTGTCCTGTCTTTTTTTTAATTTTATTTTGTTTTATTTTACTAATTTTTTTTTTGAAGTGTAGTCTATTTACCATGTTAGTTTCAGGTGTACAGCAAAGCAATTCAAGTTACGCACATACATATGTGTGTGTGTGTGTGTGTATGTATATATATATATATATATACACACATGTTTTCAGATTATTTTCCATTATAGCTCATTACAGGAAATTGAATACAGTTCCCTGTCCTGTCTTGTCTTTATCAGACACTCTCCAAAGGTGGTCAAGGCCGCATCTCAGGTCCTAAACAGCATGTGGCAGTACCGAGATCTGAGGAGTCTCTACAAAAAGGTAAGGTTTGCTCTACCTTCTTGGTTTGTGAGTGACATACAGGCTCTGAGCCCAAAGATCCAGCATTTGGTCCCAACAAGTTGTGTCATAGATATGAAAGGCACTCACCCAATAGTCTGAGTAATTGAAACCCAACTGAAATAAAAGAACAAATGAAGAAGCAGAAGAAAAGGGTCACTAAGCACCCCGTGTATATAAGCTCAGATCCATGAACTTTCCAGATTGGACAGACCTGTAATCACAGTCTCACCCCACAGAAAATCAGCCTGTCCTTCTGAGCTCTGTTGTATAACAGACTGGAAATTAATGAGCAGAGGGATTTTGCACACACGAGAAAAGCATCAACAAGAGTCAATAAATAATTGAAGTAATTGTGGACATGAGACGCAAAATAAATATAAAAAGCAGCTCAGGAGGTCGAGAGATATTACAGCCCAGAAGCACTGGGAGATACCCGACGGCCTGACCTGTGTCCCCAGCCCGAGACCCTGACTTAGTTACCGCCCAGGGTGAAGGGCCGATGCCCCTAATGACGCCGTGGATCACAGCAAGAGGCCAGGCATTGGTCCAGTAGACTCTCCCGAGGCAGGGAGGAATTTACATCATATGTTTCAAAGGAGACTTCATCCCCAAAATGATTTAAAAGTAAAACCTTAAGAGAAAAAGGTCACATCTAGAAATTTTAATTTTACACTTCATTTCTAAATGCTGCTAAAAAGGATGTGTAACTTTTCTTTCTTGGATGGGAGGGGAGAGTTCTTTAATATTGTCTCTCAGAGGTTGTCCTTTTGTTGTTCCCAGATCAGCAACTGTGAGTCGTTTACACAACGGGTGATCCCAGGAGAGATCTAAGATAACATCTAGGGGCAGAGAACATCACTGGTGGGCAGAGAGAACAGCTTAGGCACCACTCTCCGTAGGGATTCAGAAGGCCCCTCAGAAAGGGCTTCCATCAACAACCGCCCAGAGCACCTCCTTGCAGCCCCTGGCTGCCTGCTCGGAGGAGCGGGAGCTAAAGTCATTCCGCCTTCATCTCCAGCCAACCAGTCTTGGGATGGGGAGGTGGGGCCACAGCAGGAGGCTCACATCCGAGGGGGTGAGATCCACCTTGCCAGAGGGAAAAATTGTCTTTTTCTAAGCCAGTGGGAAACAGTAAATATTCCACTACGTTATAGTCTGTTTCTCAATTTCCCCAAGCCTCCCTGTTTCCCTTAAGCATTCATTACTTTGCACTTTAGCTTATAAAGTTCAGCCCACGTATTTCCCTTTTGAGATTTTCCTATTCCTAGGGGGAAGTATGTGTAAGCTGAAAAACTGCAAAACTAAGGGTTAGAGGAGTACTGTGGATGGGTGAGATCCTTTCCTAAGTATATCTTGCAGGTTAAAATAAGCCCTTGATCTAAGACGGTTTGAATTCCAATCTGTTTTGCTTGAAGTGCCTATCTCAGCATCCCTACTTAGTCCCTCCTTGGACTCCTCCAGGAGCCAAATGAATTCTCTCCCAGGACGGGCTCCTTCAGCTAAACAGGCAGCCAGACATGACGAACATGCTATAAATTAGAAAGGAGCTGTTCGTTCTGAATCAGCGGCTCCAGAAGCCCGATGAAATATTACGGCCTCAAATAAATGCCACTTTCCCTCGGACGCGGAGCATTCCTTTGCTGAAATACGCCTTCTCGTACGTCTGTGCTTTGAAGGGAAACTGCTTTGAGAGACTTTACGAGTTATTTGTTGAATAGTAGTTTTCCATCTTCATTTTTTTTTCTGTGTTGATAGTGGTGTACAGAAAGTGTAATTGTCTATTTCCATGAAAAAAAAAGAATGTGTTGACAGAAATTTAACGGAGCTAAAAACTCAAGAGCTAACAAGGATTTAAAATGTGTTTCATGTGAGGAGATTCAAGAAAGACGGGCTGGAGAAACTAAGGGCAATGTTTTTAGTTGACCCCTGATTTTAAAAAATTGAGGAAGAGCTGTTCTGAGTAATTTCCAAATTATGCAGTTATGAAATGAAATGAGGACCTTTATGCTCAGTATAAGTGCTGCTAATAGCAAAGCTCAAAATTCACAAAAGCCTTTCTTTTTGAAAAGTCTTCTGGTGGGAAAACCAAATTCATTCATCCTTATGAATTGCTTCCCATCAGTGGGGCAATAGATTTCTATCTTTTAATTATCCATGCTTCAAATCTGTGTATTGAACATCTAGAAAAAGAAGGGTTTCAAAGAAAACATGAGACATGGAGCAGCTACTGTGGATAAAAATGAAATATGGACCAGTTATTAGCAACTACCTGAGGTTCAGAGTCAAATACGACAGATTTACTGGATAAATTAAGAGAAGGAAAATTATAGAGCAAAATCTTGAAGAATCTACAGAGTTTGCATGAATTAGGAGGTGAGAGGAAAGGGCATTATAAATAAGAGGAAAAACAAAAGCTAGAGAGATGGAAATTGAAATAAAAATGTCGTCTCTATCTATGGGACAGAATTAGAGGTCCATCTGTCACTGGCTTATTTCCTCCTAGGACCCAAGCGCAGAGGCAAGAATCACATTTCATCAATTCGACTACTTTATTATACTTAGAGAGAGATGCACTTAATACACCAGAATATTCTTCTGGCTGGGTGTGTGGACCAAATAACAAAATTATGTTGGATTCCTGATGCATTTTGAGCCAAAACACGTTTGTGTTATCCAAACCTTCAACTTCAGTAAGGCCTGGCTTCTGATTTTTCTCCCCTAAGGGAAAATAAACAATTGCAGAAGAATGTTATCACACGCAGGCTAAATAATGCATCACTTTTTTTTTTAACCAATCTTTAAGTTTAAATAACCACAAAGAGAACTTTAAAGTTTCTTTATCATCTGTATTTTTGCAGAGGATGTTTTCTTTAAAGGAAAAGAAGATGAGCCTTGGGAACAAACTTGATAAAGGGATAAAAGAAAGTGGGAGACAACAATTCTTGACTTTTTTGAACCTTGGTACTTTATAAAAATGAGGTCACGGACACAATGGAGTGATGATGTTTGACTATGGTAGGGACTGTCGGGACAACTGGTTTTGGAAGACAGGAGACAAGTTTGTTGGGGGGATGCAGAATTATAAGATTACAGAAATCATTGCTCACAAACACTTATATAATACCTGAGTCATACGTTCATCTCCAAGAGAGAGTTATTTTGGTTGGGACACCGGCTAAACCACTCTAACAGGGAGACTCAAAACTACGGAGGCTCAAGCTAAACCAGTATCTCTTTCCCTCGTGGAACCGTACCTGGTTAGGCTTGTGGTCCAGGGTCAGCAGGTGACCCTGGGGCACGTCTTGTTGCTCTGCCTTGTGCTACAGTGTTGTCCTTGCCTGTGTGGACAAAGCTCCCTGGCTCTTCCTCTGTCACACTAGCCCAGAAGAAGAGAGAGAGGAAAAGTGAGGGCAAGGGATGTTTTTTGAAGCGAGTGATGCAAAAGTTACCAAAGTCCTGTTCCCCTTCCCAGGACCAAGAACTCAGGCATATGCCACACTCAGCTACCCAGCTGCGAGGGAGGATAGGAAAAGTGGGTAGCCACGATCCCTGCTAAAACGTGTGACAAGAGGAAGGAAGTTGTCTTACTGAAAGAAGAAAGGTGATACCAGCTCCGGTAGTCATTTCCTTCGGTTCAAATATCTTAACTGTCATTGCAGTCACTCCCTCATGGGGCACATCATTGCACTGTAGGGTGGCTGTGACTTGTCAGACCTTCTTACTTACATTAAACAAAGAGCTCCTTATCTGCAACTTCGGCCCTCCAGCCCCATTCTGAGATGTCTAATTTCTCTTCTCTGTGACAGCCTTGCTGTTTTCGAAGTCAGCTAGTATGTCTCCACAAGGTCATCCCTCCTCAGCTGTGGGCATAGCAACATTTATTATTATTATAACTCAAGCTCAGTTGTAATATTAACATTTCCACCACCTTCACCATTGCTGTCATATTTTTCCACATGCGTGCAAATTTGTCAACCTCTCTCCAGTAATATAGCACCCCAAAATGAATATAGTCTTCCAAGTTTATTTGAAGGAGAAGAAGGAGGGTGAGGCTGAACGTCCCTGGGCCTGGGCACTCAACTTAAATCATGGAGCATGGGAGCAGATGAGTGCCTGCGTCGCTCATCATCCTATTTGGTGACGCACAAAGAGCATCTGACTTAGACTCAAGCGGCCAGAGGGTGAAGGCACAGCCCTGCCACTTACCAGCAGCATGACCTTGGACAAGTCACTTGAGCCTCTCTGCCGCTGGGTGTAGCAGTTGACTTTGGCAGCCCTGGGGCCCAGTCCTTGGAGGGACAGGGGCAGATCTTTGATTCCCCAGGCCTCACAGGCAGAGCTCAGAGATCCGCCGGGGTCGTTTTGTGTCCAGATGTCTGAACCAGATGAGCAGGTTCCTGACATAGAGTCTCCAGAAAAGCGAGTCACCTCCTCAGTGGTCTGCAGTGGGTCTTCATGATGCCTTCCTTCTGCTCTGTGTAGCAGAGTCTGCAACTTTCCTCAGCCCTTGCATCAGAGAACTTCCACATCTTCTCATGGAGACTGCGGGCATCTCTCCATCAGTCCCACCCCACCCCTTGGTTTCCTCACCAGTGAGGTCAACGCCGTACACCTGCCTCACTGGGTTGCTCTTGATCTCGAATGGGTCATCAGTCATCCAAGAGCTTTGTCAACCGGAGACTCATATACCAATGGGAGTTACTGCTGTTAATTCTAGAGCAGTTTTCATGCTGTTTGGCTACAAGTGCTCCTTGCCACCCTGTCCACAGGCAGCGGGACATCTGGATCCTAAGTTTCCACTTTGTTATCATTATCATCGTTGTCCACCTCCACCTACATTTTCACAGTTCCCTTTCTTCTTGGTTTCTCCACCCTGTCATCTTCCAGCTGCTTGATACCTAATCTAGTGCCCCCTTCCCCCAGTCTTTCTGCTAAGCATCTGTGCCTGTCAGCACCATCAGCAATGTGTACAGAGCCCTGGAGAGAACACTTTTGCAGGGCAGGTTTTGGGTAAACCAAACTACGAACATAGGGCTTTGTAGGAAGGCCGTTAGTGACAATGAAAGCCGTCATGGTTTTAGAAGTGGTCTGAATGCTTTTATTCCATTTTGGTGCAGAATTTGTGTATGTGATAGGTCGAGGATGCAGAAGACATGCTCACTGGGTTGAGGATCATGGAGAAGTCTAGCGATGGAATAAGAAGATGTAGGCTATGGCTTAGTAAATACGTCATGTTCCTCCAATAAGAAGCCTGTTGTGTATCATGTATGTTTATAATCTGAAAATGTTGTGGTAAGACAGCATCTCTCACAAAATTAGTCTTCTCCTGGTTCCCATGACATCACCATCCCCTGGGTCACCTCAGGGTCTCTGGTTGCTCCTTCTCTATCCTTTGTGGGCTGGTCTTCCTGTTCGCTCCCTAAATGTTGCTGTCCCACAAGGTCCCGTGTCCAGATCTTTCTCATCTCACACACCGCCTCTTCCGGGGTGTCTGTAACTCTTCCCTGGGTGCAGTTACCAGCCACACGTGGTGGTCGCCCGAATCTCTCTCTCTAGCCCCAACCTCTCTTCATTATCTAGCCACTAGTTAGGTAACCAACTCAGATGCCCATAGCACCTCACGTGGGCCCACTTTTCCTGGATTTGGCTCCTCCTCCTGCACTCTCTGATCAGTGACCAGCACAGCCCTCTGCCTGTCACCCAAGCCAGTCCCCAGGGACCACCCCTGGCTCTTTCCTCTCCTTCATATTATCGGCATCCAACTCACCAGAAAACCCCAGACTCCTGCCTCCCTCCACTTCTTTCCATGGTCACGGCCTTGAGCAGCTGCCTCCATCTTCTGGATTTTGCCACAGACCCTAACTGGGCCCTGTACCTGCGGGCTTCCTCCTCTCCTGTCCTTTTGCCAAAGGGCAGCCAGGGTGAGCTTTCTAAAAAGCAAATCTGATTAAATGATTCCTTGGAGCTACACCTCTCAATGACTCGTGTTGCCCTCCAGAAGGAACCCAAACGTCTTAGCACAGCCCATGAGACCTTTCAGAAGCAGCCTCAGCCTTGCTGTTTCATCCGTCTCTGCCTGCACTCAGCCACCATCTGTACCTAACTTCTGTATTCCCTGCTTGCCTTTCTTCCCTCCCTCCCTCCCTTCCACCCCTTGAAGCCTTTCCACACATCCGTACTCCACCACCACCCCACCCTCCACCCACCTGCCTCCCTGAACATTTTATTAATATCACCTCCCCTGAAATTCTCCTTTCTGACCTCCTTCCCAGGTCTGAATCAAGGTCATTCCTTATGAATTAGAAATAATTGTAGGGCAGTTTGGTTTAGATGAGTAAAAATTTCAAATTCGAATTTTCAAAGAATGGCTTTTAAGTATCATAAATAGCTTGAACCAACAGCTAAACTTTTTGCAGCATAGTGGTGCTGTAATATTTAATAACTAGATAAGATTATTTTTACTCATATAGAAAACTTTTTCTTTTTTGGTTCAGATATTAACTGGGAGAAGATTTGTATAACAGACTTACATTCCATGTCACTTCTCCCTAGAGATTGCAATGAGACTTGCCTCCAACTCTAGCACAATGAATAAGGACTTCTAATGAACAGGATTCTGAGTGAGGGGAAACCGTAAGTGTATATTGTGCAAAATGAACAAATGCTCCCCGAAAGAGACTGGGTGATGACGTGCAAGAAAGAGAAATGAAGTCAATGAAATCAGTTAAATAAAGCATATCTGTATCTCTGGCAAAAATAATGGAGATGGTTTAACATTTTTAAAAATTACAGTTCGTAGTTCCTTTGATTTCTCTGCTTGGCAAACTTCTAAATTCCCCTCGTGGCTACCAGTTTCTATGAGGGCTTTCAATGCAGCTTAATGGCAAGGCAAATTGAAGTGGATCTCAGTCCCAGCCAGCGCAGATCACTGCTGGTCTTCATGAGACCTTAGTTCCAAGATCACTTCAAGTGGAGCTTCCTAAACACAAATTCCGTAACGGGCTTTGGTGTTAAAATTTGCGTGGCTGTTTGGCTTTCACGTTATTTGCAGAGCAGTGACTTACAGCGTGAGCGTGTTTATCACTCCGGCTTGTTGGAACAAGATTTAGCACATGATTCTTAGGCTTTGAATCAAAATCTTCCTTCAATTCTAGTTAAATAATTCTACGTTAATGTTTAATTATTAGAAACGCAAATAAGATCTTCATGTTTGCTCTCACATTGGGGAAAAATAACTTCTTACTAAAGAATGACAACCAGTGTGTCTGAACGTTGCTCTGGCTGGTGATTAATTCCTACATGGCCATGGTTGGCCCCTCGATCAAGGTGCCAGCTGGGAGGTCCCCTGCCAACTCCCATGACATCTGCCTTACATAGGACACATTCCAAGGCTCCCAGGGAACATGCCAGCTCAGGACAGCAGCTTTTGGTCCTTCCCCAGCTCCCACCTACACCTTTGGACAAGTGCTAGTCTCTGGGTCTCAATGGCTTAGCAGGTGAGGCCCCTCTGCCCTGGCCCTTAGGAACTCCAGGCCACTCTTGAAGGTTCTGAGAAAAGCCACAAAAGCAACCTGGAGTCATCCCAGGCCATCCTGTGTGACACTGAGGAAACCCTTCTCAGGGTGATGGCTCTACAGGACATGGTGGAGCATCAGGCACAAGGAATCTGCTCCGTCCTCCGAGGCACAGACACATCCTGAGATGGAGTGGGAGAAGTAGCAGAAAGCCTCAGGGTGTCACAGTGGGTGCCTCTGAGCACTGGGTACTGGGAGAAGGTGATGGTAACTGAGGGGACGCCACCTCCGTCCTTCTGCTCCTTGGCTTCTCCACGGGCTGGAGAAGAGACCCCTGTCAGGTTACCCTGGAAAGGGACAGGCAGTTCCGACATTGTTTCAGGAGGAGACAATGTTTCCAGTGTTTAGCTTATAAAACTGAGGCGCCTCGCTTTGCTTTAAGTATTTCAAAGGGCTTCAGAGACAACACATCTACTCAGCCACTGTGTGTGTGAATGAAAAGCCTCCGTTCATAAATGCAGCGATTAAACCAAAGACACATCAAATGTCAGAATCAAGCCGTTGACAATCACCAGGGTTAGAAACTGGACTCATTCTCCCCGACTAACGTTCATGGCCCCGTGTCTGCAGTTGTGCTCCCGCAGTGCCACCCCCTGCGTGAAACACCCAGATCTGCCACAGTGAGCTTGTGCCTCAAAGAATGTCAAAGCCCGTGGGCTTGAACCTGGGGAAGGTCATGTTTCTCTGGATAGAGCTGTTGTATTCACTATTGCCATGTGGATTCGAGAAGCAAAACATAAAACTAATCTTTAAACGTCCTTCCTTTTACTGTCGGGAAGACAGACTCTCAGGCTGCGGGACCATTCAGCCAGTGAGTAATGAGCGTTGCTGGGGGCGGAGCCCTGCCCTTCATGGCCTGAATCCCGCAGGACTCTCTTCTCTGATGGCCATTGTAGTCATTGCATCGTCTCTGGCCAGCATCACACTCACGAAACAAGAAATCAATAAGTAATTATGGATAGGTAAGAGATGCCTGCAGATTTCCTCAAATGTCCAATCCACAGTGGGTAAGAGGATGGACACAGCCCTCGTGCTGTCTTTTACTGTGTCCGGGAGACTGGCTCTGTCCTGGAGGAGAGGAGCCAGTAGTCCTGACCCCTTGACCTGAAGTCCTGCTCACTCACCTGCTGGACACTTGAAAAATCAACACTGGACCACAGTGAGAACTAGAACGGTATTCTGAAATATTGTTGAGGAAACAAACATATAACAGGGTCAAAGTTCAAAATCTTGATCTTTAAGCTTTGCAGCAAGAAGGGCAAGAAGTATTTTAATACTTGCTTTAGCATGTTGCCATTTTGAGAATTAATAGATTACTTTACTTGGCAAGTATCTAAGAGGGTGATGGAAAAGCAGTAAATCCTCTATAGAAATAAATTAAGTGACTGAATGGAGAGCTGTCGTTTTATCAAGGAGATTGCTTACCAGGAATGAATTCATTGTTCTGCTGTGCCAGAAAATTCTTCGCCAAGAGATGACTGGAAGGATGTGCAGACTTTGGGCCAAACTCTTAAAAAACCCAAGTCCAGTGCCCTCGAGACTTAGAATTGTAGCAACTTGAGTTCTTTCTTTTCTAAATCAGTGGATGTCAAGCTGGGGTAGGAAACAAAAAGGCTGAGGTTAAACTCAGCTATGATACTGTCTCCTCCATAAATCTGGGTGTTTGCACGTTGATTTTAGTATCGACAAATCAGCTCTTCCTTTATGAGGTCTCGACCTCTCCAAGACGACTCTCAGGCACTCATCATGTGATATCTGTCCAAAAACAAAGGCACAAATGAGAACAGAAGCAAAAATCAATTGTACAAAAGTGGAAATCGATGCACATGGCAGTTGCTAAACAAGAAGTGACTAAGTTATAGCTGTTGTTGAGCTGGATCTCCAAGTTGGGGGAAAATCCTGCTGAGCAGCATGCAGCTGAAGCGTTACTCTCCCACGAGGCTTCACCCATAGCATTTTAAATCAAAACCTCCAAAAATACCCCAGAGACAAACGGCAGGGAAAAAGGATTGAATCAGAAACTAAGAAAACTTTTTTGTTTTAAGTATAATTGATTTACAATGTTGTGTTAGTTTCAAGTGTACAGCAAAGTGATTCAGTTATATATATGTATGTGTATATATATATATATATATTCTTTTTCAGATTCTTTTCTATTATAGGTTATTACATGATATTAAATATAGTTCCCTGTGCTGTACAGTAGGTCCTTGTTTATCTATTTTATATATAATAGTGTGTATCTGTTAATCCCATACCTTTAACTTATCCCTCCTCTGCCCCTTTCCTCTTTGGTAACCATCTTTGTTTTCTATGTCTGTGAGTCTATTTCTATTTTGTCAATAAGTTGATTTATCTTCTTTTTTAGATTCCACATATAAGTGATAATCATGATATTTGTCTTTCTCTGTCTGACTTACTTAGTATGGTCATCTCCAGGTCCATCCATGGTGCTGCAAATGGCATTATCTTTTAATTTTTTATGGCTGAGTAGTATTCAATTGTATAAATATACCACATCTTTATCCAGTCATCTGTCAATAGACATTTAGGTTGTTTCCATGTCTTGGCTGTTGTAAATAGTGCTGCTATGAACATTGGGGTGCAGGTGTCTTTTTGAATTAAGGTTCCCTCTGGACATATGCCCAGGAGTGGGATTGCTGGATCATATGGTAAGTCTGTTCTTACTTTTGAGGAATCTCCATACTGTTTTCCACAGTGGCTGCACCAAACTACATTCCCACCAGCAGTGTAGGAGGGTTCCCTTTTCTCCACACCCTCTCTAGCACTTATCATTTGTGGACCATTGAATGATGGCCATTCTGACTGGTGTGAAGTGATACCTCATTGTAGTTTTGATTTGCATTTCTCTGATCATTACCAATATTGAGCATGTTTTCATGTGCTTATTGGCCAAGTATATGTCTTCACTGGAGAATGTCTTGTTTAGGTCCTTCTGCTCATTTTTGGATTGGGTTGTTTGCTTAACAGTTATTTCTTGATTATTTTATTTTATGCTTATATTTGGTTCTATTCTAAAATACACATTTTTTTTCTATTTATAATCCAGGTTTCTTGTTAAGTCATTTTCTTTGAGTGAGAACCTAACTGTGTCAGTTTTCCTCTTGTTTCAGCCTCTCCCACTGGTCGTTCGTTCTTTTCCGATAGATACACATTCTCTTTGTGCTTCTAGCTTACAGAAAAAAAAAAGCAATGTCCCCCGCCAGTCATCCTCTTCCATCTTCCGCCTCACCACTTTCTGCCCTCACATGCTCTGCCTTTCACAGTTAAGTTTCTAGAAAGTTCAAGTTTCATGCACTACTTTCCATTTCATGCTGCAGTCAGATGTGGCGTCTGTCCTGACACTTCCTTTGAAATTGCTCCTAATTGCAGGGTTCAGCCATTCCCATCCTCTGTGTTAGTCAGGGAGGGCTCCCCGCTGTAACAGGGAGACCTAAACATCAAATGATCCAACTCAGTAGAAGGTTACTTTCCTGCAACCATCATGGTCAGGTGTTCATGTGGGCAGGTCAGCTCTTCTCCACGGAGACACCAGGGAACCCAGACTCCTTCCTCTGCTGTGATTCCACCTGCCACATACTCGGCAACAGCACAAGTGCATTACCTCCCGGTCCATTGGCTGGATCTCTATCACATGGCCGTACAAAACTGCGAGGGAAGTTGGGACATTTAGTCTAGGTGTGTGTCCAGGAAGAAACGGAAATGAACTTGGGAGACCAGTTAGCAGTCCTGGCCACATCCTCCTCCCTTACATGATCTCCTCCAGGCTTCTCAGCTACCGCTCTCCCCCGGGTTTTCTCTGACCTTGCAAGACTCCATCTCAGTCTTCTTTGCAGACTCCTGGTCTTCCCTGACGCAACTTTGCTTTTCTCCCTATATCCTCTAGTGGAGATGATCTCATCTGCCCTATGGCTTTTAAGTACATTTGAAGGCCACTGGCATCTGCATTTACTTCTCTGTGTGGTCCTCACTCCTGAACTCTAAGCTTATACATACACAACTACCAATGCGACATCTCCACTGAAATAGCTCACAGGCTCTGACAGCCCACGCATCTAACATGTAGCTCTCAGTATCTTCCTCAAATCCATCCTCCCTCCATTGTTGCCCATCTCAGTAAACAGCACCTAGTCCGCCCAGTGGTTCTTTCCAGAAATCCAGGAGTTACCCAATTCATACCTTCCTCTTCCTGATCTCACTACATTTAGCACCAAGCCCTGTGGATTCTATTGTCTGAATATCTCTCAAATCCAGTTTCCTCCCCCATCTTCATTGTCACCATCACCTGCCCCTAGTCCTAGAGCAATTGCTGCCTGATTGGTTTTACGGAACCTCCTTCACCAGCCTCAGTCTCTTTTCCCTTAAGCATTCAGAACACACTCTTAAAAAATCCAGATCTAACCATGTCAGTCTCCTGATTAAAATTCCTCAGTAGCTTCCAATTCCTCTCAAGGTAGAGCCCGACACACCTCTCTAAGCTCACCTCCCTCAATCACATTGTTTCAGCCACATTGGCCTCCTAGTTCCCCCTGCTCTTCCTTGCAGGCACGAGAGTGTCAACCTCAGTGCCTTTGCATGGCACGGGCAAAGGTTCATTCCTCAGCCAAGAATGCCGTCCCTTCTCTCCCACCAAGCCTGGTTATTTCCATCTCAGTTTAACTGTCACTTCCTCAAAGGAACCAGCCTCTCCATCTCTCTAAGGCTAGTAAAAATCCTTCATAATAACCTGTACATTTGCTTCATGGCTCTTACCAGAAATGTGATGTGATGTAATGTAATCCTATTTTAAATACCCACCTCCCCTTTACCTTCCCCTCAGGAGCCATTCCTACCTGACTCTCTGTTCTCATTGCCCTGTGCTCAGCACAGTGCTAGGTACTTTTTAACGTTTATTAAACAAATCCAACAACATAGCCACCCCAGAGTTTAAGCTTAACAGAGGGCACATTCAGTGGTTCTGCTTCCATTTCCATGGTCTGAGACATTCAGAAGCAGCGTAGGGTGTGCAGATTTTGCGACTGGGACCCAGGGTGAGCTTTGAACTTGTTGGCCACTGATGGATATAGATCTAAAATACCTGGCTTTTCATATGTCGGAATGTCTTCAGTACTAGAAGCCAGACTTGGATTTGTAAACCTGAAGACTGGACTTGGTTCAGTTTCACCCCAAATTTAACTTTGCAGCACTGATTAGAGCACAGAGGCCATTGTTAAACGTCGTCCACTGCAGAGCTTGGTTTTAAGGCCACCAGAGTGACACCAGGGAAACAGAAGGCCTGAGCTGGTCTCAGGTCCATTTCCCCAGTGGCTTTCTGCATTCTGTTTGGTACCAGTAGTTCACAATGGTATACGTTCTTCGACCAAATTGTATCAGTTTCCTCCAATTTGTCAAATCTTCTCAGTGACATCAGTTTTTTAGAATTAGTCCAATGGCAGTAAATTGAATTCCTGAAATGGATTTACTCAATATTTGCTTTTAAAAGACGGTACCACAGAAGACTCTCACCCTTACGTGTACTGTACCTTTAAGTACCCAAATCAATTCAATTAAATTTCATTAGACGCACCGGAGCTGAAACGAGCTAATGAACGTCACCGGCCTGCCAGGTGGTATTTATTTCTGCATTAAATGGTAAATACTCCCCTTTGGCCCTTAAGATTTGGTTTAAATATTTAACTCTAATAGCTTTTGGAATTGTTGATGGAATTAATTCTAATGAATCTTTAACAAACAGTTTACCTTAAAAAGAGATGCAAGCTTGTTTTATGGTAGCAAAGAGGACTTGCGGTTTCAGTGACACGCAAAATCGGGCTTTGTCCTCCATCACTCAGGCTGAATACTCTACTCCCGTCTTTTTCTCTCTATAATACCTTTTATTGAAGGAAGGAGGATGTTTGTATAATTACCACTAATGTGGAATCTTTTCTGTCTGTCTCTGCTTCGTGTGATTACATCGATAGGTTTATTCCACTAAAAAATGACTGGAAGACTGGCACAATTTTGAGCGATCAGGTTTTCCACAAGTGAGCAATGTCTTCGCTGGTTCAGGGGATGGCAACAATTCAGGTTTTAACTTTTATTTGAAAAACAGGCTCCTGACACGGTCCCGTTGGTGACGGCAGGTACAAGCTGTAAGTGTTCTAGGTTGAATAAGTGGATGAACTTGAGTTGCTCAAAGCCCCAAGGATTTTCAGCACACTTCCTCTGCATCTCAAGTCACTCAAAGCAAATGAGAATTGACAAGCTTTATGGGCCGAGAGCCTTCAAGGACAGCTTACGCAAAAAACTTGCATTTGTTACTTCAGAACTAAATAGTCTTTTTATGCCTACTGAGAAATTCTTGTTTAGATGCCAACTTAGTCTTATCCGATGAAGGAAGTTCCAGAGCTGTTTTCAAAGGGAGGAAAAACATACTGGCGGACGGTCTCCTTGTATATATGTTGGGTTCCAACTAATATCCTCAGTGGAAGGAACAACTATTCTCCATTTTCAAGGTTAATTATTTATTGAAGCTTTTGTCCAAGTCAGAGATGTCACTTATCATTAGAAGAGATTTGTTACATCTAAATTTGAAGTATAGAAGGTAAAACTTCCACAACTCACTTTGGAAGCAGAACTGCAAGTGGAAGCCTCACCATTTAGCTCATCATCACAGCTGTAAATATTCACGGGCGTTGTCACTTTCCACCCCTTCGTCGTCTAGTCACTAAAGGGAGCCTCTTTCCGAGCTCAGGATCACAGCGTCAGTAACCTGAAATCCCACGCCCTGTTAGTATCACCTCCTGAAGCAGCTTGACGAGGGTTCGGTATTCAACCCCTTTTCTCTAGCCTCTCTAGTCACCAGATCCTCCAGACAGCCCTTAAGATATTTACTCTTCCTCTCCACTTCTGCTCTAAGCTCTTTATTACACAGACTGAACAAGTTCTCTCCCTAATCTCTTCTCCCTCCTCTTCCAGCTGGCAACGTCCTTTCCCATCACTCCTCTGATCCAGCCCTGGGGGGCGGGGCTCCCTCCTGGCTCTGCGGGTAGTGACAGGATGCTCTCTGGCCATCGGGGGAGGAGGAATTCTGGGAACACTCCCACGTGGCTCCATTTCATTCCCTCACACCCACAGGCTCTGCACACCTCCTGCTGGCACACACGGCACCCTGCTCCCTCTCCGGAGCAGTGACTCTGTTCATCAGTGTTCCCTGCCCAGTGATGTTCCCACGAGATGACCCCTCCAGAAACTGGTGCATTCAGTCTCGTGGGCACAGTCCACACCAAGCGGCAGGTGTGGGCCCCTGAACCCCACCTAAAGGAGATGGGAGCATATCTAATGACAAATGTGCCTGTCTCCCCTTCTCCTCCTTTTCTCCTGGCTCTGCTAACGATCATGTCTGGGGAGAAGTGAGTGTATCTGCTGTGGACAGGTGCTTATGTTTCCTGAGCTGCAGGATGCAGGAAGCGGTAGAGATTGGTGAAAGGGCTGGGGTGTGCGAGGTACGCGCTCCGAGAGCTGTGGGTGGAATCAGCGCTGATCCAGGGCCAGATGTGGCAGGTGGAATGATGCTCCGAGATTATTTACAAGATTGGTTAAAGAGGAGGCAGCTTTGTATACCTCACATTGAAACATGGGGAGCTGAGAGGATTTACCATTTAAAATGGAGCAGGCAAGCCGTAGGCTACTCTTATCTTTTTCTTTTCTTTTTCTTTTTTGTAGGTGCCATTTTAGCTAAACTAACCCTGCCTGCAGCCCAGCAGTGAGTATGTCGTAAAGGGCTGATACACCAGTTGCAGCAGGTGGTGCTGGGGAGGCTGCTCTAAGCTAGACTGAAAAAAAAATTGTAAGGCTCTGATAACCTTCGTTCATTAACTGTAGAGTTATCAGTAGAGACAATGGCATCGCTTATCAGTTGCATTTACAATAATGAATGCAGTCATCTTAAATCATTGAATCTGACCGGCGTGTATCAGGCACCTCCATGTTGCAGGTACGGTGCTAGAGACCAGGCCTTTGGAAGTAAACAAGCCCAGCCCTGCCTCACAGCTGGGCAGACAGATAAGCTTGCAACAGACCGAAGTGTGATGTCATAGCATTTTGTTCATAGCTGACAAAGAAAACTGTAGCAGCGTTGCTGAAAGCTTTCCCAAACCTCAGAGGTAGAATTCATTTAGCAATAGTGACTTAATGAACACGTGCGGCCTGCCTCCTGTTTACCTAGCACAAAACTGAGCAGGAGGAGGAAGATGTGACAGGCAGAAACAGAGAAGTTGCTGTATCTGGTCGTGGAGCTGCCTGGTCAAAGGTGTAGACTGTGAAATCGAATCACGTGGTGCTGGCTGGGTAATCAGGCATGACTGGGGCTCAGTGGGGGGCAGGGGTTAGGGTTAGGGTCCCTCTGCTCTGAGGTTACACCAGTTTTTGTTCCTGTAGATGTCAGCCTTGAGAATGCCTTATTTGACTTTCCCAAATAGAGTCAGAGACCGTCGGGTCTCCTAGGATTTAGCCCTTTAAAATGTATTCTGTATCCCTGTTAGTCTCCACCAGCCACTGTTGCAGAGAACCTCCAAGTGCCCAGCCAGGCTGTTCACTAGCATCACCTGGGGGCTTTTGAAAATACCAAGGCCCAGACCCTACTCAGAGCAATTTAAACAGAAGCTCAGAGCCTGAGGCACAGGCAGGACTCTGTTGTAAATTCCCCAAGGTGACTGAGTCTTTTTGCCCTTATTTTATGGGACAGAAACTGAGATAGAGCTTACCAGTCATTGGGAGAGACTGGGTTCTCACTGGGAGCGAAGGGCTGACTCGGACACCTGTCTAATTTGACCTCTCCATCAACAGAGACCCAGAGTGAAAGCAGTTTTGAGCCTTGACAAACAGCTTTAGCTTATCCTTTGCACACAGACCTAACAAATGCACGTGCTGATCTGAATGGACTGTCCTGCGGAGTTTCCAGAATAAGAGGCTATGGGGCGAGTGTGTGTTGTACTAACCTTGTGTAGACTGGTCTGAAAGACCTTCATCTGAGCTCTGTTAGTGGAAATCTCTCTAGTAACAGTCTTCTTGGAGATGTTTATGGGATGGTAGAATAGAAATACGTATCTCTATGATGATAAATAAATATATACATATATGATGGAGATGATTATAAATTCAGGGACCTCAAAGTACTTCAGGGGAAGGTCTGTAGGAAATAGAGCAACCGCCAAGTAGACAAACCATGAGGACCATAATGGTCGTGAGGCTGTGAAGAACATGACCTTGATTCTCACATTCTCTGGACCATTGAAAATACTGATGTGGCTAAGAGTAGCTTTAGGGAATAAAACAATTTCATAAAGAAACACGCCGGAAACTTTCACACAGAAGCTGAAACTGGTAGAAGGACAGTAAGAGGGTAAGATAAAGAAAATCAGATTATTTCTGGTGGCAATTTAAAGTTCAATGACTTTGAACTCCTCTTCTCTTTTGGATGTCTATCTCCCTATACTTGGAACAATTTAACAGCCTCCAGTTTTAAGTTTAATGTGTTTAAAATAAAAAGCAATTTGAGGTGCAGATCTCATATCACATTTTTGACAGCTTGGCTGGGTCTGGAGCTGAAGGGCACAGCTTTGCGGTCATTCTGCTGGAGGTGAAAGATGGACGTTAAAGGAGTTCTTTATCATCTAAGGGCTAACAGCCCTACCCTAGTTCCTGTGACTATTCGTCACTCTGTTTCCTTCCCTGAGCTTTCTTCTCTAACCCCTAGAAGACAAAGGTATGATGTGAAGGGGCACTGCGGTTAAGCACTCAATAGCATAGATAGAATTCAGGGAAGAGCCTCTGGCCTATAATGAGTTAAAATGTCAAGAAGAAAAAATAGTGATCAAAGAGGCAAATAATGATTTAACAACTCTGTACCCAAATTGTGTGTGTTTGTGTAAACCACTTTCAAGTCTTTCTGAGTGACAGTGGTAATAAATGAATAATTAAATTGATTGTACGTTGCTCCTAGATGACAAGTATGTCCATGGCTAGTTGGATGAAAGAAATGAGTGTTGCAGTAACTATCCTGGAGAAAATATACCTTCATGTCTCTTCTTCTTTAGAAAGAAAAATTTTTATTTTTCCATTAAATGACTAAAAATTTCAGTTCAGTGAAAGATGGAGAGGGTCGGTCATGAGATCCATCCTCGAGTAATTATTCAGCATAACTGAAAAAAGGTTATACTGTTCCCGGTTATGTGTGGAGGTAGGTGCTATCAAAATTAAATCTGAGGTCCCTTGTAGGCACAGGTGAATGTAGCAGTTTTGGAGTTCTTTGTTTTGATCATCACACCTTTCACTGTGCATCAGTCAATAAAGGGAGGAAGAGAGATGGAGATAACCAGCTACCTCTCCTTGCTCCTCCAGGATCTCCCAAGCTGTGGCTGAGGAAACTGCTCTAATCCAGACCCTTAACTGGGTTTCCACGCTGCTTTGTTCCCTAAGCCCCGCCCTCATCCCCTAGTCAGAGTTCCTGTGCGCATGCGTGTAATCACTGGCCGGAAGCGAGGGGTCGGGCTCCGGGCAGCCCCCTCGGTGCCTCTGACACACTCCTTATCATCCCCAGGTGTCCGCGAATCCCCCGACCCACAGGCAAGTCACCTGCACAGACTCATTCTGTCACACGTCTGCATTCTCAGAAACGGGTCTCATGAAGGATTTGAAAGCTTTTTTTGGTGCTTTTTATGAGTTCATTCCTTCATAAGCAGTTTTATTATTACATCCACTCTCCTGACACTTCCAGGGATGTAAATATTTGCGTGGTCCCAACGGAATCTAAGCGTCTTGAATCCTGAACTGCCGAGCAAACATCTCCGGTCACCTGGGTAAGAGTGAGATGCTGGCTAACCCAGCGCTACTCGCCAAGTAAAACCGGACTGAGAGTCGTGCCTTGTTCACGTCTGGTGTCTCCTGGGTCTCAGAACACATCAGGCATTAGCCGATATTCCTACTGTGAAATACCTTGCCTACCTTTAATGACATACGGATTATCATTACTCATTCACGACCAGAGAAGTCACCACTTCCTGAGCCACTACCTGGAACCCCACCCACCCAAAGTAAACCTAAATTGCAAGTGAGACAAACATAAAATGACTTGCCTCTGTTTGGTGATATTTAAGGATTTTTGCTGTCAACAAAGCATTCCCTTCAAAAGAAAGGAATATCTTTTTCAAACACTTTTTTAAATTGTTCCCATACCTGCGTCACGGGTCCTTGCACTTCTGATATGCTTGACGTGCTTTTAGAAGATTGCCCCTCCCCTGTCCTTGCCGCCGGCCTCGCCTCGGGAGGACTGAAGGGAAATGCTCAGAGCTCCTGCAGAGACTGTCCGTTCTGTCCTCCCGCCCTGACCCCTGCCTCTTCCCACGACTCGCACCTTCCCCTCAGGAGGTGGTGGCTCTTTGCTCTTAGTCCCTCCTCACCTCCGTCACCACTGACTGCCCAAGACGCCTGGGTCGGCCTTTGTTTCTGGACTCTTCTCACTCAAAGACTCTAAATGACCAGTAATCTACCCCAGTAGTCCACCTCTCCCTACTCCCTCCCGTCCTCTCCCCCTTTAAAGTCCCCCATCTCTACCACCCACACCTTCGTTTTCAGTCTTGTTGCTCTGACATCTGAGGACAGCCCCCCGACCCCCTGCAGCCCTCTCAAGTGGTGGCCGTTTTGCTTCCCACCCCCTCCCCCACCTCACTAGGCTGGGAGGTGGAGTAGGTGTCCTCCTTGCTCCTCTGCTCTTTCCAGAAAGTTCTCTTCTCTCCTTCCTCGAGGAAACCCCTAGCATCTGTGAAGTGCCCCCACTCCCACAGTCTGTGACGCTTTGTGGATCCTCCATCCACTGACTAGTTTTCTCCCTCCATCCCCTCCCCACATCTTCACCTTCCTCTCTGCCCACCTTAGACTCTGTGGGTTTCCCCCACCTGCCCTTTGCACTCCCTTGTCCTTGTCTCCTTCCAAGTTATTTTCCTGACCAACCCCAACCACTTCCATCTACCCAATTCCTGCCCCAGAGCAGCTGAATGTGGCTGGGGGAATACAAGCCACCCCGGTGATCAGTCTTCTCATTTTGAATTCATTGCCACAAACCTCCAGTCTCCTCTCAGCACCTGGCCTCTGGACCACCTGGCCAAGATCAACTTGCTCCCCACTTACCTCAAGAATCGTTTCACACTTTCTCTTCTTCCTCTCTCCTTTCCCCTTCCCTCCCTTCCTCTCTCCTCTTCCAGCCTCTAAACTCCAACTCTGTCTCATCCTCAGCAGATGACCTCACTTCTCACCACCACCCCCCTCCCAAAAATGTAAGAAAACAGAACAGGATGTTCTCATCATCCCGTCACCAGATCAACCCATCTCCTCGCTGCGTCTGTGGCTGTTCAGCCTGTCTGCCTTCCCTCCTGTTTCCATGGCCAATGACCCCACTGTTCACTGAATCCTATCAACCTCTCCTTTCTTAAGAAATTTTTCTCTTTCTCTCCTGCATCACCAGTTTTTCCTCCTCTATGTTGAGTCATTCCCATCAGCATCCGAAATGCCCAATCTCTTCCCAGTGATATATTAAAACACCTCCCAGTTGTTCTATCTCTTCAAGCCCCATTTCTCTGCTCCGCTTAATAAATAAGCCTTTGCCAAAGGCTGTCTGTGCTCACCATTCCCCCTTCATCAATTCTTACTATCTTTGGAGCCTACCTGAGTCAGAGATTTACCAACCTGACCAAAGAAAGGACTCTTGTCCCCTTCACATTGATTTCCATCTTCCCAAGACCAGTGGTCTGTTCTTGGTCCTCCTTATCATTCAGCCTTCTGCTCCCTAATGCATCTCCTTTTCTGGTCTCGCCCGACATCACACCCTTCTGGTTCTGCTCCCAGCTCACTCTGTTCCTTCTCCATCTCATTTGAATTTTCTCTAAATATTGGAGTGACCCAGGGCTTAGCCCTGTGTCCTCCGCTTTCCTCTATTTGCGTTCACGTGCAAAGCTTCCATCCCTTCTTTTAGCTTTAAATGATGTCTATGTACCAAACTCCCAAAATTTTACCTCTAGCTCTGACATGACTCCTGAAATTCCAATTTCCAGATTCTCCTTTATCCTCTGTCTTTGCCAACAGGCATCTCTAACCCTACATGTCCCACATGGCAGTATTGATCTCACTTCCTAGAAACATTTATCTTCCAGTGTCCTCAGTCTCGGTCAATGGCACCCCCAGTCCTCATGGTCACACCAGCAGCATGAGGGTCAGGCCTGGCTCCTCTCTCCCGCATCCAACAGCAGAGACATCAGCAAGTCCTTGCAACAGAGATGCCAAATCTGCCCCATGACTCACCACCAGCTGCCACCCAAGCCAGGGTCATCCCCCCCCCCCCCGTCTCTCAGTGGAATAGCTTCTTAACCAGTCACCCTGTTTCTATTCTACTGTCCCCAAACTGTCCTAGACACCCAGAAGGCTCCTTGTCTTCCTGGTCCCCCCTCATCTTCAGTCACAGGAACTTTCTGTTGCTCCCACGTGAGCCAAGCCCCATCCCACCCCACAGCCTCACATCTGCTCTCCTCTTGACTTGGGAGCCCTAGCCTGTGTCTTCAGTGTCTGGCTTCTTGTCATCTGCCGGGTCCCTGCCGCAACATTAACTGTTCCCAGGGCACTTTCCCAACCACACTGCCATCAACTAGTGAGGCCAACAGTCTCCCCTCCCCCCACACCCCTCAGTCCCCCCGTTTTGCTTTATGCTTCAAGTATTCATCAACCTGCCACATGTTAGTATTAACATGATTCTTTGCTTGTTTACTGTTGGACTTTGAGTGATCCATTTACTCTCTAAAGCTCAGATGCTTCCTCTGTAAAAATGGGGCTCATAATAGTATCCAGCCCATGGGATTGTGAAGCAAATCTTGCCACATAGTAAGTATACAGTAAGCACTAGCTTTTAAAATCGCCTTCTGCTAATCTTGGCTTTATCCTACCAGTCAACTAGAATAGGAACAATGAGAATTAGACAAAGAAAGACACAAATATTGAAATGAGTATAAATTTTGTTCATTAACTTTCATCTATTTATATTTGCAGTGATTCTTTGTAGAGCCTTGGGTCCCTTAGAAGCCTAGGTATTATCAGAAAAAGAAAAAGCCTGTGGAGTTGGAAATGGCTGCCCCTGTGAGGCAGGAATTAGGGCTGGGGCGGTGTCTGCTTTCCCTTGTTATAATGTCAGTACTATTTCGCACTTTGCTTTGATAAAAAATAAACTTGAGTTAAAAAAGAAAAACGACTGGAAGGAAATTCTGCGATGTCTTAACCTGAGTTCTCTAAGCCAAGGAGAAGGGTGGATTCATTGGCTATTTTTATTTTCTTTTTTATGCTTTCTAAATTCACAAAATGATCCATAATGTATTTTGGTGATTTTCACAATGAAAAATAGCATATATGCTTTTCATATATTAAGCAGATATGGGAAGTGAATGGAGGATTAGTTAACAGGATGTATTCTGAATATGCTCTAAATGGAAAATATAATTCCAGGGGAAATTAAGGGACATGGCAACCCAGGTGCGTATCCTCAGGGACAGTCATGCTGAAGGCCTTGGACCAGCGGGGATGGGGCATTAGAGGCAGAGGAGGAGGCTTAGGACAGCATAAGGGCAACAAAGTGGAAGGGAGGATTGCTTCTCGGTGTTCTGATCACTCACAGATCAGTCCCAGGAACAAAAGAGTGAGTAAGCCCTTTGGAAGGCTTCTAGGTGGTTGAAAAGAGGGCCGGACGGCTGGAGCCGGGCAGGCAAAAATAGACAATTTCAGGGTCATTCTGAGTATCAGATTTTCATTTAAATGAAGTCTTCAGGCCAAAGCAGATTTTCAGAGAGACCATTTATTCCTCACCCGGGGAGGCAGGCAGGTCTACCCCATGTCAGGCTGTCTGGAGGGAGCAGGAGCTGGGTCTCCATTCGCGCTCCTCGCTGTTAACCTGGATGACGGAACAGAGATCCGAGATCTCTCTTGACAGACTGGAGAAATGTTTTGCAAATTCAAATGCTCGGAACTTCGATGTCAGGAGGCGAGGAATCGGTCTGCCTTCCCCACTAAACAGGAGCACGCTGTCTTTTGCAGGATGGATGGTCCCAGTATCACTTCGTAGCCTCGTCTTCAACCATCGAGAGGGATCGGCAAAGACCCTACTCCTCCTCCCGCACGCCCTCCATCTCCCCTGTGCGCGTGTCTCCCAACAACCGCTCAGGTAAGAGGCGCCGCCTCCCTTCGGTCCGAGCCCCCCTCCCCAGCCCCTTAGCTGACCCCACGGAGAAGAGGACATTTGCTAGAAGTATCAGATGGCCGTCTTTTCCTTCTGTAGTGGTGGCGACTTTGTGTTATGTTTACACAGACTCAGAGCGAGCTTCTTTCTAACAGATTTCTAAACGTGTCTAGCAGGTGTCTTACGCGTCAAATGCACATCCTGGACCTGCGTTCAGGGAGACACAAGAGTACATAAAACCACCAAGTGACTGCAAGTCAGGCTTTCCAGTGGACGTTTTTTCCAACTTAAGATAGTCTGGGCTGTGTTGTATTGTTTATAACTGGGGTAACACAGCAGGGGAGAGAAGGCGTGCCCTTTCCTCCCTGTGAATGATGCACATTCGAAGCCTGTCACTGAGACTTCCATTTCTGTTCCACACCTGATTCGCATTTTATTATTACCTGTACACCAGCAGAGAAATCATTCATGCATTCATATTACAACCAGCTGTAACTTTTAAATCATTTAATTCGTTTTTTTTTTAATTTTTTCTCATTCTTTAAAAAAATTTGAATTGAAGTATAGTTGATGTAAAATATTGTATGTTACAAGTGCACAATATAGTGATTCACAGTTTTTAAAGATCATACTCCGTTAATAGTTGTTAGAGAATATTAACTATATTCCATGTTGTGCAATATATTCTTGTGGCTTATTTTATACATAATAGTTTATACCTCCTAACCCCCTGCCCTTATGTTGCCCCTCTTCCCTTGTCTCATTGCTTAAAATTTTTTTTGAGGGGGTGGTAATTAGGTCTGTTTATTTATTTATTTTTAAATGGAGGGACTGGGGGTTGAACCCAGGACCTTGTGCATGCTACATGCACACTCTACACTTGAGCTACACCCTCCCCCATCATTGCTTAAATTTTGAACTAACTTTTGTTATCTACTTGTAAAGATACCTTATTTTTACACCCTTTTCCAGTCACATTATGTAATAGCAAAGATTAAACAAATAATGAAAGGCAAAATATGAGCATGTCATTGAGCACACAAGTGGCATGGATTTTATTGTTATTTTATTTAATGTGTAAGTTTTTAAAACTCTTCTTTTGATGTCTGCATTTTGGTTTTTACTATGAGAAGGAAGGATGGATAAATATATGTATGCAAACACACACACACACACACACACACACACACACACACACTGACAGAGGCTTTGATTTCAGGAAGGTTTCTCCTTGCTCCCCGCTGTCCTCCTCCTGCAGAGGAAACAGTATTTTCTGGAACTGCATCTTAGAGGACATGGTACAGAAGACGCCCCGCAGTCTGGCCTGTCTGCCTTGGAGGACGTTTGTCATAAACCTTGACACCATGCTTTACTGTCGGAACGATGGGGGAATGAAATGTGAATGATGATATTTGACTGAAATAAGTGGCACTCTCCCGGCCCCATGAAAGCTTTTATCTGTAGTGTGGTGTTATCATTGCTTGAAACATTTGGCCCCACACTGAACGAGAACTAGGACCGCCCCCCCCCCCAAGTACTTGGAGAAACCTCCACCTGCCTCAGCGGCGTGGAGGGGCCTTTATACACCTTATCTCCGTAATTCTTCAAAAGATAAAGAGCAGTGAGTCTGGGAAACACAAGGATGGTGTCTTTTTCAAAGCTCCAGTTATGAAGAACCAGTCAGTGTTAGGAAGACGGAATGATGGAAAGCTGGAGGACACCCAGAAGGAGAAGCAGCCCCGTTTCAGGCTGTCAGCACCCCCGCCACGCGGCTGGGGCGCTGCCTGCTGGTTCCTGGGCGAGGCGCATCACAGACACCTGAGGCTCTTGCGTGGCTTGATTTTTCCAGGAGTAGCATCCTGGTTTACCGGAGACTCGGACCCCCGCGCGTGAGGTCTCAGGAGATAATTCCACACGCGACACAGCTTAGTGAGCCCCACCATCTGTGCCAGATCAGGTTCCAACTTTAACAGCTTTGGTCAACAGGCTCCAAAATGTTGTACCTTTCGTGACTGCCTGGCAGCGACTCCTAAAGGGCCAGCCCTACACAGAAGACCTAGGAGCAGAGGAGCGGGGGCAGGAGGGGACCTTCCCTGGAGAGGAGGATGGAGAGACAAGAGAGGAGACGGGGCAGAGGGTGGAGGGAGCGAGGCGCAGCCCATGTTCTGAGACACACGGAACCGAAGCCAGGCCCAGCTGAGTCACGTGGAGCAACTGCAGGCTTCTTCCCTGTCTTCCCATTGGATTTACACCCAGAGTTTCTGGTCCAACTGGTTAGAACAGGAAGGGGGCGTGGTTCAAGCGTCAGTATATTTTTTAAGTATTCCAGGTGATTAATTCTGAAGGGCAGCCAGGATTGGAAGCCTCCAAGGGTTTCAAGAGCTGAGCAGTGGGCCTCGATTTCACTGGACAGGTCTGAGAGGTGGGCAGGGGTCCTTTCAGGAAAGGATGGGCAAAGGCCCCTCTGTTACCGTCCCAGCACTTGGCTGTGACATCCACTGAGCCGCCCGCCTTTTATTCTGGCTTCATTTCCTCACCCGATTAAGAGCTTCTCAAGTTCAGCAAGTGTGCTGTGACCCGTGTTTCCGTCCCCGCTGCCTGGCACGGGGCTCTGCACGTAGAAGATGCTAAGTTTGATGACATGGATCCAGTGGCTCAGGCAGGGAGTGAGCAGGCCGAGGGGCTGGAGCCGGGGACCCCGCCCAGGGGGTGAGCGATGAGCTGAAAGGTAAACCGAGGCGTGATCGGAGGGGCTTGGGTACTAACAAAGGGAAGAGAGCTTTATCCTAAAAATTAGAGTTCCCCAGAGATTGCCCAGCCTTAATAATCACCAAGGATGCTTGGACTACGAGGCCCATCCACTGAAAATTCAGATTCAGACGGTCTGGGATGGGATTTTGAAATCCCCAGGTTCTCAGGTGAGTCTAAAGGTTACATGAGTTCATGAAGCACGGAAGCTGGGGAGGGCTTGGGGCAGAAGGGAACCACGCCCAAGCTCAGACTGAGAGAGGTGCAGTTGGCCAAGCTCGGGATGTGGAGGCATCCCTGAGGAGCCCGGCGGGGAGTGTAAGGACAGCAGCGGGAGGGCCGCATGGCTCGCCGCCCCACTGCGCGCACACGCTTCCCCTCGCTTCCCCCGACACCTGCGTTGGCAGGGCTGTTGACTTGCTCCCGACCCACCCACTCTTTTAAGAAAACCAGACCTCTTTTCGTTTGCTTCCTTACCTCCAAGTTCAGATTTTTCTCTGTTCTGGGGCCAGTTTATTAAAGAATCATGGAACTCCCAGGGGAATCCTCTAATTACGACCCATCATTTTAGAAATGAAAACACAGAGGGTTGAATGGGCTCATTCCCCAGGTCCGACAGGCAGCGAGTGGCCAGGGTGCGAGGCGTGTGTGAGAGATGGCTGGGGCATTTGAGTTGGGGCGAGGATATGCCTCAGGAGAAGGGCATGCCCCCGGCCCATCCCCTGTAGGCTAAGGGAGACCTTGGCAGACAGGGTGATTTTGGCCCCACAAATCCTTCTCTGGGGGAGACTTGCTTCCTCTGCCTTCCTTTAGGGCAGTTTCAGCGAGAATCAATATTTAAGTAAAGCTGCATCTCTTTTAATCAGAGGTTCTTCGATATCCGTAATAGCACCTCTGAAACATATCGAAAGTTTAAAGAAGGAAAGAAGAAGGAAAGAAGGAAAAAAAAGGGAGGGAGGGGAAAGGAAAGAAAAGAGAGAAAGAGAAACACAGAAACCAAGATGAATCTCATTCTTAAAACTGTCCCGTACACCTTGAGTGGGTCACATGCCCGCAAGGATGTCTGTCTAAGGCAGATGGTCCCAGGATACAGCCCGTACTTATTCCCTGCCTCCAAGTGTGTGTCCCCTTAACTATAAAGCTCCAGGTGACATGGAGGAAGGGCAGGATGGGAAAGACCAGGGGCAAAGGAACAAAGGTGAAACCTGGCAGGTGCGTGTACGCATGGTGATATTTGCCGAGCCAGGTGCCCTTCTGACTTTACCTGTTTGTTTGAAAAGCTCCGCGTGCCATGGCATGAGATGCTGAGAGTCACCCTTTCGATTTCTTTATGTAGCAAGTGCCCCAGCTTCACCTCGGGAAATGATCAGCCTCAAAGAAAGGAAAACGGACTATGAGTCCACTGGCAGCAACGCCACTTACCACGGACCTAAAGGAGAACACACTTCCAGGAAAGACACCATGACAGGTGAGCTCAGCCGTGTGCGGGTCGGTCCTCCTCCGAGCTGGTGACCTGACCTGGGACAGGGCGGAGGGCTGGCACCTGGGGCTTCAGCCGTGCTTGGCAGCTCTTAGGGCTGACGGCCAAGATGCCCAGGGACTGGAGATGAGGGGATGAAGCCAGCGGTGTCACAGTGGAGCGTCTGATTCCTGAAATTGCCAAGAGGAAATGTTCTCTACGTGCACTTTCTCCCCAGTCTTTCTTTCCCTGCCCCTTTCCTTCTCCTTTGCCCGGCTCATGACAGTCTCTCAAGTTAGAGGAAGAGGTCACCAGAGATTTCGTCTTCATTGGCGTAACCCAGGGCAGCAGGTGCTGTGGAACCATGCTTTGCCCATTAGGAAGGGGGAAGAGAAAGAGGATGAGAAAAAGAGGGGAGAGGAGCCAGGCAAGAGGGTTTCAGGAAATTCGTAGACCTGCTATTGAGATGTTTTCTCCTCTTGACATGAAACCAACCTTTTGCCTTGACAGACTAACTCCCTGGAAGATTCATTAGAAACGCAGACCTCAGTTTCCCCGAGGAGCCATTGACCTTTCATGCCCTTCATCCTCCCCTCCTCACACACACCCATTGCCTCTCCTTTCTTATCAGCTGGGATTCTATGGAGGCCAAAACTGGTACCCTTGCCACTGAGCGTGCCCAGCCCAGCATGCCTGATAGCCAGCCTTGCCCTCGGCTCTCCTCACACTCTCCGCAGCTCTCCTTGGGGTGGGGCTCGATGTCCACACTCATCATCCCCTCCAGGCTCCCCACACTCCTCCCTCCCATCCTGGCTTGCCCCTCCTCCGAGAAGCAGGGCCTGGCGGTGTTGATGTAGGGGGAATTACACCTTGAAAGCAGCCGCCAGAACTGTCAGGACCTCTGATGGGGGACGCCACACCCTCCTTTGCCACAGGGATGTGGAGATGGGCCCTGCCTGAAAAATAGGCCATGAGGACTTTAACAGAACAGGACCAGATTAGGGCATTCATAAAACTGGGGTGCATAAGGGGTACAAACCTTAACGACACCGAGACCCTCTTATCAGGAGAATCTTAAAGGCAGAAAGTGCATTTCTCTGATATTGTTTAGACGTAGACCTGCAGGGAAGCAAAACGGACAAACTGGGTGATACATTAAGACGCCTTCCAGTCCCAGGATGTCTAGGATACATTTCTCTAATGGTAACTGTGTTGACCTCGGAGGCAGTGTTTTCCGTGGTGCCTCTACCTGGCTGCATAAAGAGAAACATTGCAAACAGGTGCTTGTGGTCCCCACCCCCAGCTCAGTGCACACTCCCTCCACCAGGCAACGCCTCACCCCATGCCTGTGGGAAAGCTGAGCTCATCGTGTGGGACACACCTTAGGGCTCTCATGCTCGGGTTCTAGTTCCCCCGTAAATGTTGCCCCCCGTTGCAGACGAACACGAACAAAGAAGGTTATGAATCTGAATGACGAGTCCCTAGTGTTGAGCCGTTTAGAATCCAATTTGTACTGATTATTCCGGAGCCATGGTGACACCAAATTCACCTGACCCGTTCATTTCTCGATTATTAACGCCCTAGGTGGCCACATCACCGGCAGGCTGGGAAGAGAAATTGAAAATATAATTACAAGAGTAATTGTGAAATAGACTGTATTGTTATTATTTAAGTTTATCTTTTCTCTGTAACTCTCTTACCAAGTAGAATTATTCAGGAGGCTTTTCAGTGTGGGTGTGTTTATGCTGAAATAGTTCCGATGCTACATGATCAGGCCCTACACGCATCACAAAATAAAAAGTAAAATCTAGCATGTTTCCAGATGTTTAATCTTCCTAGTAAATGGAAGGGACCTTGACAGCCCCCATATTGAGATCTGTGTAATTTTTTCAAACTTACTTAGAGGTTTAAATGCTTTTCTCTAACTTACTTCAACATGCAATTCAAAACTCCACTATCAGTCACGTGGCAAGCTTAGAAGAACACTGAGATTGTTACTGAATAATATTTTTATACAGGAAGATTCCCTGTAAGCTGACGAGTTCCGTGTAAAAGTTAGTTGTCATTCTCACAGTGATGGTGCTGGTGGTGCTGGTGATGGGGCTGGTGCTGGTGATGGAGGAGATGATGGTGGTGGATTGATGGTGGTGCTGATGGAGGTGATGGTGGTGGAGGTGATGGTGGTGGTGATTGTGATAGTGGTGGTGATGGAGGATGGAGGTGGTGCTGATGGAGGTGATGGTGGTGGAGGTGATGGTGGTGGTGATTGTGATAGTGGTGGTGATGGAGGAGATGGTGGTGGTGATGGAGGTGATGGTGGTGGTGATGGAGGTGATGGTGGTGGTGATGGAGGAGGTGATGGTGGAGGTGATGGAGGAGGTGATGGTGGTGGTGATGGAGGTGGTGATGGAGGAGGTGTTGATGGGAGGGGTATTGGGAGTGCGGGTGGCAGAGATAAGGGTATTGGCGGTGAGACCGGTGGGTGTGTTTGCCCCCTTCTGCGGCAGTATGAGTAAGTCCGCAGCCAAGCCGAGTGGAAGCCGACATTCCACATGGGAGTGAAAATGATGGATTGCAGCCCCTACTCTGCAGCACTTCAGCAAACGCCCATGATTCAAGCGTTTACTCTCAGCTCAAATTTCTTCTGACTTCCGCATCAAAAGCAGTACTTTTCCTCACTCACCAATAACAGGGGACACTTAAAGCTCAGCACATTGAAAAATAGCTGAAAAATTGCCATCTTCCTTGCTTCTCAGGCATCAGAGGATGGCCTACCGTTTCCCCCAAAGGAAGCACTCCCTCTGCTGTGGGAAAACCATGAGAAACTTTCGCCCTCAGAATGCAACTTGCAGAAGCTTTGAAGTAAAAAGCAGGTCCTTGCTTGGGTCATAATCTCCTTCTTGAGCTCTTAGAAATGCAGATCTTTTGAGATTTTTATTCCAGGCTTCCCCCCCCCCCCGCCCCCACCAGTCTTTTCTGTATTCACTTTCTAGCTTAGATGGAGTCTCTTAAAATGTCTTCTCTCCTTAGCGTTTCTCTGCAGCCGAGGAGTCCTCAGAAAGCCCGCATCAGCTGTTCATTCAGGCATGCAGAGCTGTTACAGTGCTTCTGGAGGTCGTGATTCCCCAGGAACACGATGTGTTCAGAAGCACGTGTGACAGGAGGGCGTGTGAGCCCGGGAGCTCCACAGCCTGACTTGAAAATTCACCCGGGGATTTTGCCCTCCCAGCCGAGCTTCCCAAATGCCTTTCCACCCAGTGGTCTATTCTGTTTTTGTCAGTGTCTCTCTTAGGCCTTTTAAAGCCATTTTAATCTTCAGTATGTTGATTCAGTCGGAAATTGGGGCCTATACGAAAACAGAAAGGCATTTCTCTATGAGTCTACTCTTAGGGCAGACATACAGGGGGCAGAGCATCCGTGAAGACATCAGCTTCCTGTGTCTGCAAAGGCCACAGGTTCAATCTCAGCTCCACAGTCTCCTTTAAATAGGCGAAGTGCACCAAAGAGCAGGAGGAGAGAACTTCCAGCAGAAACATTTTTACCTCAGAAGCCACAAGCACGACGGGGAGGGAGGCCAAGGCTATGATCACATTCTATCAAAAAAAAATGCATGTTATTCTGAGTAACGTGGAAAACACTTCACCTTGTCCTTGAAGTGACATCTTCCATCAGCATTAGAATTCTAGTTCTGAAGGCAGATTTTTCTAAGGCTGACTCATTCATTCATTCACTCAGCAAGTAAAGCACTCACTCTGAGCACCCCCCGGGCGCTGTCCCAGGTGCTGGGGAAGCCTGCAGAGGCGGCAGGACACGCCAGTCTCCATCCTCATGGAGCTGCTTGTCTCGTAGGTGAAGTGGGGTAACACACACGGTAAACAATAGAACAAACTCGCTGAAGGTAACAGCACCAGGCATTGAATGTGATGGAGGAAATAAACAGGGCAACGAGGTAAAGGGCGCCAGGTGGGCGGGGTTACCCTAACTAACATGGTCAAAGGGGAGACATTTGAGCTGAAACTCGAATACCAGCAAGGAGAGGCAGTCCAGAGTCCGAGGAAGCAAGTTCCAGGCAGAAGAATCAGCCAAGTCCACTGTCCCTGCGGTGAAGCGAACTTGGACGCTCAAGCCAGGAAGGAGGGCCAGCACAGCCAGAGCTCCCTGCACGAGGGAAGAAGAACCCGAGATGCCGCAGGAAGTTAGGCAGAGGCCCGATCCCACAGAGCCTCAGGGACCGTAACGGGAGCTTGACTTTTACCATAATCACAGTGGGCAGGGCACTGGAGGGGCATAATCCAGTCTGTCTAAAGAGATGATCACTCAACTGTTGGGAATGAGATCGACGGAGGGTCGGGGTTGGGCAGCGTGGAAGCCAGGCTGTTGAGGAGGACTGTACGGTGGTGGCCCAGGCAAGGGATGGGAGTTTCCACAGTAATGCGGAGACAGAAATGATGTGCTTACAGCCAGAGTCTGCAAGAGGGGTCTTTTAAGTGGAAAATGGGCTCTCAGTTCTCTGTTCTAAGCAAAATTTCCCAAAAGGAGTTTTACTGCCCAGCTATGATGTGCTTTTAATAACAATCATGGGTGGAATGAGAGATTATACTGACTTGGTGTCTAGAGTGGCCTGTATCTGTGTGAGAATAGATGGTGTGTTCTCCTATTTCATGATCCCATAGATACTGGAAGCAAACAAGAAGCTTTTCTTGATATTTAGAGTGTTTTAGACCCGATGACACTCGACAGTATTTTCCAGGGCTTTCTTAAACCATGACCTTTAAGCAGCTATGCGGGAGTCTTGCCCTGGCCCTCCCTCTGGGCCTACTGCAGGAGGCTTGAGGGCTACAGGCGAGAACGCTGGCAGGCGGGCACCTTTCCCAGGACTTTGGAAGCTGCTGGCAACTAGAGGAGACCTTCCTTCCTTTCCTCCAGACCCCGGGATGGTCACGGGACAGAGTGGGGGGCTTCCGTCTCTGTGCTGAACAGGATTCCAAAGTTGCAGCCACCCAGACACGCAGGGCAAAGGCAGGCGCTGCTTCCTGCCCATCCTTCAGGCCTTTGAGAAATGAACTGTCTCAGAGATAATCAAGCACTTCTGTGTGCCCAAATTAGAAATTTCATCCTTGTCCTTCTCCAGCTAAAAACTAAGCGGCTAGTCCGGATGCCTGCATGCTTCAATGCAGGGGACAAGCTTTTATTATCCCTCAGTTTTCACCAGCAAAGAAGGTAGTGGAGCCGGCAGGATGACCATCTGTCCGCTGCACCTGCCCTGACCCTGTCTATGAGCTGAACATTACTGCAAGAGGCAGACACGTTCAGGGAATTTTATAGAATAACTGTTCTCCTTTCTTAATCTCTGTATGTAGAATGACGTGTTCGGGGCCAGGGCATTGCTTCCACGTGGCATGGTCCACGAGGCTCCGAGAACCATCCTTCCTCCCTTGACATCTTGCTTCCGTTGCTAATACTTTTGTTTCCCTTTGGCTTTCAGCTCAGAATACTGGAATTTCCACTTTGTACAGGAATTCATATGGTGCGCCCGCTGAAGACATCAAACACAACCAGGTAAAGGAGAGGCAGCACGTCTGCACCCGTGCTCCCCTTTGACTCATGTGAAATATCTCGGGGCTTCTATTTAACATGTGAAAACCTGAAAAAATAGCATTGCCTGCTGCTCTTGGCTCACATGTGACACAGCGTACGCGTGGTCAGTGGCAGTCATCAGAACAGCCTCAAATTTGACAACAGTCTTTGATTTCACCACAACCATGTGCTGTATCTGTTGGTAGAGAGCAAGTTTTCTACTGGGATGCAAAACCTGAAAGAAAGCCCCAGATTTACAAATGTAAGATGCTGGTTACTAGACAGGTTGTGTAATAACTAGACATGGATCAAGTAGCTCCTGTAACCCAGCTAGTCCTCATTCGGAAGAGAGCATGCATTATCCACGGCAATTACCAATAAAGCAGACACACCGAGCTCAGCGTGAACTACAGAACAGAAGGCATCGCGCTGTGCCTCGCTGCCCAGGCTAGTGGCGGAACCAGCAGCGACAAAATCACCTGGGGGCTTGTTAGAAACGCAGAAGAGATGCTTCACTGACCCCTAACCCTAACCCTAACCCTTTCAGGGTCTTCTCCATCAGAGAGGCATTTTATCAAGATGTCTGGGTGATTTGTGTGCACATTCACACGTGAGGGGCCCCGGCCAGTAGATACTTAAAGGATCGATCTGTGTTTGTGTGTATGTTATATTCAGCAAATATTCGTAGAAGGCTCATTTTCCTTGTGGTTCTACAGGAACCATAAAAGCAAAAGGGCACAGCCTCTGCGCCTTTATTGATCGACCACTTCATGCTTTTCCTTCCCCATGGCGGTCATCCCAGAAAGACTGACGTTCTTTATAACCGTTGACTCCTGATCACTGTTACCAGGACTGGCTTCTGCAGGTGCTGTAGATTTCCGCCGTACGTCAGGAAAGTTGTACTGAAAAGATAAACCTGGAAGCTGTTTGTTTGATCGCAGTGAAAAGATGAAAGTAAACACGGAAGGGAAATGTGCTGTTCCTGAACAGTTCTTGCCACCCAGCAGGGCAGCATCTTTGAAAAGGAAAGAAACTCCCTTGTAGCAGGTGGAATGACTGGTACAGGACTATTTCTAAGGGAGGAAGGGGGAGGACACAGTTCTGGTGTTTTGCTAAAAGCAGAGAAGCCAGTGAATACATAAACAGGGGCATGAGCTCTAGACAGGAGGTCCCTGGGGGTGGCCCCCAGCTATTCAGAGGTCCACGTGCCTGCCCAGACATAAAGGAAAATGGAAATGCCGACCCTAATCATGGAAACCAATGCTTTTTCTTTTAGCAAATGTCAGGTACAGGGAGCCAATCATCTCAAGCTCTTACAGACATTGCCAGGATGTCACAGGACCCTGGTTTTGCATCCAAGAGTGTAAGATGGGTCTTTAGTTTCCATAGATTAAGAGAAGCTCATCACCAGAACCCTCCTGTTCTACATCAGTCTCTCTCTCCAGGGGATCCCACTACTGCTGGCAGTGAAGAAGCACCCTGGTGTGGCCCAGGGTCCTGGCATCCCACAGTGTGGCTGCAGTAGATTCCAAAGGACTGCTTGCAATCTAGACTTCAAGGACAGTCCATAATGGTTCCAAGAGGCACATCCTTTTTACCCCAGCCTATTCTGAGCATTTAAGAACATTGGCATCAATGCACTAAGACGGCCTCCCTGCCGTGAGGGTGAGCACCGCCTTCTTCCCAGGATGCCCCAGAATGTTCTCAGCTCCACCTCAGTGTGAAACATCAAGGCCATAGTGTCCCAGGCGAATGTGCTGAGACCAAGTCTGGATGGAGGACAAGCTCTGAGCCACTTGTCAGCACAGGGGACACCTTACAGGCAGGCTCCTGACAGAGCTGAGCCCCGTGGCCAGAGCTCAGCACCGTCATCATTCCCTGAGCTGGTCCAGCAAAGGGAAGGGGGCAACTGGGCAGGCAACTCCATCCTAATACCAAGAAACATTTTTTAAATGTCCATGAAAGAGAAAATTTTTTAACCTAAAAAAATCTCCCAGGAATCATTATAATACTCCAGTGACTCGGGGAGAAGAGATAAAGCATTTGACTTATTTTGGACTCTGATTGGAGTAAGCTTTGACTCTACCTGCAGCTTTCCCTCTTGGGAATTCAGTGACGTAAGACCATCCTAACCATTCAAAAGAGTTGGCAGTTTGGTCCCCTTCTAGTTGGGTGGGTCTGGAGACGACCTTGTAAACAGTATCTGTGATCTGGATCCTCTGCCCATGGGAGCACGTTCGGCTGTCCCTGGTGGCTTTTGTTTTTAGAACTTTCCTGGGTCAAAAGTCACCTCACAGCCTCTCAGTATCAGGCCAGCTTGAAAATTTTAACCAAGAGGGATGTCCTGGGGTCCATTTAGTTTCGGTGTCAAAGCTGGACCTCAGGCTTTGCAGAGGAGGATGGATAGAGATTCATTCTAGAGAAGAAGTGATTCCCCAAGGGAAACCAGTTTCAGAGGGATCTCTGGGCCAAGGCGAAAGACAAGAGATCTGAAAATAAAGCAACAGCCCTGGAGGCACGGCCGAGCAAGAGGGTGGCCAGGGCAAGAGCTGTGAGCCAGGCTTTCCCTGTCTCAGCAGAAAGGCAGTCCAGGGGCCACTCAGCTGTGACACTCCCCGCATGACTACCTGCCACCCAAGTCTCAATTTCAATGAATTCTCAAGCTTAAGGACTCCTAGAAGAAACAACCAATAGTGGGAAATAAGGGTTCAAAAGAGTTGGCAATTTGGTCCCCTTCTAGTTGGGCAATACTTGGTTTTTATGTTTGGGGTTGGCAGGTCACAGATATCATTTTAAGAGTTAAGTGCTTAAACGCTCCAAAAAGCCTACTGAACGGCCACCAGTACATCCTGTACTGATAAAGAAAAATAGCATATTTAATGGTGTCCTGCTGGCAATAGGATTTTTGTTCATAATCTTGAAACAGAGGGATTGGTGTTTCGTTGACCAGTATTCAAATTATTACTGATGACGACAAAAACAGCACCTCAAGTTCCTCGTTGGTGTCCTCAGCCCTGCTGTCGGGGGCAGGGTGGGTAAAGTTAGCCCCAGCGCTGGGGAAATCGGGGTTCAAGGAGGGTAAGGGTTTGTCCTCAGTCACCTTAAGAAGCTAGAGAGACAGACTCCAGCCTGGTTCTTCTGCCCTCCCGTTCTACGTGCCCTCCTCTGTATCAGGGTCCTCAGATCTATCCAAGCGTGAGTCAGAATCCCCAGGAAGGATGTTAAACACAGAATACTGGACCCCAAGCCCAGAATTTGTGATTCAGTAAGTCTGGGGTGAGACCCAATAACTTGCACCTCTAACTCTGAGGTGCTGCGGGTGCTCCTGCCGGGGACCACACTTTGAGAACCACTGAGCCTGACCACACGGCCTCCTTCATTGTACAGTGACTGCCCTGAGTCTTCAGTGAGGAATCACAAAGAAGTCTTCTGTCATTGTGCTACAGAGTAGGGATGTGGAGAAGGGGCACGGTCATTCCTAACTTAAACTAAACATTCTACTACTGAGGAAAACGTTCAGCAAGGATGACTTTTACATGAGCGAGTGCCACAGGACAAATCACCAAAAGCGTGGACCCCAGCAATGGTGCTGCGAGCCGGCTGGTCATACCCATCCTTCCCAGAGAGGTCGCTGCCTTAAGCCAAAGCAGGCAGCAGCCTCAGGCTCCTCGGATGGTCCAGGGCTTCTCCGGACCACAGCGGACACTCAGATTCAGAATCACCACTGCTGTATAGGAGCATTGTTCCACTTCCTTCACAGAGGTCTGGTTTTCTGTGCCATGTTAAGAAAAAATGCATTTATTTTAGTTCCTTGTATTTGGGAACATTTCATTTGCCTAATTTTGAACACTGTCAGATATTCTCTTAGGGCAAATTATGAAACCTGGCCAACATGTCTCCACTATGAATGCATCTTACCAGCCAATGTCCATACTGCCAGGCCAGTGAGCAAATCTATTCTCCTTCAAGCACAGTTGTGCCACCATCAGCCCATCCTGGGTAGTTTGTTTCCACAAACTCCCAAAACAGCAGAACTCAGCCTTGGAAGGGGTTGATATGGGACTTCATGAACAATACAGATGAACTGAAGAAGGCAATTCCCCAAGATAAGAGACTAAAATAAGCTTGTGCCCAACCCCAAAACGTTCACCAACCAGAGAGAACAGTAAGAAATTTGAAACAGGTTGTGCAAAAAGAAAAAAAAGAGAGAGAGAGAAAGAAGGAAGGAAGGGGGAGAGAGAGAGAGAGAGAGAAAGGGAGGAAGGAAGGAAGGGAGGAAGGAAGGAAGGAAGGAAGGAATGAAGGAAGGAAAAGGAAAGGAGAGGGGAGGGGAGGAGAGGAGAGGAGAGGAGAGGAGAGGAGAGGAGAGGAAAGGAGAGGAAAGGAAAGGAAAGGAAAGGAAAGGAAAAGAAAGGAAAGGAAAGGAAAGGAAAGGAAAGGAAAGGAAAGGAAAGGAGGGCCACCAGCCACCATGGAGGAGACCACAAGTCTTGTAAGTACCTTCCCCAGCAGACCGTCCAAGCTCCGGCACTGCCTCCTCTGGCCACCGAGAGCAGCACAGAGAAGTGCTCAAGATCTCTTCTTGGTCTGCTTTGTCCACCGGCCTCCCTTCTTATCACAGAGTCTGGAGTCAACTCAACTGAATCTGTGCTCGTGTCTCGGAAAGAAGGTGGACTTTGGAGTCAGCCAGATTTGCATTTACATCCCAGCCTCACACCACCACTAGCCGTGGCATCCTACAGAAGTGTCTTAACTTCTCTGACCTTCAGTTTCTTCATCTCTAAAGTGGGAACTAGGTGGATAATTGATGGGAAGAAAGAAAGAGAGAAAGGGAGGGAGGGAGAGAAGGAGATAGATAAATAGGTAGATGATGGATGGATGGATAGCTATAGATAGACAGAAACACACATACATATATGTAGAGATACATACCTATATAGACCTATACAGATTAGACAAAAAAAGAATTTGTTAAATGTTAAATATAACGCCCACTGAAATAGAAACAGTAAATTCTAGTTCCCTCCCTGTGTAATTTTTCCAGACCTCCCAGCTCTCACCCCCTGTGTGCTTTTCATGTGGGTAGCAGCACCCGGTTGGAGTGGAGAGGTTCAACAGAGCACTCTGTTCTCCAAAGAATGGCAAAGGGCCCTCTAGCCTATCCCAGCACTCGGGGAGCCCTGGGCTCAGCAACGCTGAAGTGCAGCCCTCAGTGACCCCTCACGCCTGGGCTCATGGTTAACGCACGTTTGTGCTCTGTGGGCTTTGACAGGTAGACAGAAACCTCATGCATTCAGCCACCACTAACTGGAGGTGTGGGACGTCCTGGACAGCAGCTGTGATGAAGTTCACACCTCTTTGAAGAGCAGGTCGATGATGAGGGTGAATCAATGACATAATAAAGAGGGAGTTTCACTCCCTTGAGAGAAGAATTATGGGCAGGCTGTTAGATGCGTCCATTTACACACAGCGTGCTAATTACAAATCATTATCGGTTAACTCAGACCAATCACTAGAAGATGTTTCCACGCTGAACCTTAGTTACATTAACACAGAATTACCAGATCTGCTGGAAAGCGATCAAACTGCGCTTATGTAGGAGTGTTCCATCAGTCCCAGCAGACCTCCCCGCCCTGAGGCATTGCACGTGAGGAGCTCTGTGGATGTCACCACGCACTGTCTAGAGGGATGGCCCTCACCCCATGCCTTGGCGGGTGTCCTCACTGTCGGGGCATGGTGTGTAGGAAGGGACCTCGGAGGCAGTGGGGAGAGGGGGATAGCCAGGCTCCCACAAACAAATGCTAATGATCAGCTGTGAACATTCTTTGTGTTCCTGTCCTTCAGGCCAGGTAGAGGGAACTAATTCTACACTTCACGTATCCTGAAGGCTCCTGTGACCCCTGGAGCCCCTCAAGGCCCCCTCCATCAGACAGTAACCTGCAGAGGACAGGAGTGAGAACAGGGAGCACTGAAGTGCGCTGGGGACATCGGACAATTCTGAAGACCCCTCTCCCCTAACCAAAGGCTTCAAAATTCCACATTATTCTTAATTGAACCCAGTTAGGAAACGTTTTGGTCCTCCAGAGGGTAGACTATTTGGAGAGGGTTCCCTCTTATTATGTGATTCTCTGTGTATCCTTCTAAGACTGTGGCACCTGGTCATTTAGGCAGGTGTGATGGGATGGCCCTCACTACTCAGAAGCCTCCATCCTGCAGACGTACTGCTCTCAGCCCTCCCTCTGTGCTGGCGGGAAGATACCCAAAGGGCCCTTGGACCGTGCACGGCTTCACTTTCTCTTTGCCTGGCTTCCAGCACCTAGACGTGATGGGGAGACGCAGGAAGGGTGAATATAAACCCCTCGTGTTCTGTAGCGTCTGGTGAGCGCCTCTTTGATTTAAAAGAGGTTATCTAGTCAGATGGTTTCAGCTGTTACAACTGCTTTGGCAATTTCTCAAAAAGTTAAATGTAGAATTCCCATCAGATCCAGCAATTCCACTTCTTGGAACATAACCCCCCAAAATTGAAAGCAGGGACTAAAACAGATACTGGTGCGCCAGGTTCATAGCAGTGTTATTCACAACAGTCAAAAGGTGGGAACAACCCAGTGTCATCAGCGGACGAGCGCGTAAACACACGTGGTCTCTCCATACAATGGAATATTACTCGGCCTTAAAAAGGGAGGAAAATCGGTCACATGCTACAACATGGATGAACCTTGATTTAAGGACATTATACGAAATGAAAGAAGCCAGACACAAAAGGATGAATACTGTATTATTCCACTTATATAAGGTACCTAGACTAGTCAAATTTGTAGAGACAGAGAGTAGAGTGATGGTTGCCACAATCTGAGAAAAGAGGGGGATGGGGAGTTATGCTTCATGGAGACAGTTTTTATTTTGGATGATGAAAAGTTCTGAAAGTGTGGATAGTGGTGACAGTTGCATGTGCAATGAAGGTATTTAATCCCACTGAATTATACACTTAAAATTATCAAAATGGTAAATTTTATGTTATGTTTACGTTACCATAATAATTGAAAAAAATCAGATCGTCTAGAATGATAGCACATGGACTCAGGAATCACCTTTAAAAAGGGAAGTCATTGAGCAGCTGGCAGTCTCTGGAGAAGTGTGGTGCCGGTGAATGCCTGGGGGACCGCCTGCACCTTGACTTCAAGGGAGGGTTGGGAGCATCCAGTAGTGTGAGGGAGGATCAAGGGAAAAGACACTAACTCCTGGTGGATCTTCCTTCCCGGGCAGGTTTCAGCACAGCCAGTCCCCCAGGAGCCCAGCAGAAAAGATTACGAGACCTACCAGCCGTTTCCAAATTCCACGAGAAACTATGACGAGTCCTTCTTCGAGGACCAGGTCCACCACCGCCCTCCTGCCAGCGAGTACACCATGCACCTGGGACTCAAGTCCACCGGCAACTACGTCGACTTCTACTCCGCTGCCCGTCCCTACAGTGAACTGAACTATGAAACGAGCCACTACCCGGCCTCCCCCGACTCCTGGGTGTGAGCAGGGAGGCACGCGGCGCCGGGAACAGTGCATGTGCATGCAGACCACAGACATTGCTTTTTTTTTTTTTTTTTCCCCTGCAAATTTAGTTTGTTAAAGCCTGTTCCATAGGAAGGCTATGATAACCAGTAAGGAAATACTCAGAGCTATTTTAGAACGCTAAATGAGTTGAAAGCTAACTTGAAAGGCAGTAGAAAGCTAAAGTGAGCCTAAATCTGACATCACGCGACACTTTTGTAGGGCAGGCTGTAGGGTCTAAAAAGTGCTTTGCACCGAATGTGGCCGAAGGCAGCACAGGGGGCGGTCGGGGTGACGGGCGCGAGGGTTATAAGCACAGAGGCAGCGTAGCTCACACACTTCAGAGGGACGGCTTCTCACGCTTTGTTTACTCCCTTCGTCCGTTGTGATTCTAGGCTTCAAGTTGCATTGGGGTTCCTCTGTACAGCAAGACGTTTCTTGCCTTTTGTTAATGCGTTGTTGTAAAGTATTTGATGTACATTACAGATTAAAGAAGAAAAACGCGTTGTGTATATTACACCGATGCCGCGGCATTTCCTCATCTATGGTTCTAAATATTGCTTCAATTTCAAACTTTTGAAAGATGTATGGATTTCCAGGTTTTTTTTTTTTTTTCCTTTCTTTTCTTTCTCCCAGTATGTTTTAACAGAAAAAAAAATGGGGAAAAAAAGGAATATTTAGCAGTATTGTTCGTTCTGATATGTGACTTTGTTTGTGGCAACTAAGCAAGGTATTCAGCAGTTTCTGACAATTAACATACATCATTCCACACTCCTTGTCAACAAAGTGCTTTTTCACTGCCTAAAATTTTAGATGTAGATATTTGAAATAGATTTTTTCATTTATACCAGTTTTCTTTATGATGATACAGTGTTAAAAGAAAATAAATTACAATTGATCTGTCATCCATATTTGCTAAGAATGTCTGTTTCCAAGGACCTATCTTACAAAACACACATTCTTGCTCGTGTGTCTGTGCGTGTGTGGGTGTGTGTCCCTGTATGTGTAAAAATGACCTGTGTGAGATCTTATTTTGATAGAAACGACTTCATTTGCTGTTCATCTTGTACAAACTTTGTTTTTGGTTTTTAGTATAAATGTACATCAGTTTGTTCCTTTTGTACTCAATCTATTCTTCTGACCATCTAGTGACTCAGGATATTAGGCCAGCTGAAGTAAAGTTATAGGACTTCACCCATTCACACATTCTTGGATACCAACTCCTTCTACAGGCCCATTTCCTTCCATGTTTTATGCCCTCAGAACATGAGAAACCATGGCCAACTGAATAATTTCACATTGGGGCCAATTACTTGAACTATCCACAGAAAATGTAAACTGCTCGCCTTACTCCCCCCAGACTTTTTTGTTCATGTGGCAGGGAGCAGTAGACAATAATGGATTAGATGACTAAAATTGAACTTGAAGCTAATGTTAGAATAGTGGTTAACAGAACTAAGAAGTAAGGCTAACCATTCAAAAGAACACGGGCTGTGGGTAAATTAGCTTTGCTCTTTAGATGCAAGAGACTGAGGCCAGTGGGTGCCTAGTAAATGTTAACTGTTCTTGAAAAAATAAAAAATTCAATAACAAAAGAAACTGGCTGCCATCTTCCTTTAAAACTTTCTCCCCTTCACTCTGCATAGTTTAATTCAGCTCAAAGTCTAGAATTAATGGTTCTTTCTCCAAATTTAACAACAATCAGGAAGATTTCTTGTTCATGCACATTTGTGCAAATGAAAAGCTAATTTCCAGAACAGAGCAATAGACAGAAATTTTCATATGAGCTGTCCTACAGTTACTTACAAGTTGGATCTTGTTGCACTATTTTCTATCAGAATACGCCTTTCTGGTTTCCTCGGACTGGAGGAACACTCCAGCCCCTGTACAGAGACATAAATATGTATCACCGATGGACAATGTTTCCACTTCATTCCTGTCATAGAATGAAATGGTAAAGTTCATCAAGGCAGCGATGTGGTATCAACACGACTTGTCTATAACTGAATAGCTGATTTAAATTTTTCCAAAAGTCAACAGTAAGGTTCATTCCCCAGCTTGGCTTGTACAGGGGGAAATTAATGGTTGTGTCAAAAAGTCCTTCTCCTAGCAGTCATGTTATATCTCGTCTATGACTTTGAGTCTATGCATGCCTTACATTTGCAATCCCTGAAGACCAAGGATGTCTCTGCTGCCTGTGATTCTTTGAGAGTAGGTTATGCAGTGAACTAATTCAGCCAGGAGCTACTGGAGTCAGAGGTAGAGCTAGAAGAAAGTAAATTAAAAGTGTTCATAGTTATTCAAGCCAATCCTTTTATCCTTTTCATACACACACACACACACACACACACACACACACACACACACACGTAAGTAGGGAGAGAAAAATGACAGATGATAGATATAGATAGACAGATAACAGATATGCTGTTGGAGGGCAGGTTCTTGTATCATTGAAGAAATAGTTCAGAAAGAAGACACAGAAGTCAAGAAAGCAAAGCAAGGGTTTATTAAGGGATAGATGGTACACTCTCAAGGGAAGAGCGGGCAGACCCAGGTGGGTCACTGCCCTGAGTTTCTTTGGCAAGCTGGTTATATGGTTATAAAAATGAATGGGCAGAATATTCCTTGGTGGGGAAGGGTTTGGGGTCATCTTTCCTGATTTTCATCCCAGCTCCACCTTCCCGGGGGGAAGCGGTGGGGGAGATTTTTTGTCCTTATTTAGTCTTGATCAGGAAGTCAGATGAGGTCATCATAATGAGCAAAAAAGATTACATTCAGATGGTGGAGATTCCTGTCTTGTCCCACCTTTCTCTGTCTGCCTCCAGGATGCTTGTTAACCCAGAATGTCTGATTTTGTATCAGTCTGGAGGTTTCTGCTTTTCTTGATCTGTCCAAGGACCCCTCATTGTTCACAAGATGTGTAGTTTTCTGCCATTTGGCCCCTGTCCCCCTTTCTCTGCTCATATCTAGCTACCTGCCTGCTCTAACAGATGGTTCAATAGAGAGATGACAGATGAAGTTTTATCTGCACTGTGGAATGCCTTAAAGTCCCCCACCCCCAACACATCCTTGGCAATAAAGTTTGATCAGCAGGTGATGATTTATTCACAACATGAGTGTATTGGATAGAAGCCCAAAGAGGCAAGAAACATTGCTTTTGCTTTCATTGTGCTAAGGTTACCAAGTGTGACCCCTGAGTAGGCTGCCTCTTGGGTCTACAAGAGCCTCCAGATCTTGGATTGTCTACTGAGAAGGGAATGGTGTTTTTCAGAGGAAACAAGAGAAAAAGGGGAGAAAATTTCTTTCTCCTCTCAGTCTTTATGGTGGACACACATACACCCAATGCATTTAATAGGGTGTGAAATTCAAACACTAGGTATGAAAAAAAAGATCCTTTTTTTTTTTCACTTGAGAGCTGCCATCACCAGGACCTATTTAAGGAACACAAACTATATCACTATGAATAACATTAATTAAGATTTTTAATACTGATTCAATTTTAATACCACACATTACTACTGTAATCCTCATTGTCAATCATGAGTTAGACAATAAGCTATCAGACAATTTTATAAGAATTAGGGTGACACAAGACGTCACGTCATACTTGGTGCTAACTAGGTGAAAGTGAAGGAGTGATGAGCCATTTCTTGTTAATAAGACTCCAGCATTACGGAAAGCTACTATGAAAAAAAAAAAAAGCAGTGTTTATATTCAGTATATTTATATACATTTATTTGGTCAGCTTTGTTCCTCTGACTGTGGCTCTTCTGTACTGACTGATACTGTCCCCCTGTATCTGAGAGCTGTGTCCCTGACAAGTAGGGTTTGGCTGTTTGAAGACACGGTATTTTCACTAAGGAGTCAAGGAAGTTGACTCTGGTCTGAGAAACTGCTGTTTACAAGTGGTTCCTCCAGGCTGCCCTGTGTCTCACCAACCAAACCCAGAAATGACTCAGCTCACCACCACCTTCTACAGCCCAGGGGAAAGAAAGGCCATGGCCAGGTGGTCGATGGAAACCTCACCTCACCAGCCTAGTCTTTATCTTAAGACCACAGGTCCACTCTGGAACCTCCATATAACAAGGAAAATTGTAAATGAAGCAAAGGAGGAGGCCCAGGAGGGATGACACCCAACAGGGATTTCCCCTAGAGGTTCTCTTGGGCCCTGCTGCCCTCCTTAGCACCCGAACATTGAGTTTCAGGCTGTGTTCAGGACATTATGACCCAAAGTCATGCTGAGCAACCATCTAATCAAGACTATGTATGTAAAATAGATAAACAACAAGGGCCTACTGTACAGCACAGGGAATTATATTCAGTATCTTGTAGTAACCTATAATGGAAAAGAATCTGAAAAAGAATATATATATATATACACACATACATATATATATAACTGAATCACTTTGCTGTACACCCGAATCTAACACAACATTGTAAATCAACTATACTTCAAATAAAAAAACAAAGAAGCTTTTTTCCAGAAATAAATCAAGACTTATTTATTAATAAATAAATAAATCAGGCTAAGAATTAGTAGTTAACACTCCATGAAGCTACCTAACTCTGTATTTTTAAGTTTCTCATGTTAAATTCCTGAAATGGCCTAGATTTTTTTTCTTCAAAATTTCAAAACATAAAAATACATATACCTACCAGCATGGCTAAAATGTAAAAGGGAAGACAATACCAAGTGTTGACAAGGATGTGGAGCAAATGAAACTCATAATTTGCTGGTGGAATACAAAGTGACTTCACCACTTCGGAAAACTATTTGGCAGTATCTACTAAAACTAAATACACAGTGATGCAGCAGTTTGACTCCTAGCTACATACCCAAGCAAAATAGTGTTTATGTTAATAAAATAAAATGCACATTCACACAAAAAAAGACCTAACTGACCTCCACCCTATCATCAACTCTGGGTCCCTATAAAACCCCCAAATCTCTAAACCAAAAGATGTGGCTCACGTGATGGCAAAACCTGAGCTGATGTGACGCCCTCAGGCATCTTTATTTTTCACACCTGGTGTGACTACACAGCTGTGTCTCATACGTACTGCATGGGCCACCAGGGGCTGCTGAGATGCAGCTCAGGGAAAATGTAACTTACTGTGCACACCTGAATAACCTTCTAAAATTTGAAAATTTCAGAGTTTGGTTTGCCCCAGGGATATTGTACAAGTGAACTGGTGTGTGAGTTTAGAACTCAGAATCCAATGATTCTGTCTTTTCAAAGGGAAAGTGGCGTGGTCCCAGGTCAGGATGTTCATACGCTGGTCTCCCTCCCTCAGTGAGGGCTCTTCAGGTGAGAGGACCTTATGCACCTCACCTCATCTCAGTGAAACATACCACTTTATAATCTGAAGAATTAAACAGTAAGGAGAATCTGGGACATGCTGGGCAGTCCTTGGCCATAAGAAGTCAAGAAACCGAGATCTCTAGTCACTTACAAACGACAGCTAGAACAATCCCAAGAAACAAACACGTTATTTTCCAAACCAAAGAATTAAGACAAACACTCAGGTCATGACTGGCAAGGCAGGAACTTGACCTCCAGTCTCTTCATCAGTTTGATAATAAGGAACTGGGCTGCACCTAATGTCTCATCAGCCACTGAGGATGAAGTAGAAAACAAACGCGCAAACAATGACGGAAACTCTCCATTCCCAACTCCCTGAGCACGTTCGGAAAGGGCAAAAGTGGAGTTCTAAGTCAAGGGTTTGAGTCTCAGTCAAGACAATGGAATTCTTGACCTAAGTTTCCACCGTGACCACATTAGCTTCACAGATTTTTAAACTGTACAATATCTGGTTGCTCAGTTCCTCAATAAACTGAAGACAAAAGCTTTATCAAGTGCCTGCTAATCCATACGAACGTGCATTCACAAGGAAGATCTGATCCAGGGTGCTGCTGACAACAACCACTGGAGAAGATAGAAGACTCATATTGCCCTAGTGCACTATTGACTTTGGGGCTGGATAATTCTGTAATTCTTTGTTTGGGGGCAAGGATGGCATGCTGTCTTGTGCTTTACAGGATTCTGAGCTGCATCCCTGGTCTCTACGCTCTGGAGCCCTATAGCACTACCACCTGATTTGGGACAATCAATCAAAACCACCTCCAGATATTGCCAAAGGTCCCCAGGGTGTGGGGGGCAAAACTGGACCCAGCTGAGAATCATTGTTCTAATAGTGCACAATGTGCTGGCCACAACAAAGGATGAGGAAGAAAAGATATGCACTCCCAGCTGATGGCCTACGAGCACACTTTCTCAGAGGAGAAAGTGTTTGACTAGACCTCAAAGAACAGACAGGCTTTCAATGAGCAATAAGGAAGGTGCTGGAAGAAAAAGAAGAAAAAGAAAAATGTTGATGTTAAATTATAGGGAATGAAGAGGGAAGAGCATGCAACAAATATACCTCTAAAATTAGGAACAGGGGGAGGGTAGAGAGAAAGAGGAGTCAGGCTAGGGGGAAAGTCTGAGGCCCTTGACAGCCATATTGGGAAACACTGAAGATTATTCACAGCATCTTTACAAAGATTCTGGGGTGCATATGGTGGTTGTAAAGGTAAGGGCTAGCTCTGTGGTTCTCAAACTTTACAACCAGAATCACCTGGAGCACATCACCTGGACAACTGGTTCAAGCATGGAGTTTCAGATTAGGCAGGGCTGGCCCTCAACAAGAGTTTGCATTTCTAGCAAGTTCCCAAGTGATGATGGTGTTGCTTGTCTGGGGACCACACTTGGAGAACCACTGGCCTAGAGAAAGATTACTCCTGAGATTATTTCAATAATCTAGAACCTTGTTGTTCAAAATATAATCTGGAGGCCAGAAACATCAACATCACCTAGAAATGTATTGAAAATACAGAATCTGCATTTTCACATAATTCCTAAGTGATTTGTAGGAACGTCAAAGTTTGAGAATAATGACCCAGAGAACGCATAATAATCTGAGCCAGGAGAATTGTGGCTAAAACTAATCTAATGTGAAGTGGTACAGATGTAAAATTCACAGCAATTGGCAGCTACACGAGGAATGATGAAGGGGCCTAAACATCCCTCTGAGATGTGAGTGTGGGTGGTTGGAAGCCCAGCAATGAGACAAAGCAAGAAAAATCTTACTGGCAAAGAAAGCCCCCTCCATTGTGGACACGTTAAGTCACACATGCTGAGGGTAGATCCAGGGAGAAGGTTGCAAGAGGCAGACGTGTGGTGAGGAGGCTCCTCTGGGGATCAGCAGACACCCCTCCTCGCTGAGCTTGAAGTTCCACCGGGTCCAGAGTGAAAGGTGGATACTAGGGAATCCGGCTGTCCTCTCCCCAAGACCCCTTTTCTTTGCAGACTCCTAATCCTCTCTGAAGCCACAGCTCAAACCACCTTTCCTGCAGGAAGTATCCCATATTATGGTCTAGAGTTGAAAAGCCTCAATTTTTCAACATTTGCTAGCAGTGTGATGTCGCTGCACCTTACTCCCCTCATCTTAAAAATAAGTGAAGGTTATAATATGAGCCTCCCTGGTGGCAAGTGGACAAGGAGGACAATAAAACACTAGGAAATTAATGAGATGTTGTACACGTAAAAGGGGTTATTTTTAACCCATGTGCATAAGCACGGGCCACATCCCCTTGGCTTACAGGGGTACTCTGCTGCCCTAAAATAATTCTCTTCTGAAAGCACTTGAGAAGCACTTAATTCCCCCAGAATATTCCAAAATGAGCAATTATTAAGCACTCATACTCACATTCTAGAGACTCTCCTTTGCCTTTTTCTAGGAAGTAACAGAGGGCTGGATTGATGAAAGAAATCTCAAGGTAAAGAATTATGTATTCATGTCATCGTGTCCTCCGAATAGGAACATGCTTTTCTGAAGATTTAGGAAAATAGATTATAAAGAACATAGCCTCAACACTAATTCTGATAAGCAGCAAGGCATTCTGTAAATACTTTCCCTAGTCACCATTCTACCTGATTCTTTTTACTATCTGTAATGTATACTGTGGATTCATAACTGAATGGGTCTGAAGCCATATTATTGCCTCAATATACTATTAATATTGGAGTAATTTTAGGTTCTTAAGCAATTACCTTCTCCATATGCTCATGATCTATATCCAAGTACAAATGAAAGATGATTAAAAGGTTGAAAACCTGAGTAACGCAGGTCTGATGTATTGAGTATTGATTGATACATCTTCTTCTAAGCCAGGTTGTGTTTGGGAATGTGTAGCTTCAGAATGGGAACGCCTCCAAGTCAAAAAGTAGCTGTTGGCAGTAACAGAACTGACGCCGGATGTGCTATGGCACTGGGAGGGTGCTGTGAGGACCTAGGAGGAAAGATTAGTAAACAGTGTTAAGAAATGGACATGAAAGGACAGGGAAACCTATGCTTTTTTATGGTTCACTTGTTTTATTCCAAAGATGTCTAAAAAGTCAGAGAGGAGATTGGCAGTCCCTTCTTAGTGGAAGTTCACTGGGAGTGCAGTCACTAGTCCAGTTACCGGGTCATGATAAGCATTTTTATGTAATTAATTTTGACCCTAGTAAGTTTGAAAGACAGAGCTATGTTTTTTAATAATTCACAAAGACTATGGCAAGGCATCATCCCATTTTGATAACATGTAAAGAAAGAATATCTAATTAAGATCACCAGATTCAGCAAATAAAAATACAGATCATCCAGTTAAAATTAAATTTCAGTGAAACAGTCAATTTTTTTTTAAATATAAGTATGAGCCATGCAATGCTTGGAACATATTCACAGTAATAATTTTTTTCTTTGTTATCTGAAAATATAACTGGGCTTCTTGTATTTTATCTGGCAACCCCAATTTAACCTGCCTTTCTGCCATTATTTTTCTAAAGAATGCTTTACAGAAAAGTAAAAAGAATCAAGAATTTATTACTTGATTAATCTTAATTATAATATATGTGGTTATATATAGTGGTATACATAATGGTAAAATTATCTTAATCTTAATTATTATAGGTGTGGTTTTATATTTTTATATGTAGAAAGAAAAGAAAAAACCCTTGATTTATAACGTTTGCCAGTTTCTGTGCTGTAAGTGCACACACCGTGACCGACTTCCAGCTGCCAATATGATGTGACTAGACGCAGAGTTCAAAGTGGTGCTCGGTAACACACCCCTGTATCATTTCCAGGATACAAATAAAATAGACATAAATAGTTTTTAAAACCTCAAGAGCTTAAGTCGCAGTGAAATGTAGTAAAATAATTAGGTTGTGATGGGTTCTGAGCACTTATTACTGTTATTTTCAAAATAATTCATTTAATTGTTAAGTATCTGTATAATTTGATACTCAGTAGTAGGTATGTTTAACAATCACCTTGCAAATTCCTGAAGGCTCAGTCCTCTGGCCTCTGAGCTGATGCAGGCCCGCTCGGCACACCGCTTATGGCTGCTTCTGTTACTGTGCTCTGCCGTCCAAATGTAGGTTATTAGTGTTCGCTCATTCACCAACATTGATGGAGGTTACCATGTAAGAGGCACAAAAATTCTTGGAGAACAGACACAGCAAGGAAAGCAGTGCTGTGTATGAGCACGGATCGCTTTCCAAGGCGGCAGTCCTGAGTGGAGGAGACTCTTTCCCCAGGGCTGGAGGGCAGTGCTGGCCGTCATCCCTGCAGGTGTCCGGCGGGGGTAGTAGGAGCAGATGCCCCGCCCCGGAAGGAGAGATGGACGGGAGGGGTGCCGGGTGGGAGCAGTTGAGTCGGGAGAAGAGCAGTCAGCAGGGTTGCAGGTTCTGTGGAGGACAGCGGAAGGGAAGGGCTCCAAGCTGAAGCCCGGAGGGCACAGAGCTGTGCAGAAGAGAGATTCATAGATTGGAGAGCACCTCCCTGCCCTCTCCCAGACCAGGGCCAGCAGCAGCGGGAACAGGGATAGACTGAGAACCTGGGCCGCCCATTTTGTTGGACATCTTATGTCTCAGATTCTGCCACAGCCCAGAGGAGAGAAAGCAGCCATAAAAGTGACAGCTGTGGCATGTCTTATTTTAGAAAAATGAAGAAGTAGAACACGGTCCCCAACCTGGGGCGTGTTGAGGCACATGTCCCCGCTACCCAGCGGTAATGTTACGTCGTTACTTCTGGCTGCTTCAGTACGTGGAGTTCCGTGATGCATTAGGTTCTGACAGCTGTTACAACAAATCACACATTAAGTAGTTTAAAAAACACAGAAAATTATTATTTCTGGAGGTCAGACATCTAGGATGGGTCAACAAATCCTTTTAGGGATTTTAGGGGAAACCCTGTTTCTTTGCTCTTTGTAGCTTCTATAGGTCACCTGTATTCCTTGGCACCATCTTTAACTCAGAAGGACAGCATCTTCGTTCAGATCTGTGTCTGTCTCCCTCTCTTAATCTCAGTCTCCTGCCTCCTTCTTTCCCTTGTAAGAATGCTTGTGATTACATTGAAAATCTCCCCATCACCCGCTCTTTAACTTAATCACATCAATGAAGTCCATTGTGCCATGGAAGGTAACAGATGCACCTGTTCTGGGGATTAGGATTCAGACATCTTTGGGAGGCTTGTATTCTGTCTACAACATCTGGCTTTCACTACAGGACCATCAGAGTTCATGCAGAAAACAAAAAACAAACAAGCAAAAAGTTTTAAAATATCTTCTTGCTGTATTGATATCTAAATTCCTAGAATAAGACCCTAAAATAATCTAGATTATATTAAATTCTTTGTGGCGTGAATTGGGGAATTAAACTCATGTATTTCCTATTGTTATGCCCTTCCAGAATCCCTGAACAGTGGCAATTCTCATATCTATTTCTGATTTAAAATAAACAGATTTCTTTTGCTAAATTTATTTACATTAATTAATAATATTCATGCATCTTGAGGTAGGAGGGGTAGGAACAGATTAAATCCAAATAAAACAAAAGGAACAGGAAATGGGAGGAAAGGAAAGCCCTCAAGTAACAAAAGGTCAATCAACGTCTGAATTTTTTACCAGCTTTTCTGGGATATAATTGACAAAACTGTAAGATATTTGAAGTGTACGGTGTGAAGACTTAATATACGTATACATTGTGAAAGGATTCCTCCTGAGTTAATTAATGTAGTTTATAGTAAATTCTGCTCAGTAACTGGAATGACAATTATAATGAAGCCTCTTATATTTTTGTCTCATACAAAGAGACAGGCTTATTTGCAACCTGGTCTGCTGATCATAGAGATGGATGAACATTCCAGCGTAAGTGGAAGTCAAGGCATAAATGTCTAGAAATCCCTACAAACTGGGATCCTCTAAGGGAGGATGGCAAGAGGCTTTTGCCTCAACACCCCACGAATCCCCCCTCACCATTCATGCAGGTCCACACTTTCTGAACTGAATCATGATTCTGAGGTCTCCTTCTGGCTTTGCCTCATGGCCCTGCCATCTCATGTCTAAACATCCCTTGAAAGATAACCGAAGCTTTCAGAGAAAGAAATAAGTCAACGAAGAAGGGCACATCATTTGCTCACTCAGCACCAAAATGTGAAACGGGTTGTTTGGGGCTGAAATACGCCCCCGCCATTCACATATTGAAGCCCCAAACCCCAGTACTTCAAATGCAATCTTATTTTGAGACTGGAGTGTTTAAAGGTGATTATATTAAAACAAGGTCACTAGGGTGGACCCTAATCAGGTATGACCAGTGTCCTTAAAACAGGAGAAAATTCAGACACAGACTTTTTAGTTCAACATAACACATGCTTGAATATAATGTAGATGTAGGTGGATGTCACAGATGTATAATCACTGTAAAGACAGCACCCATTTGATACTTCAAATTCATTTGGTGGTGGTGGTGGGATTAGGTTTTATTTATATATTTATTTTAATGGAGGTACTGGGAATTGAACCCAGGACCTCATGCATGCTTCGCTACCTCCAACACCAAAAGAGGGAAGAGGCTTCTCCTCTGGGAGAGATACCGGTGTTGGATGACTGACATCTACAGAAACCGATAAGACCCTAACGCTCTTCTCCAGCACCTGGGACAGCAGCCTTCAGATTCAAGTTCATCGGCAGATCCACCTCTTTTCTCTGAGTTCATGAGAATTCCGGAGGCCAATAAGATAAGCTGACATCAGAAAGAGCCAGTGTCTCCCACAACCTTGTCCATGCTGGCACCATGGATTTGGTGTCATGACATTTCAGCTTTAACCCAGTTTCTAGCAAGTGTTAACAAAGTTAACTTAATTAGCAAGCAGATTTTGGCAGCAACGCAAACGTAAGAAAAGAAAGAAAAAAAGAAAGAAAGAAAGAAAGAAGAAAGAAAGAAAGAAAGAAAAGAAGAAAGAAAGAAGAATAAGAAAGAAAGAAGAAAGAAAGAGAAAAAGAAAAAGAGAAAAAAAGGAAAGAAGAAAGAAAGAAGAAGAAAGAAAGAAAGAAAGAAGAAGAAGAAGGAAGAAAAAAGAACAGAAGAAAGACCGAAAGAAAGAAGTAAAGAAGAAATAATAGAAAGACAGAAAGAAGAAAGAAAGAAGAAAGAAAGCAACGAAGAAAGCAAAATGAAAGAAAGAGAAAGAAAGAAAGAAAGAAAGAAAGAAAGAAGCAAGCAAGCAGGAAAGAAAGAAAGAAAGAAAGAAAGAAAGAAAGAAAGAAAGAAAGAAAGAAAGGAAGGAAGGAAGGAAGGAAGGAAGGAAGAAAGGAAGGAAGAAAGGAAGACAAAGAAAGAGAAAGAAAGCAAGCTCCCGTGGATCTACAGAGTGACTACGCATTCCTCTGAATTTCTTTTTGGGTTCCAACTTTTGCTTGCTGTGAGACCCAGACTTGGCATTCACCTCCTCAGGCCAGATGCTAAATTAAGTTTGAAGACATTCTAGGTATTCTTTATTGATCAGGCTTTTGGCAGCGAGACGGGGAACTAAAGAAGCAGCAGCTGTGGTTTTAAAGGTACTAACTCTAAGTTAAGAGTTGCTAAAAATAACAAGCAAACTTTTCAGGTCAATGTGTCTTTGATATATCAAAGTCAGCTGCACTGGGCTCTTAGCAGAGATGATCAAGGAAGGCAGTGCTTTCAGTGGCTCCATAGCTCCCTGCATGGAAGAAAGTAGTAGCTGCCAGGTTGCATGTTCACATTAAGCAGTAATAATAAACCTATAAAAATGTGAGGATGTCTCTTTCGAGGACCACATCTGTCACAATTTTTTGGTTGCATGTGGCAGAAACTTGACCCAGACTGCAGTAAACAAAGTGGAATTAATCTACTCATGTCATTGAAAAGTCCAGAAGTCAGCAGGCTTCAGGCATGGCTGGATTCAGGGGTCAGATAAAGTCACCATGGATCTGTTCCTCTCTCTCTCAGCTCTGACTCCAGCTGTCCTGGCTGTAATAACCAGGTGTAGATGTCATAAAATCTCCAGAAAGTTTACCTTCTCAGCTTTAAATCCATTAAGCAAGAATAACTCCAAGAAGCCTCAGCAACGGTCTCAAGGTATCTCATTAGTCGTTATGGGGTCACATGCTCATCCCTGAATGAGTTATTATATATAAAAGATGGAAAGCTCTGAAGACACAAACTGCTTAAAAATTATCATGTACCAAGCACCACACTAAGATCTTCAGCGTGCATTTCTTAAACTCTTTTTTTTTTGATTCTAATATTAAAATGCCCTTTAAAATATTAAAAAAACATTTGATCTTACAGCCAAGGAAAGAGAGGCTCAGAGAGGTTAAATGACTTCTCCAAGGTCACACAGTAAGTGATGGGATTTGGAGAGCTATGCTGGCCTTTGGACACATATAGTGGGACTTGAGGGCCATCTAGTCCAAAGCAGTACCTTGTTTACAGCATCCCCAACAAACATTCACCCAGATGTTCACACCCTTCCAGGGAAGCACACCAAGTTAAGACAGCCCTACCTAATCCAATAAGTAGCAAGAAAGTTCCCTCCTAAACTCACCTTAGGTCTATTCCCCCTGTAAGCTCCTTCCTCTAGGTCTCTTGGACACTAAGCCTTAAATTTTCTTTTAGTTTATTCAACAGTCAAATCACACTCTGGGTGCATCCTAAGCTTGAATCCATTAAAATTCTAGGTCATCTTTGGTTTTTGTTGTTTTTGTTCTTGCAAATGTGAGTCACCTTCATCAGGACTTCTCTCTTTGCATCTTTTTAACCGCACTCGGATTTCACCTTGTTTGTTTCAGTCCTGCCTTGTTGCATCTTGATTCAGCACTGAAGGAACTGAGTGCCTCTCAGGGACATAAACCAGACCTTGCTGGGCTTCATTCAGGTCCCACGTTCAGTAGGTGAGATCCCCTTCGGGGATGTGGAAACCTGGAAACCCAGACGGCTTTTCAGAGTCCAACAATTGTATCCGTGGCAAATACTGCTCAGCGTGCTGTTTGCAGCTTGGGGGAGCCAGGATCCTTAGCTTGCAAATGTCTCCCAGATGTTTTACTCATCACCATGGACACATTATCAAGGTATCAGCATCCTAATCTTAATCTTGCCCCGTGCTCTGTCCTTATGATGCAGCCTTCTAAACTTTCACTGTCTTACTACCTAACGAGTGACCTTGGGCAGGACCCTTTCTTGTCAGAGCCTCAGTTTCTTCCAATGGCAAAATAGGAGAATTGCACTAAATGGAACTCTAGGGTCCCTTCCAGCGAAGTGACTCTCTGATATCCACAGTTTTGCTTCCCATACAACCAAAAGCTCAACAAAGCCTTCATTGCTTATAATGACTTGGTTTTGAATTTAGACACTAGTTTTAAAACACCCTCAATTTCCTGCAAAGTTAAACAACAGCCAGTCAGTGTCTTACCTGTTCCATCCACAGCCCATCCATTTACTTGCTTGTAGATTTTTTTTTAATTCTCTCTCATACCCTTTAAAAGGTTTGCACAGCAAAGTAGTTTCTTGCCTGTCCACACAAATCTCTCTGAGTCACTCCTGGAGATGAGTGAAGGTTACCATTCAGACATTTGAACGTACAGCTCTGCTCTAAGCAATTCCCACCAGAAACTCCAAGTGATGTGTTTTCAATTTCAGGCCAGCAATAGGTTATTTTCTGTTAAAAAGACAAAGAGTCATTGGTACTTTATTAAAACAGCATCTCCTGTCTTCCGTGACCACATCTTGTCTAGCTGACTCCTGGGAGCTGCGTTCTCTGCTAGCATCCTGGTTCAGTTGACACACTTAAAAGCCTATCAGGATTTCCACTATCAGCTACCACTACCCACGCAGCTTTAAAAGCATCGGCATTTATCTATAAAAATGGCCCTCATCTCTGCCCCACGCCACGTGCACTCATTTTTCAAAAGAATGAATTACAAGTGTAGTGGGTACATGTTTAGCTTATGAATGTAAAGGAAAGTGAAGTTATAAAACTAATGAATCCAGATGCTGTTTCTAAATCTCCTGTTAGAGAAAGCCATTTGTCAACTGAATACATCCTATACCTTGGTTACAAATGTCCATCTACAGAAATGTTGCTGAAGCCTGGACACTTGCTCAGAAAATGCATGATTTGTGTTGGGCTGACACAGGGTGTTAAAATATCCCGTAACAATCACTGGCCTACCAGGAGATTTGACTTCAAACAGGAACGTTAATACAGTTGACAAGAGCAAGAGATAAGACCCGAAGTAAGCAATGCCTTCACTTTTTTCTGGTCTTGGAGATTGGTCCATGACACACACAGAGGGCTTGTAAGAAAGAACTCTGAACTACTTGGAAGAAGGTGTTTGAATTTAGCTTTTCCTTTTTATGGATAAAGTGATATCTGATTTTTTGTGAGCATCTTTGGTTATAATCCTCCACTCAATCAAACAATAATACAACCAAGACAATGAGTTGTCCAAACAAGGGCAGTTGATTCTGGTTGATGGAGGAGAAAAAAGAGATTGTTACGGGATTGTTGGGAGGGCTGGTGAAACAGAATTGAGGGTAAGACTCCAGACACAGTGCAGAAAATCCAGCCATGGAGCTGCCCGATGAGGAACCTGTGATTTTGCCGCTACCCCTGGGCACAGAGGGACCAGCCCTGATGTCACCTACCTCTGCTGCTTCTGTATCAGGCAGGGATATTGCTGACAGCTGTGAAGCCACCCGCACTGGGAGAATGGGTTCTGCCCAGAGCCTACCTCCTTGAGCCACTTACTTCTTAATAAAAATACCCAACGGTGCGGCTGGTGGGTTGAACTCAGGTCACATTTTGCAGTGATGCCTCAAAGACAGCTCAGAATCTGAAAGCTCCGGTCTCTGCCTGGGGAAGGCTGGACTCAGTCCAAGGGAAGATGTCCGAACAGTGCTGCAGTTCCAGAAAACATGGCAAACGCCACTAGGACATCCTCGGGGATTAAAATTACAACTACTTTTAAAAAACTAAAAATAGAGTTACTGTATGATCCAGAAATCCCACTCCTGGGCATGTAACCAGAGAAAACTCTAATTTGAAGGAATACATGCGCTCCAGTGTTCACGGCAGCACTATATACGACAGCCAAGACAGGGAAGCAACCTAAGTGTCCATTGACAGCTGACTGGATAAAGAAGATACATACATACACACAACATGGGTGGACCTAGAGATGCTCATACTAAGTGAAATAAGTCAGGCAGAGAAAAACAAATATTATATGATATCACTTATATGTGGAATGTAAAAAAAGACATAAATGAACTTATTTACAAAACAGACATAGAAAACAAACTTATGGTTACCAAACAGAAAGGTGGCAGAGATGTGGAATAAAGCAGAAGTATGATCTTAACAGAAACAGCCACTATATAAAAACAAATAAACAATAAGGACGTACCATACAGCACAGAGATATATTCGGTATCTTATAATAACCTATAATGGAAAAGAATCTGAAGCTGTACACCTGAATATAACACAGAGCTGTAAATCAACTATAGTTAAATTTTTTTAAAAAATTATGTCTACCCATTGTCCTTCATCAGCGAGCCAGGAGGAGAGGTGAGGAGGACATCCAGCCAGAACTCTGTAGCCAATCAGCTCCTCCGCTTCTCCTGTCCATTCCATGTGTCCTCCTTAGACCTGACCTCCTTCCCAGCCAGACACAAAGTATTCAAATGCACAGGCTGAGATGGGGCAACAGGAGCCAGGTTCGCCCTCCCGTCTTAAGCAACTAGAAGACTGGGCAAAATATACGCAACAAGGGTTGGGAAAAAGAGCTGCACAAGATTCTGGTCCATGAGGGGAAGGAAACACAGTGAGCCCAGAATCTCAGCAGCACACTGCCCAGAGCAGGGAGGGGAACAGACCCTGGCTGAGTTGAAGGGCTGAAGATTGGGAAGGCCAAGGATACATGAATTTGTGGGCTGGATACAGGAGAGAAGGAAGATGCACAAAGTTAAATTGAACAGGGCTTGTCTCCCATGGATCCTGAAAGTTCTTGCCTGGTCCTCCCTTCCTAGACTCCTCCAAGACCAACACGCTTATTTTCACACAGTCTTCAGACATGTTAAGGAATAGCTTTTAGGCTACAGATTTTCTCAATTTGTACCATGTGGTCCAACAACTGTGCACCTTTTAACTGGACATGAGCATCCCAAGCATCCTAGGACATACTTTTTAAAATGATCATCCCTTGAGTTCCTTCTACAAATCTATTAATTAACTCAGTCGGAAATGGTCTTCTACCCAGCCGTTCTGCACCAAGCATTATGCTAAGTGGTGGAGAGATTGAAATAATGTCCTTAACCCTGAAGGAAGTCAGCCTGGTAAGGAACACATCTCTGACTCACTCTATAAGGTGCGTTTTGGACGGTCATGTTTTCAGAAGGTAAACTTTGCTCCACATCCTAGGAACATCTTTCTCCTGCATTGTCTGATAACTGCAGGCACCTTGACTATCTCCTGAGCCCTAAGACTCTACTCATCTGTGAAATGGAATTGCTTTAAATACATAGAGACCAAGATACATGCTGGCTGATGTTTTCTGTTCCGTTGCAGGGGATGTTTGTTGGGTTCTGGCCACTAAGTACCCACTCATTCTGCTTTGGGTAATAATGACACAATTTTCCCCTGGGCACCACTATCTTCCACGCCCTCTGACCTATGCACTGGGAAGGGAGCTGGCCCTTCCCCCGGACCGGGACTCAGATCTGACCAATCAGAGTAGGGTATCTCCTGAGTCACTATGATTGGTTCTGAATGATCATGTCACCAAATCAGAATCAGTGATGTGCAAAAAGACTTCCTGCTACTCCCTAGCAGTAATGAGAGTAAGAGTCAGCTGTGGTCAGGGGCCACCGCATGGAGCCCCGAGAATGAAGCCAAAGAGGCACAGCCAGGAGATGGAGACACACCAGGCTCCAACGGCCACGTTAGAATGCCTTGGCCAAGTCACCTTGAGGATTTTAGTAGGCGAACCAAAAACTCCCCTTTTTCTGCTTCAGTTTGAGATGATTTTCTTGTAACTTGCTATTGAAAGGCCAAACCCTACCTGAAGCAAGTCTGATCTTTTTTTTTCTTTATTATATAAGTTACAGGTGAACAATACAGCGATTCACAATTTTTAAAGGTTATACTTCATTCACAGTTATTATAAAATATTGGCTAGGTTCCCGGTGTTGTACAATATAGCCTTGTAGCTTATTTCATACCTAATAGTTTGTACCTCTTAGTCCCCTACCCATGTATGCCCCTCCCCCATCCTTCTCCCCACTGGTAACCACTAGTTTGTTCTCTAGATCTATGAGTCTGCTTCTTTTGTGTTATATTCACCAGTTTGTTGTATTTTTTTTATTCCTCATATAAGTGATATCATACAGTATTTGTCTCTCACTGTCTGACTTATTTCACTTAACATAATGCCCTCCAAGTCCATCAATGTTGCTGCAAATAGAAATGTTATTCATTTTTTATGGCTGAGTAGTATTCCATCATATGTATATAATACATCTTTACCCATTCATCTGTTGATAGACAATTAGGTGAAACTAATCTTAAGTTTTTAAATAAATGAACCTATAATTTCCCTCCTTCTGCCAAAGTCACAGTTGCATTTTCCAGGACTTGCTGTTAAAATTCTCCTGATACCCAGCTGAGTAACTTTTCTGCTTCATTTTGTGCTGATTCTCCCCAAATTGCTTTACTGCCTGCTCATCCCTGAGGAAGACAGATCATTTTAAAATATCTTTTATTTTAAATGATGGGAAGGACTGAACAACATTAGCCAAGATATTTGGGGCATTTTGTTTTCATACATGCCAACCTGCATTATAAATTTCCAAGGTTTACTTGGCAACTGAACATGTCTTTCATGTGACAACTATTACATGCTAGGAAACTTGTGTTCTAAAGGAGTCTAGGGAAACTACTGCGTTTCCAGCCAGCCCAGAGAGAATTCCAGAACAAGATACTGTCACAAGAACCAGTGTGACAACTGGAAGGAAACTGATGACATTGCTCTCAAGAAAAGATCTCCCAAGCTTCATGGAAGATACTGGAAGGGAGTGGAGCAGTAAGGGTGGAAAGCCAGGTGAGGCTCTGCATCAGGGGCTTTGAAGGTCAGGGAACTTCACAGCAACACTGAGCACCAAATGAAGTGGGAATAGGGGTGAGCAGAGTCAGAAAGAGCAGGAAAGGGGAGATGGGGGAACCTCTCACATTGCGCTTGGAACAATCTTTGGGAATAACAGATGAATAGAGATTTACTGGTTCTAGAAATATTTATCAGTCATGGGACAAGCATCTTTCAATCTGGATTTAAATGACTTTTAAAAAACATATTCATGGAGGTCTTTCTCATTTCCATAGGAACTTTTGCAAATGAATGAACACTTCCAAATCATCACTGTGGGAAGAAATTTTCCAGCCTCAAGTTTCTGTGGGATTTGAAGAGTGATTGTCCTGAAAGTGGACCAGAGCACTTACATCACTTACTACAGGAGAGAAACAGGATAACTGAGAAGTCAACTAATTTATAAATAAACTTGCAAAGTTACCCAATTTAATACTACTTTGAAAATATATTGTGGGACTCATTTTGCCTGTGGGAGTTTTAACTGATCTCAGTTGTACTTGTAACATTAAATATGCTACTTGAACAGATGAGGCTTTTAAGCACAAAAATCAATAAAATGCATTTGCTCTGGGACCTCAAGGGAGATGCAGCGTAATGCTACTTACCTCGCCCGCTGCCCATGCACGGTGGGGCATTTTTCAGGCTGTCACGATCCCTTGTATCCTCTCCTATCTCGTCTCATAACTCATCCAGAATTGAGAGCTCATGTTATCAGGTACAGGCTGTATATTCCCCTGATATATTAAAGGCATATAATCATCACTCCTGCTTTGGTTCTTTTAAAACGACTGAGTCAGAATAAGGCACGTGCAAAAGGGCAAGGCATGAGAGGAGAGACATGGAGAATCCACTCGGCCTCCAGAAGCTAGAAAAGAGAAGGGAATGGACTCCACCCTAAAGCCTCCAGAAGGAACGCACTCCTACCGACACATTCCGTCCCTGTGGGACTTGCTGCAGGCATCTCATCTCCAGAACTGGAAGATGATCAACTCGCACCATTTTCACCCACTCCACTTGTGCTCATTTGTTACAATAGCAACAGGAATCTAATACACACTCTATCCTGTCTGGGCCCACTAGATCTCCTTCTCTCTTACAGGCCTATTTCAACTAAAAATTTACCTAGAAGATATTAAAATACAATAATTATTAATGGGAGATTTTTTATATCTCTATTTTAAATTTTATTCAATTCATTCTGTTCAGGTCAAAGGTGTTTGAAGGGTAAGTTTCCTTCTGCGTATCCAAAAACAGTGGGTTTCAAAGATGATGGTTAACATTACATGACTTTTTAAAATAGCCAGTGAGAGAAAAAAAAAAAATAACAATTAGAAAAATTTATGTCAAGCTCCTTTTTTATTAGAAAGAGACCTTTTCTTGAGATGTTCCTATAAACCAACATATCTTAGTATCTGTTTTTGTTATTTCATTACTGCTGGGTCTAAAAATGAACCAGTTAGCAAAGGAAGAGCTGGACTCTAAGGAGAGCCAACTGACCATTTCTCTGATAAGTTATAAGCAATCAAATCATCATGTTATATATTTATTGGTCATTTCCAATGGAAAGAATTGGGTAAGTACAAAAGAGAATGACCTCAAAAAGTTTGCAATACAGTGTAATCAGAGCTCCCCTGATACAGTAAAAATGGAAGCAAATGAAAGCAAAAGAAAAGTTATAGGGGCATTGAGACCTGGAAAAACTGATTTAGGGTCTTTCAATAAAGGACAAGTGCTGAGGAATAAAATCATACCAGAGTGAATTAGTTCTTCATAAACTTGTGTGAAAACATGTAATAGGCTGAGTAGTGACTGACAAAAATTATATGTTAATGAAAGATATCTTAACTGTAGCCAAGTGTTTTTATTTATTCAAATTTTCTGTAAACTGTGCACCATTCTTTTAAAGTATCTGTGATCTGAAATTGGTAGGCTTAGTTTGTTTCTGTAGAAGGGAATTTTAATAATATCCCAAGTCTAAAAAGAAGTACCTTTCTTTAGGACATAGAACCAAAAGTAGTAGTGAAGCACAAAGCCCAGTAATTCATTAGGTCCCTGAGAGACGGGCCCGTCATTGTATGAATTTAGCCAAATCTGGGGACTTGCATGGTGAAAGGAAATATTTCTACTCTTCTTGAGGAATTCACAAGAGGAAAGAAAATGGAGCTGGCAGTGGTGGAGAGAGGCGTGTCAGCTCCACGGCAATTCATTTGGGATGAGAAGTGAAGATTCTGGAAAATTCCAGCCCTCCCTCCATCTCCCTGACAGCTCCTTTCCTGGTGTTGCCTTGGATTCTTCCTCCTCCATTCACTCCCTAATGCTGATCATCCTCAACGTCTCCTCTTCTTGCTCTGTGCCCTCCCTTTATGTAAATCAGTGATCTGAACCATCAGCTGTTTGCTGAGTACCTACAAGTTCAGATCTCTGGTCAAGACCAGCGCCCCAAGGTCCAGACTGAAATGTGAGACTACCTTCCTAACTTCTCCCGTGGACCTCGCACAGGTACACATGGGTTCATTCTCCACCAACCCTCCATTAGCCTCCCCGTGTCTACATCCCCCTGTGCAAAGGATGGCCCCACTGCCCAGGCAGCAGTGACGGTCATTGTAAACAAATCCTTCTGCCTCACTCCTCTGCTCGTATCAGTAACCAGTTCAGTTGCCTTGATATTCCTCAGTCCCACACTTTCCTTTCCTCCCCAGTTTCTGCTTTTATCAGGCCCTTATTTCTTCTCACTTGGGCTCCTGAAACTGCAGCCTCATTGGCTCCCCTTTCTCTAGAATGTGCCCCCTCTAACCTACATTCCACACTTGGGCCAGATCTATTCCTCTGCAATGTTAATCATCTCATAGTGCTGCTCTGCCTTTCAATTCCCTTCTGAGAACTTTCAGCATCAAGTTTGAATATCAAAACGCTTCCCAATCAGAAATTGCCTCCGCAGTAGGTCCTGAAACGTTCTAGCATACTTGTCCTTACAACCACCCGAAACAGAGGCCACGACACAAAGTCTTCACGACCCGCTGTCCTTCATATCCGGAACGCACATCGCCACTCTTCAACTCCCATGAGTCCCTCAAGGCTCAGACTCAACACCATTGCCCTGGGGAAGGGTTCCACGATGCTGTGGTCTGATGTGGACCCCTGTCCCTTCTCATAGCACCTGCTGCTAACTCTATTATGTCTTCCTCACTGTGTATCATAATCATGGGTTTGCTTTACTGTTTCCAAAACAAAAGGCAACTTGAGGTCCACCCTGGGCATCTTGATGTCTTGAGCTTCTGACCCACTGCCTGGCACGGAATTGAGGGTGCCCAATAAATGTGGTGACACAAAAGTGTGCTACGTAATTGTCAGGAGGAGGGAAGTTATTGCAATAATGGACAGGTTACACAAAAATAATGAGGTGGGTCTCTGCAGAGAAATTATCTAACTCTTGGAAAAGACTTGGACATGTCCAAGGAACTAACCAGCAAGGAATTGTACTACTATTTAATTGAAAGGGAAGCTTATGAGATTTGGGGAACAGGAGCAGCATTTGACAGAGAAGTTGGCCAGGTGATGGTTCTTGGGCCCCTGATGTAGGAGAGATGTTAAGCAAGGTAACAGTCTGAAAAAATGATGATTTAACACTTTAGTTAATTTCTTTTGACTCATTCTCCATTTTACTCAAACCATTGATCAGAAATCATACTTAGAGGTAATACCAATAAAAATGACCTCTATTCTGTGAACAGGGTGTTTTATAAGACTCTGTAAAATAATAAATACATCTTATGTGAGGTCTTTTCAAATAGTCCCAGAATACTACTAAGCCTCTCTTTGGGGGATGCAAACCTTTCCTTTGAAGACACATCTCTCCTATTATAAACTATGAACAGCTTTTTAAACCTGTTTCTTAATTTTTGAGGTATGGCTATCCAGAAGATCTTTATTTCTTCTACCATAACCATTCACTCAACAATATATCAATGTATTTATGAAGAGACTGAAAAAAAACAAAACCCTAATGCATTGTGGATATCAATGAAGGTTTGATGGTTTAACTGTTTCTCATTTGGTACAGAAAACCTCACAAACCTTCCACCCTTCAGGGGCACTTTCCAAACTCCAGTAACCAGCAGAATGTCAAAGCCATTTCTTTTATCCAGTTGGTAACCTCACACATAAGAACAGAGGAGTTCAGACATTAAAACACCATTACGATCACTTTGGTAGTGAGATTCCCACAGGCTCAGCAAATCTTTGCCGAATGACTGCCGCCCTAAACGTGAAAAGAGGCTATTCTGACGTTGCTTACAGGAAGGTCTGGCACGACTTTTTAAAAGAGAAAATCAACGGTGAGACAGCGGACAACTTTAACTTAATTAAAAAATAGCTTCTGGTGAGAAAAGCGACACGTACTCAGAATTGCTGATGCAGGAACATTGAAATACCTGACGTGGCCTGATAATTAAACCAAGCTCTTCCGCAGCCCTGTCTCCTCCCTCTTCCATTGCCGGAGAGTGACATGCTTCTCTTCTTTTTTAAGAAGGAAGGAAGGAAGGAATATGGCCCCATGAAAATGAGTTTTAGATTGGAGAGGTGGCCAGGAAAAGCACCTATGAAGAAAACATGTGACCCTTTCCGAGACTGACCCGAAGAGACCACAATTCAGTTTCTCTTAAACCAGCAGCCTTTATCTTCACTCTTCCTCAATCCCAGAAAGACCCATCTTCTCTTTCATTCCAGCCTCTTTATTTTTCTTTTTTAAAAATTTGTGTATATATGTTTTTTATTGAAGTATAGTCAGTTTACAATGTTGTATCAATTTCTGGCATACAGCACAACGCTTCAGTCATACATACATGTATTCATTTTCATATTCCTTTTCACCATAAGTTACTACAAAATATTGAATATAGCTCCCTGTGCTATGCAGTATGAACTTGTTGTTTATCTATTTTATGTATGTTAGTTAGTATCTGCAAATCTCAAACTCCTGATTTACCCCTTCCCACCCCTTTTCCCCCCCGGTAACCATAAATTTGTTTTCTACGTGTGTGAGAGTCTGTTTGTTTTGTGAAGGGCTGTCTACACAGGCATTCCAGCCTCTTTCCAATCTTGACTTTTGTACTCACCGGTCCCTCAGTTCGCTCTTCACTGCCTTCCTTCCTCCATCACTGTTGGTGATACCAAGTGGATGGCTGAGAGATGGAGGGCAGAGGTAAATTGTGGATTTTTCGATATTAATGTTGGCTTTAGAGGGATAGTAACAGTTTGAGCCAACATTCTCGTACAAGCAGTTCTATCTCTGTGTACTTGAAGTACATTGAGCTTTGAATGGGAATTAAGTTGGATGTAGAAAAACAATCCAAAAGACATTGGAGTATTGTGCCAAATCCTATTGGATCCCCACTTACAAAACACCTCTGTGTGTCTTTCTTTACCTAGGCACTAAGTAAGCTTACAGGTCTGAGAGAATTCACAATCCCTGTGCAGCCTGGGGGTTGCTAAAGAAGTCTTGATCTTCTCTCCCCAGACCTTGAACCTCCTCCCGATCTCCCATGTCTCCCCTTGATGTGGGGCACAGAGCTCTGGAAATAGCCACACAAGTCTATGCTGCAACCCATCCAAGGAGCCAGGGCCCTCCTGTCTCACTTTCTCCTCCAGAACTAGAAGGACAGTGCACTGTAGAAGGCCCATCCTTCCACAGTCCACCCAAATCCCCAGTGCCAGCACACCAGGCCATAGAGGGATGAATTACCTCGGTCCATAATCTCCAGTGTGCAAGAACTGTAAGTGTTTCCACATCCAAACTCATTTCAATTCAAATCACCCTCAGTTCCTCATGGGTGTGGGGGAGGCCCCAGCCCTCATGCTGCAGGACATTTCTGCTGTCCCCTACCCCAGCTTGGGGGCAGGTAGCATCAGAGGCAGGGGCTGGAGTGGGGTTGGGGGTGGGGAGCGGAGAACACGCCAGATCTAGTCCCGCCTCCCCAAGGGGAGGAGCTGCCCACTGGCTCATGATCTTGCCGGTGAAGGTCAGAGTCAGTCTTTTGGGAAAATCAGGGCGGTTTTCTTAAGGATATCTTCAAACTATGGCCTCTGTTTAGGTTTGTTTGTCTTTTTTAACACATGTACATGTACTTCATTCCTTTTTGTTCTGAGTGGTGTTCTATTGTACGGACATACCACAATTTATTTATCCATCCAGTTCTTGAAGGCCATTTTGGGACCATTATGAAGAAGACATTTTTGCACATTGCATACTTGGGATTTTGGTGGGTGGTGGTAAATACATATCTTCTTTCTTTTTGGGTAAATACCTAGGAATGGAATTTTAAGATTAAAAAATAAGTACATATAGAACTTTATAAGAAACTGCCAAACTATTTTCTTAAGAGGTTGCTGGTGTACTTACCTACCAGAAATTTCTGAGAGTTCCAACTGTACCACATCCTCACCAACACTTGAGACTATCAGTTTTCAAACTTTAGTCTTTTAATGTGTGAGTAGTAATATCTCATTGTGGTTTTAATTTGTTTCACCCTGATGAATAATGATGTTGAGCAAATTTTCATGTCCTTCTTCCCTCCTACAATATCTTTTTTTTTCCTTTAAAGAGACTGATAAAATATTTTACCCTTATTTTAATAGATTGTTTGCCTCAGTCGTAAGAGTGCTTTACAAATTCTGGAAATCTCTGCCTGCTCCAAGGATATGTAGATTTTTCTCCTGTGTTTCTTCTCAGTGTTTTATAGTTTTAACTATTACATTTGGGGGTTTGATCCACATCAAGTTGAGTTTGTTTGTTATTTTGTTTGTTTGGGTTTTTTTTTTTTTAATCTTGGAAGGTAGGAGTCAAAGCCCAGCTTTTCCCATGGGGACAGTCCGTTGTTCCAGCACCTTCTGTTGAAAGACTATGCTTTCTTCACTAATTGCTGACATGAAGGACTTCTGCTTCTAATCACGATGGAGTACTAGGGAATGGATTTACTCTTAAATAAGTAGGAAACTGGACAACGTAAATGAAACAAGGACAATAGGCAGTTCAGGACCGTGGTCACGGGAGCAGGGAAACAAAGAGGTAATCCCCGCAGCTGTGCCAGCTGACTGCCTGGAGGGTGTCCAGGCTGCCGTCCAGGAAGGGGGAACCCAAATAAGCAGTCTCCCTGAGCTGAGAAGACCAAGGATGGAGCCCAAGGAAGCCAAAGCAGCTAGAACTTACAGAGCAAAATACTTACATGGCCAAGAAACTGGGGTATTCATCCTCTACTCCCACCCATCTTCAGCTGCGGGATGCCCCTGCGGTGCCTATGCCCAGGATTTCTGACCTGTGCAGGTAAGCCAAGAGAAAGCCCTCAAGCTGTGCCCGATGGGGCTCCACCAGTGTGTCCTGGAATGGCAAATATAGAGGCCATCTGGGAAGGGAGCTAACAGTTTCTGTATCAGGGGTCTTGAGCCACCTCTTCAGGGAAACCAGCCCTGTTGGCATGCCCCGATGAATGGAAACTTCAGGAGCAATCATAGCCCCCGACTGCCACCTTCCCGGCTCCTCCCCCATCTTGGCAAAGACTGAGGCGATGCCAGGGTACAGCTTTTCCTAGGAACAGCGTGGGCCACGGTGTGGGCAGCTGCGAGCCATAACTAGAAAGGAAGAACAGGGTGAAGATGGCATGGCGAGGGCTGTTGAAAACCCGTGCAGACACACGAGAGGCACGTCAAGAGTCTTGCTCCCAGCAGCAACTGGGCATATTTGGAGGACTGAGATTCTGCTATCACAAAAGCCAGAGCCATGGTGCCATTTAATAGGGGGATTACCTGCCAGCTCCAGCTCTGCAGACTAGGGCCCCAGCTCCTTGGCCCAGCGTGTCATGGCTTTCTTCCTTTGGACCCATAACACCTCCCACCTGTCCAGTGTCAGCTGTGTGATACTGATTAACATTTTGGAGCCATTGTAGAGATCACTTTATTTGTTTCCGTTCTCCCGAGATCACTGTCCTAACATTTTGGACCTCCAGGAAAGTGGGAACTTGTCCATTTAATTTGCTGCTGTGCCCAGAGCTTAGAAGAGTATCTGGCATATGACAGACCACAATAAACCTTTGGTGAAGAAATAAATATCAAACAGCCTCACATTGTACGCTCTTTCCCCTCTCGCTTCCTCTGTTACAGATGTTCTTTCCCCCACCCTCAGCCCCGTCTGTAATTCTCCAAAGCCCACATCCAAAGTTGTCTCCGTGATAAAATGTCTTTCTCCAGGGAAGAATTAGCATATCTCCCAAAAGCCAAATGAGAGTTGACTCATTCCTGTACTTAGCACTTACCTCTTGATCCAGAGACGATTTTAAACCCCATGACTGGTTATGAGTTTCACTTAAAGATGGCACATTTCATTGTTGAGGCAAAGAAACTAAGCCTTGGTTTAATCCACCTCCAAGATGTACCCCTTTCTTTAAACTGTGACTGAAGTACTGATTATGCCAAAAGCCAAAAAGCATGAGCAATACATGCCAGGAGAAAAATGTAAATGACAAGTCTCCATTTGCACCCTCTAATTAGTTCAGAATTACAACCGCCTTCAAGTTACTGTAAGAGTAACAATTGTCGTAGTGCCGCGACTTCACCTGGAAGTAATATGCTGCTGAGTGTTTCATTCCTGGCTCTTGAAATAAAACATCTCGTTATTCAAAGAGCTTCTAGCAATATCTCAACATATTAATTTCAAAAGCTCATTCTCAAAAACCTTATTCTATTGGATGCGGAATAAAAGGCTCATGAAAAAAACGGAATAATAGGGCTGGAAAATATCTAAGTCATGAAGTCCATCCTCTTCTCAAGTAAGTCCCATTTTAGCCTCTGTGCACAGAGGAATTGACCCAATGTGATTCTCAAAGACCCCATGTGATTCTCAAAGAGAACACACCAACACTCCCTTCAAGCACTATTATAGTTGAGACAGTACTTACATCAAAGTCAAGCCCAACTGTCTCTTCTTGGGCAGCCCTCTTTGGGTACGATGATTGGGCATGAAAATTCCAAATACTACCAAACTAAGGACATTTGCTTTCTTGTATTTGAGACATTCATTAGGACTCAGCAAAATTCTCCTACAGCAAGGTTCAGAATGAGATATACTGTGACCCAAGCCTTACCTTTTGGAACATAAACGTTCCAGAAGAGTCTTCACGTAACGCCTTTACACACGTCTGCACGTTGGCAGTGTACTGGGTCTCAGTGGGGATGCGTGAACTTCAGTCTGTCACATTGGAATCATTGGTTTCCAAAGACTGAAGGGAAATAGTAGGAGACCGGTGGCTGAGGCACAAATCCCCAGGTATGAGATTAACCATCACACTTTAGGAATTAAGGCAGAAACAGTGAGGTCACCTCTTCCTTTCTCCTAGTTTTATTGTCAAACCACCTCCGACAATGTCTATATAAGAAATTTCTAAATAGATTCAGAGATGCATCCTCCTTTGAGCCAATTCCACCCTATTAAAAACAACAATAACAACACAGAAGGTTTCTTTAAATTTGGCTGTAATTCTCATAACTTCATGTCATGATTTCTTTATGGCCTAAAATTAAAGAATCAATAATAATACATTCATTTGCCCTAATTGGTAGTTACAGATCTTCAATTCAAAGAGGCAATCTCCTCCAGCGTGTTTTAAAGTCAGCTTTTACAGTTCACTGTGCAATTTGCAAAAGATTCTGTAACTAACAATCGTTTTGCCTTGGTTGGGGCCTGTATCACATCTCCCCTGGATCTTCACAAACCCTCCCAAGATGCTCGCTCAGCTCACATGCTGGCCCGTTCCCATCCTCCACGTCCTCCCTGTAGCAGACCAGATGGAGTCATGCCCCTGCTTATGATCTTTCAAGGGCTCTGCCCGGACTTTGGGAGGGAGATGAAGCACCTTACAAAGCTCTTCGTGCCTCTGCCCTCACCTCTCCCATCCTCCTTGCTTCCCCCCCCTTCTCTCCAGCTGTACCAAACACTAACTGTTGCCCTGATGTCACAATACAGCTGGTATCCATACTTTCTCATATACTCTAGCTTCGCCTAAAATTTTCTTTCTCGAACTTGAAGACTTGTATTCGCCATCCTCTCCTCCAGGGGTCCATCCTCCACCACGGTGCTTTCCAACACTCATACCATGACACCCAGAGAAATGATGACACTTGAATGCACCAAGCAATGCATGGAAAAAAGAGAGACCACCAGAGGTTTCTCTGGCCAGAAAGAGCAGCCCCTGCCCACTGGTCACTCCATGCCCCACTTGGCTGCGCCAAAAGCAGAGGAGACCTTGGTACCTAGATGATCATTAAACTCATCACACAAAATGAAGCTGTTTAATTATCCATTACAGGCAGGACAAGGGTTGTCACTCTGCAGACTCCATGAAGGCAGAGGCTCTGGCATTTGTGGGCAGCACGGTGGCCCCAGCATGGTGTCCAGTGCATCCTCAGTGCTCAGTGACTGTGTGTCAGCTGCTTTGCAGACATAAACAAATGCTAACAAGGAATCTGGCACTGTCCCTTTGCACTGATGTGCGACTGCATGGATATGGGACAGGAGGGACAGCTTAGCAAAACAAACCTCGTGGCTGATTGCTTTTATTGTTCTCCCCGCTGGTTTAGTGGAGCTGGAAGAATTCTAAAGGGCCGACACAGAATGCATAACCGACATTTCCTTTACATTGTAAATAGGAGCATGATCGCCTCTACAGAGGAGTAAATTTTGTTCTTCCTTTTTTATGTTCAACAGATTCAGTTTCTCTGAATTTGAAAAATCTTCTGTGAATTGCCAGAGCTGGTTGTGATGAAGATTTTTTGTGGACTTCCAGGCAGCCGAGCAATTCCAAAGCCCTCCCTGGGATGTCTGCTTCCCCTGGGTTCTGTCTGAGAACCTATGACCGGCATCTCGGGCAGATTCCAAAACCGAAATACAGCATTCTCACAATTAAACAGAAAATTGCCATGGAATGTTCTGTCTCATTTGTGCTGCCAAAAAAAAAAAAAAAAAAAAAATCTTTGTATCCTAAGTACCACTGAATAGATGCCTTTACCAGACTGCCTTCATTTCATCATGAACTTCCAGAGCGGTTTAATGTAAGAATTCATATTAAGGACTTTTATGTAGCCGTCTGCAAACCTAGCGCATCTGAACAACAAAATTGTGAAGAAACGTTTGTCAAAAGCGGAACGTATTCAGAAGAGACAGATGCTCATATCTTTTTTTTTTTTTTCACTTACCTTGAACTGAACACTATTTCCAGAGCAAAAATTACAGACTTGCTTTGCAGCAGGCCACGGCAGCAAATCCAAACAGAAGCGTCCGTGGCAGCCCCAGAGCAGACCCGTGACCCCAAGCGCCCGTCACTCCTGTGGATTGCCCACCACCCTCCTCTCCATAAAGAAGTAAGTTTTAAAAAGGACAAAAATAAGCAAGCAAAGCTGCCAGTCATTTTGATTCTTCATTTTTCTGAATAGACTATTTGTCTCAGTCTATTAAAAAATACATGGCCATTCATTCGGAATCCCTTCATTATTGTCAGGCATTAGGAATACTAATCCATTCCGCCATTTTGCACAGCTGTCCCCTGTTGGTTTAAAAGCCTGCTCTCTGGCAAGGTTCATACCTACACCCCTTGACACTGTTTCATTTTGCTCAAACTCCTGAATTCAGGTACCCAAGGTATTTTTCTTACGTCGCCATAATTTATTTGAGGACAGAGCCCATTTTGTATCCGAGAAATCAATATATGCGACTTCATTTTTAAGCTCTAAAGAAAAACACAGACATTAGTCACCTTTCTCTTTGTCATCCCTTCAGTGTCGAACGCACAGCAAGGACTCAGGAAATGTCCATCGAATGAACTTAAATGTGAGCAAATAGCAGAGAAACAAAGGGAAATATTTCATGAGAATAATAATAAATTCAAAGTACAGAGTCTCCCATGGTGCCAGCACTGTTGACCCTGGAACGGTCGTGGGTTGGAGTGGGCTAGTGGTCCTGGACATGTACCCACAGGACCAGATGTGGCTGTTGTCCCTTGGGGTCACCTGGTGCCGACCTAGAGTTGTAGTCAGTGGTCACATTTCTCAAAAAGAAAAGTGACTGTACTTAGTGAGCAATGAGATTTTACTGATGATTCCACGGGAAGCCTGAGAATCTCGCATCGCACACTGCAAGTGAGGGCTCGCCCCCTCCACCCACCCCAGCGGACACTGGCCCCTGCCCCACTGCCCCGGACAGGCATCCTCTTGGTCTCGATCCAGAGCAGTCATCAGAGAGGTAAGTGGGGGTTTTTCCAAATATGGGAGGGAAAAAGAGGTATGGAGTGAAAAGAGGAAGAGAAAGAACATATTCCATCACAGAGCCGTCGCACCAGAGACAGAAAACACACTAAAACTTTCCACCATAGTATGTTGTAAACAGACACAGCATTTTGTAAAGGGAGATGACAACACACGGAGAGAGCTCCCAGGAACACCCAGGCCCCTGCGTCAGTCCAGGGAACACAGACCACGAAGGCAATTCCCCGGCGGTGGGGTGGGGGCCACGTCAGTGGGAAGTGGCTCTGTGGAGCAGTATCAACCCTGGAAGCAAGAGACAGATGGCTTGGGGTGAAAAGCATGGCAAATGTTCATTCTAGTAAATGATGGTGCGTCTGCACAGAGAAATGTGCAGATTCTTCCCTGATTACAAAATGTTATTAAGATGCCTACCTTGAAATACAGAAAAATGTTTGTTTTTCACTTAACCATATTAAGTGAAATTTTAATCATATTAAGTAAAAAAGTGAAAAATTAAAAAGAAATAAATAGACCATGATTACAGGCTATAGTTGTGTTAACAGGCATGTGTATGGACGAAGGTCTGGAAGAACTTTTAGAATTTTTAAAATGGTGACCATGAAAAGGCTGGAAGATGATTGGTTTGGTTTTTGTCTTAGAAACCCCATCTAAAAGTTACTTCATCAACTTTTGAGTTAAAAAGAACAAAAATATTTTACCACCCTTAAAAAGGGATTTTTTCTTATTTTTAAAAATTACTTTCATCTTTGTATTTGGGGGGAGGAGACAATTAGGTTTATGTATTTATTTAATTTTTTGGACGGAGGTACTGAGGATTGAACCTAAGACCTCGTCCATGCTAAGCACGCGCTCTACCACTGAGCTGTACCCTCTCCCTAAAAGGGGATTTTTCAGTTTAGTTCTGAATTCCAAATAATTTTTGATACAGCAGTTTAAACTGTTACTTAAGTAGAGAATATTTTTGACATGTAGGAGTTACTGCAGGCTTAGTACGGGGGGCCGCTCCGCCTGCGGGCACAAAAATTAGCATAGAACAGGATGTTTGCATTGTTCTAATGATGGGCTTTCAGATGGAGCCCTGAAGTTGTAAACACAAATCTTCTGTTTTAACTTTCCTGAAGATCAGTGAACCCACAGGTGTAAAAGGATGGTTAACAGCAAGGATGCTTTCAGGCTTAGGTTCCATTTGGCCTCTCAAGACATTTCTTTCTAGAACAATATCATTTGTCAGGATCTGCAGCCTAGCCTAACTAGCAGCATGAGAGGAAACTGAACAAGCAAAATGCACTTTAGCCTAAGGCAAGATGAGAAACAAAGCCTATCTTTGGCTAAAAGGTGTGATTAAGGACTGGCGAGGAATTGTTAGCCACTGGCCCGGCATCACCAGGTACAACATAGGAAAACATGTAATGATTGAAATTATGTTAAAATGCTTATAGCAAATCATTATCTAGATGGAGATGGAATGGGTGAGTGACACAGAGGGACAGTTTTATATTGTTCTGGGTTCTCTGTGCTTGAGTTTAAAGATGTGTCCACCACAGAGGGAAGCACCCCTCCTTCAGAAAAAGCCTGGGAGAGAGGCAGGGCAGGGTCTCTGAACCGACCCTCTCGAGGGAGTGTCCCTGTTGCCTGAGGTAGCGCTGTGCGAACACGTCCGGTCCCCTCAGATCTCAGAAACTGGCTTGTTTCTCATCAAGTCTGTACGGCACCAATAATTTCACCAGGCTTTTTTTGGTCATTATTTGAAAGTGGGCTCTGGAACCCCCAACAGGCACAATCCAACACCCTAACTCCTGAATTCTCAAAGTGATCTTATGGTCCTTTTGTTGTCCACTTAAGAAAAAATTAAGTTCCTCCCTCTCCACCCCCAAAAATAAAATAAAATAGAGGAAATGAAATAGTGAGAGGAAAGTTTCACCTGATTCCTAGTCTTCCTGATCCTCAATTTCCGATTTTTCCTTGGTCATGGCTGTCCATACGCCAAACAGATGTTAGAACTGATGTAATCATTGAAGGTAACAGAGACACATCAGGTCCTGAAATCTAGGTGCAGATAAAAGACTCCCTGAAAGGTCTTTGCAGCTTTTTATTGTATATGAAGGAACTGATCATGTGCAGTGATGTACACTTCTAACTCCACCACGGTGTCACAAGTAGATCTCCAGTTCTGTGCCTCCTTCTTTTGAATCTCCATGTCAGCTCTTTCACAGCTATAGTTTATTAACTTTCAGGGATGACAGATAGTGCATTCACTTTGTCATTTATTCTGGAAGCAACTATAACCCACTGCAAGCCTTGCCTGAATCCGATTTTCAATAAATAACATATCAAGATTTGGATTGTTTTAATTATTTACCTCTCTACTGGCAAACCTATCTTTGGCAGTATGAGATTGCCTTGGAGTGTTTTGGTAATTTAATTTATGACCTGAACTGTGCAAAATTCCCTCATTTCAAACCTGGTAGAATTTCTTAACCTCCAGAATTACAAATGCACCATGAAGCACTTCCTTCCTTCCTTGTTGGGGAGATGTGAGAACCACATGTTTGGGTGACAGTCAGTAGAATAATAGCACCTGGCAAGTCCCTAGCATCTTGTCAACAATGATAACATGTTGCCATATCAGAAAAATAAACCTGAATGACTGAAAGATGTACAGAGGGGGAAATACAGCTCTTCCTATACATTTCTGAACATTTATTACTTTGCCGTATCATTCATTCTGATGAGAAAAAAAAATGGATTACTCTTAGAAATAGAAAAAGGTAAATGTAAGTATGATTCTTTCCCAGAACTGCCATCGTGAAGTACAGTTGACCCTTGAACAACATGAGTGAGAACTGCTGTGACTCCACTTATACGTGGATTTTTTTCAGTAAATACATATTGCAGTACTACACGACCTGCATCTGGTTGAATCCACAGATGTGCAACTATCCATGTGGAAAACCAATTCTAAAGTTATATGTGGATTTTTGACTATGTGGAGGGTCAGTACCCTTAACCCTCGCATTATTCAAAGGTCAACTGTACTACAAACTGGGTAGTTCAAACAACATAAACTTATTGGCTTACAGCTCTGAAGGCCAAAAGTTCAAGATCAAGATGTCATCGGTGTTGGTTTCTTATGAGGACTCTGAGGAAGAATCCATTCCATACCTCCCCCCAGCTTCTGGTGGTTTGCTAGCAATCCTTCATGGTCTTTGACTTGTAGAAGCATCACCTCCACCTCTGCCTTCATCTTTGCTCACTGTTTATTCTCCCTGTGTGTGTGTCTGTTTCCAAATGTCCCCTTTTTATGAGGACACCAGTCATATTGGATTACGGCCCACCCTAATGACTCATTTTAACTTGGTTACCTCTGTAAACATCCTGTCTCTGAATAAAGTTACCTTCTCAGGTATTGGTGGTTAGGATTTCAACATAAGAATTTTGGAAAGACACAGATTAACCCATAGCAGAAGGTGTTCATAAGAGATAAAGCGGGAGGTTGGCTTTTGCTGTTCAGCCAGGCCTGGGGCTTGCCTGTGCATTTCCCTCTTGGATGAAATCACTGCTCTGTGCAGCAGGTGGGGGAACACATCCAGCTCTGTGAGGAACCACCTATCTTCAGCAGATGAGGCTGAGGACGTTCTTCCAGCTGATGTGAGAGCAGCCTCCTAGTTAAACTAATCTTGCTAGGAAGTGAACTATTACCCAGCACATTTCCTATCAGAAACTTTCAAGTTGCTGTAGACAATCTGAGGAGGGTGGAATTCTTAGGCACACACCATGCTCTTCCAACACAGCACAGGATGGCGTATTTGTTGACATAGTTGTCTTGTCATTTGCTAAACTTTTGTGTGAGGGCAGTGGATTGAAGAGTATCCCCCCAAAAGATATGTCTAATTTCTAACCCCACAAATTTGTGAATGTGACCTTATTTGGAAATAAATTCTTTGCAGATGTAATTAAGAATATCAGGATGAGATCATCCTAGATTTACAGGGGACCCTACATTCAGTGACTGTCATCTTTACATGAGGAAGGAGAAGGAGGTCTGATACACAGGGCTACTGAAGAAGCCAGTACTTGAGAGACTAAGATCCTGGAGTGAAGGAAAGTAAAGGAAACTAAACACAATAGTCTGAGCCACTTTTCCCTCAAAACATTCTCTCACTGTGAGATGTGCAGCCAAAAAGTGTGCAGAACTAAGGCGACAAAAAAACAAAACAAACATTCTCTGATTGTGAGATGTGCAGCCAAAAAATGTGCAGAACTAAGATGACAAAAAACAAAACAAAACAAAACAAAACAAAAACCTCTTACAAAAGGTAAGAAACTGAATAAAGCTATTGATATACTGTTGGGGAGATAAAAATTAGAACTGAATCCTTGACAAAGTGGTGAGGTCCTAGAAAATATTAGAAGTATTCAGTTGGGATCCCTGATGGACTATACCCAGAAATACACCAGACTTTACAAAGACTGATCAATTAGACTAGTCAATTCAATCCTCAGTTGGCTAAAAGTGGTGTGTTCCTACCCTCATTGCCTATCAGAAGTGAAAGGAAAACCTCTCCAGAGGAAAGTAACATTATCCAGAGCCTCTACAATTTCTCATAATGTGTATAAATATATGTGAATTTCCATCACTCAATAAAAATTTAGAAGGTATATCATGAGATAGGGTATATCGAAAGGCAAGACAAAGAGAACAAAATACAATAGAAATATATCCACAGGTGATCCAAGTTAAGGGGAGTTAAGAAGCCTGGACTTTGTTATTAACAGGTTTCAAGAAAATAGATGATCATTTGGAGAACTTCATCAGAGAAATGAAATCTATGCAAATAAAAATCAAATAGAAATTCTAGATCTGAAAAATACATTAACTGAATCTATGATCAAAACAGATGAAGTTCAACAGCAGATGACACAGAGCTAGAAAGAGAATTAGTGATTTAGAAGACATGTCATTTAAAAAATGTCCAGACAGAAGTGCAGAGATGAAAAAAGAGAAAATAATAGAAAAGGGGATAATAACATTAGAAATATGTGACCAGATGAAAAGGCCTATCATATGTATAACAAATCTCAGAAGCGGAGGAGAGAGAGAATAGGACAGAAGTAATGTTTGAAGAAGTAATAGCTGAGAATTCTCTGAAGCTGATAAAGAAATCAAACCACAGATTTAAAAAATATATACAAAAGCAATAAAAAGACATAGAAAAGTACATTTAAGCACATCACAGCTGAAAACCAAAGCCAATGAAAAAATCTTAAAAGCAGCTAGAGAATGGAAAAAACATATTATCTTCCCAAAATAAGAAGATGGACAATTGACTTCTCAATGTAATTGACTGAAGCCAAAACACAATGTAGTGACATATTTAAAGTAATGAAAGAAAGTAATTACCACCATAGAATTCAACACCCAATGAAAATATCCTTCAAAATTGAGGATAAAATAAATGCTTTTCACCAAAAGACTTGTATTAACCTAAAAGGAATTTTTTTTCAGGTAGAGGAAATATAATCTTGGCCTAAAGCATGGAAATGTAGGAAAAAATAAAAGGTAAAAAGTATAAAATGTGAATAAATACAAATGAAAACTAACTGAATAAAGCAATAACAATAAGGTCTTATAAAGTTTAAAATACAAGTAAAATTAAATATACAATAACAATAATACAAAAGATAATTATGTCACAAATGTTAAAAGTTAAAGTTTTCTGATGTGCTTTCATTGTCCAGGAAGTAGACTAATACAGTACTACTAATTTATTACTACTAAGTTATTTTAGACTTTAATAAATTAAGGATGCACCTTGTAATCATTAGAGTGAGAATAAAACAATAGTAGAAAATATATAACTAGAAAACTGATAGAGAATATAACAGAATAATAAAAATACATGAAAATTTCAAAATATTCAAGAAAGGACAGAAAAAGAAACATAAACAGCTGGGACAAATAGAAAACAAATAGAAGGTGGTAGTCATAAATTAAAATATATCAGTAATTATATTAAATGCAAAATGATCCAATACTTCCATGAAAAAAATATTATGACTGCATTAAGAAAACAAAACCTAACTAATATTGTTTACGAGATTAACTTGAGACATAGGAACATACAACAGTTGAAAGGAAAGGACAGAAAAAAACAGACCATATAAATATTGACCCCCACTCCAAAAGCTGTTGTTGGTATATTAGTACTAAAGTAGTTTTTTAAAATAAGATGCTACTAGAGATAAAAAGAGGCATTTTTATGAAAAAAGAGATCAATTCACCAGGAAGATAAAACAAATAGTATGCACCTGATAACATAGCTTCAAAATATATAAAGCAAAAATTGACAAAACTAAAAGGAAAAATGAACAAATGTGCAATCATAGAGATTTTTAACAACTTCTCTTAGGTACTGATAACACACATGAGGGGACAAAAGGATACAGAGATAGGAACAACATGATTAACAAATACGAAGTAATTGTCATATAAACAACACTACACTACACTATCTTACATTACTCGTAACTTTGTGGTAAACACATGAGAAATATTTACCAAAAATGCCCATATGCTGTATTATAAAGAACATCTCAACAAAATTCAAAACATCAAACTTACAAGATATATATGGTCAATTTTAGCTAAAAATCACTAAACAAAAAATAAATAGAAAACCCCACAGTTTAAAAAATTAAGCACATGTATAAATGATCCATAGGCATCCCTCTTTATTGTGTATTTACCTAAGCCTATGGACCTGTAGTCTTTGTCAAGCTAGGAAAAGTCATAAAGTCTTTTATTTACATCTTACAAATTTCAGATAGTTCAAAATCATGTGAAAGCACTATAATAACTTTTACTAAGCTATAGTTTAGGCATCTCCTTTTTTTCCTTTATCAAAGTTAAAGGATAAAGGTTGTGGTACGAGCTTTATGAGACTGCAGTAGAATTCTTCACGAAATAGATCTTTAATTTTTTTTTTTAACAAAAAGTTCTACATTTTCAAGGACATTGTGAAAGGAATATCAATAAACTGGCCTCAGACGACCTCGCTTCTAAGATTCTGATTATTCCCAAATCCTAATTTGAACTGTTTCCATTTTCTTGATTAGTGACCGAAGTGTCAAATAGCTCAAAGCCCTGTGTGACAGCATTAGGTTAAATTTCTTGAAAAGACTTGAAGAGACAAGAGTCTCCTCATCATATTTTAATGTAGAAAATGGATTGACTTGTTCTAATCCTAATTTCATAAAGCAAACCTAGAATTAAAATGTGGCAAATAATGGGAAGACTATTTCAAGTCAAAATAAGAGGTCTCTTTAATTTTAATCTAATAGTAAATATAGTCACATTAATTTAATGAAATACTAATATGTTAACATGATATAGTAATATAATTACATAATAATTATATTGATAATATTAACATAATATTAAAGTACACAGAGCCTGCAGTTGGTAAGCCCCATACCAGACCCCAGTGTTTCTGAACCTTTGACAATCTGAACTGGGAACAAATTGGTATTTGGTTACAATGCCAGAAATGTGCTTCCTCTGCTTGTAAAGGTAAAGATAGAATTTGTTCTTGGGAAAAGCTTCCTTTTTGACTTCTTTGAATAATTTTAAGGCAAGTACCTATTTGTCATCCTTGTGCTAGCCTTGAACTTTGGGATGCAATCCTTCAAACAAAGATGATAACCTTTTCTGCTTATTTACGTGAAACGCTAACTTCATTGTAAACATCTTTGAGATACTTTTATGATGAAAGTAGGGGGAAGAAGGGAGTGGGGGTAGCTGTGGCCCTGGGGACTCAGGGAGAAGAGGAAATGATGAACAGGACTTTAAGCAGGAGAACTGGGCCTTGCAAAATGGCAGCCCACGGAGAGAAAGAGGGAGACAGCCTGTAGGGGCCTGATGGACTATAGGAGTAACAAGGCTTGGCATCCAATTTTAAGTTGTCCTTCCTGAATGCTAATCCCTTTATATCACCCGTAAAGCTTCAGTGAGGTTTTTTAAACACCACTGCCCCAGTGGTGCCCTGCCGGGGGGATTAGGGAAGGATCAGTGTTCAAATGTGAGATGGAGTGAATCTGAGAGAGCTACACCAGCCTGGAGAGGAGCACCAAGACAGCACATGGAAAATAAGGGATGCGGTTAGAAGCATGTGGACTAGGAAGTAAGAAGTGAAACAAAAAGGAAGCGAGCTCTCCCAGGGTTCCTCCACAATATTTAAGGGAGGGACAGGACTCCCACAGTCATGCAGCATGAAATCCTGAATTCTGGGCATTTGATAATTGCAAGGAAGATGGCCCCCAGGAAGCCGATAACCTTGGGAACACATAAGCTCCTTTTAAGCTAAATAATATGTATGCTTTCTTGGGGAGAACTTGCTATCTATCAAATAATGGGCAGACTGTCTTAACAAGAGAAATGGTCCCATCATAGTGACCAAACAGAAGCTGATGGCCACAGAGGGAAATTTCCTAGGAAAGCCTTTTATATCTTGTGTCCTCAACATTAACAGAATTCTTAACTTTTAAACTGAGGCAGAGTAAAGTGTTTCTGAAACATAAAAAGGAGGTCAGCTGCATTCTTTGAAGAGCACTTCCATGAGAGTCACCTGGTCTCTCCCTGCCATGACCTGGGGACATCTTCAGTCCAGGGCTACTCTTCACGCACGTGCCGTGATGACCAAGGAATGGCAGGTGTATCAAGGCAAAGGTCAAGAGCACAGGACCCAGGGCAGCTGTTATCCTCTGAAGAATCAGGGTCCAGCATCCTTGCGTCCAAGAAATGCTACCACCAGAAGTCAATGAAAAGGATATGTCACAGCATTTGGAAATAATGGGTCCTGCACATGGAGCAAAGGGGAGATTGGTAAAGCCCAGCAGGGCAACCCTATTTCTTCTAATATAAGACCCTGTTTATTTTAAGACATATCCTGATTTCAGAGATGCTAATTTTTAAAAGATGCACTTTTAAATCACTACTTTCAATGACCTACTCTATATTTTGGAGAAATATAAACAGATGAAACCTAGAACTCGTTGAGTTGACATTATAAAAAATTTATCTGCAATCAAGCACATTATTGAAATACACAGTCCTAATTTTCTGAAATTCCTCATCAGGAGAACAGGACTCTTTATATTTTAGCTTTTGGCTCCATGCTGCTTATGACTGCACTTCGTGATTTTTAGCTGTTAGCAGGGTCCACAGAACCCTTCATTTCAACTTGGCATTACAATTGAGCGCTGTTGTATTTTGTGAAATAAATTGCCAACCTGCACTGAATGACTCCTAGAATGGTTTAGCTACACAGAACTGTAAAATTGAGGACCATACTCCAAAAAGCATTTTTTAAAAAGAGCCTTACTTTAAGCAAAAAGAAAATTTCTTTTTTACTACTGGACTATAGTACACTAATGATGACTGCTCATTCCCTTGAAAATAAAAAAAGATCCTGGGTGGTTTTCTCTAGGTGGTATAACCACAGGCAAACAAATTTTGAGACTAATTGCCCATGGCTTTTTCAGCCTCCGCAATGAACTGCATCATCTGACCTCTGAACCAGGAAGTACTAGATTAATCTTCCTTTCTTCATTCCCCAACCCCATTTCCTGTTCCAGTAATTAGCTGGCCCTGGCAAAAGTGTGCAATAAATGAATTATGTCTCCACGGGCCTTCTCTCCCTCTCATTTCAAATCTGCTTCATCGTCAGCTCTGATCTTCACCTTGATGTTCTAGCCCCTCTGACATCCCAGAATCACTGGCATCTTCCTCTGCTCACTTTCCTGTTCACTTTTCATCAACCTCAACCTCCTGTCCCAGCCCCAGGCTCATCTCCTGCTGGAAGCTTCCAGCAAAGGTGCAAATGATTTTGATGACTTAGTGTGACATCGTGTGTTTCCTCTGCCAGACGATGGTTCTGTTTAACAAAAGAGATTAAGCAAATAACCTAATAGTTCTCAGATCTGTCTGCACATTAGAATCACCTAAAGTACTCTAAAAAAAGTATCAAATGTCATGCTTGCTTTCGCAGTACACGTACTAAAATTGGAACGACACAGAGAAGATGAGCATGGCCCCTGAGCGAGGATGACACGCAAATTCGTGAAACGTTCCATATTTTTGTTCAAGATTTGCAGATATTAACTACTATATATAAAAATAGATTTTAAAAAATTTCTTCTTTATAGCACAGGGAGCTGTATTCAGTATCTTGTAATAACCTTTAGTGAAAAAGAATATGAAAATGAATATGTATATATATATGTATATGTATGACTGGGGCATTATGCTGTACCCCAGAAATTGACACATTGTAACTGACTATACTTCAATTAAAAATTTAAATTAAAAAAATGTCTATACCCTCTTCTATAGAGGTCTGATTGTATAAGTCCAGGGTGGAACCGAGATAACAGTATTTTCAAAATTTCTCTCCACATGACTCCAATGTAGAAGCAGGATTGCTAATCACTACTTATGCCAAGAGAGGGAGAACGAAGATGATTGCAAGCTCTGTGGTGAGTCAGACAGGAGACCTGGGATCCGAAAAATGCCTCCAATCTCATCATGTTGGCAACTGACTACTTCAGCTAAAGATTTATTTGAATCCTTGTTGTTTATTCCCTACAGGTCTCATCTAACAAGAAAAAAACAAAACCTGTGCAGAAATTCTCTTTCTCTGAACGGTTTCCCCAAACAAGATCTTTGAATTGGCAAAAATACAGTCAATCCCATGACATGGTGCCTCCTAAGTTCAGTCTCTTCCAAGATTCTGGCTGTTCCTTCATTCATGCTCAGAGGGGCACAGACCTCTCTATCTCCTGAGCTCCCAGAACAAACCACAGATGTTTTGCTTGTGTATCCCTCTTATTCCACAAAAGGGTATAAAGACAGACACTGTTCAGAGTAAGAGAGACCAGTAAGTCTCAACTGGTACCCTAGAAAGCAGTGCATTAGCAACATGATAAGAAATACAGTAGAGGAGAAGGAAGTTCAGCCTTTCCAGCATCTCCGAATCCATCAGACATCTACAAACATAGGAAAGTAGACTCACTTTACTCTCAGCGACCTGTCACCTTTGTTAATAATCAGATTATTTCTTCAATAGGAAACACGTATTAAATTTTCTTTCTACTGCCTGTGTCAGCTCTACTGTCACGATACCTGAAAGCAGAACATGGTAAAGCTGAATTCTTTTTCATATGATCTGAAGAAATTTTATGCTCTGGATTCCCCTCCTAATGATATTATTCATGTCCCATTCTGAATCCCTTTTTAAATTAGAATTGCACACCATCGGGCTCAGCATGAACAGACAATGTTGGTGACAAGGCACTCTAGTCTTGTTTCACGGCAGTTGAACACGCTTAGTGGCCCCAGTTGGGAAAACACGGTGGGTGTTAAGTGATCGTGTATTAAGTCCACGTATCCAAAAAGCATCCATGTGTAAACATTAAGAAGATGAGAAAGAACTCCCAGAAAAAAACAAACAAAAGCATGAAGAAGGAGATTTCCACTTGAAAATGAGCTCGAAAAACTGTCTCCATAGTCTGAAACCTTTCGGCTCATTTTCAAATGTTTTATGAATTTATGAATGAGCCATTTTATAAAGAACCTTTTATATGATATTGCTCTACGCTATCTTATTATGGCCACTCTGATGACTTGGTGCTTGAAACTGTCACAAAAATATGTGCTTGTATCTTCTCTCAAAATGTGTGAAGTTGAGCTGGGTGAGTTCGGAGGAACTTAACTGTTAAGAATAGCGGCTTTAAAAAATAATACCGTTAATAGCAATAAATTGTCAAACTTGTGAGCCTAATTAAAGTCAACAGAATGACAAATGAGACCTTTACGCCATTCCGTAGCTCGGAGCCTGTAAAACTTGTCAAAATATGATATGTGTTGTGATGAAGGCGTTTGCTTTGCAAGTGTATTTATTACTCATCCTGTCCCACTTTTCTTCCATCCTCCCTGAAGTTAGAGAAAGGGGAGAGACACACTTAAATTACAGCTTTCACCGTTTGAATTGAATATATGCTTTTCCTGTGGTCTCCTCCCAGACTCTCGGGGTCTCTCTAGTGGGAGAGTACAGGCCTGGGGACAGATAATCATTTCATGCAGAGCAATGGGTGCCAGAGGCCCATGGGCAAATGGCTCGTATGGCCCTGATCCTTCTCTACGTGTCAGCTTCATCTCTTTGTTTACGTGCACCCTGTGCCTTGTCCCCTTTTATCCGGAACCTTTTCTTTGCAGGCACTTCAGCTGTTAAAGTTTCGTGTAGGTGTTTCAGGGATAAGTAATGAGTAAGCAATTTAAATTAGTGAGCTTTGGGGAGAATAAACCAACCAAGTTCAAGGGGAACAGAAAGCAGCAGTTTATTTGAACATCAGGAAGAGAAACATCAAGTCTGGCCATTGTCCCTACTACCAACGCTCTTCCTCTTTGTCTCAGCGAAACACCTTCAAAGAGACTTTCCAGCGTTCAGATCCCTGACACATAAGATGGTGAAGCCAAGAGCTTCTGATTGTTCATTCTTGTCACTTTTTCTTTCCCATTGCCAATCACTTCTTTGTCTCCAATTGGAATTTTCTTCTTTTCTTCTTCTCTGTTACCTGAGCTGAACATGCCACCCATTTAAGACGCTCTTTTGTAACCCCAGGTGTCAATTAAGGGTGAGGGAGTGGGGACTCTGAATAAGTTAGGTGTTCCTCGAGTTTCTAAATAACCCTTGACATTTGAATGGCTGGTTGCAGTTTGTAAAGTACTTTTACATCCAATATGTTATTTAATTCTTACCACAACCCTATGAAATAGACAAAGGAGCCACTGGAGAAACTGAGGCCCAGGGAGGCTTGTCCAGGATCACGTGGCTGCTTGATATCACATGTTCCCCATGCCCTCTCTGCTGTGCCAGTCTCCCACATAATAAGGCAGAATCGTCTGATGGCTTGTTGTTGCTATTTACTAACATCCTGCTAAAGGTCAGAGATAGAGCAGACCTATGAGTTAATAACCAATACAGGAAAAAATGCAGGCGAGAGGATAGCCATGTCCCCAGGACATGTTCTGCCAAGTGTGGGTCCTTGGCTTCATGTAGGAAAGAATTTAAGAACGAGCCACAGTTGAGTAAAGGTAGATTTATTCAGAGAGATCCATACTCCATACACAGAGTGCAGGCTGCTCCAGAAGGCAAGAGAAAGGCCAGGAGGTGCGGGGGTTGGGTGTTCAGTTCAAAGTAAAAGTGGACACACTCTCCATAGCGTGCGGTCCGTCTCACTCGGAAGGGACAGTGGCCACGGGCGCGGTGTTGCTAGGTTTTATGGGCTTGGTAACTTCTTGTGCTAGTAAGTGGGAAGATGACTCCAACCACTTTGGGGAAGGCGGTGGGATTCCCAGAAAATGGGCCATGCCCACCCTTTGACCTTTAATGGTCAGCCTTAAAACTGCCCAGGTACCTGTGGGAGGAGCATTTAGCAGCTATTGTATTTCAATGAGTGAATATTGAAGCTCAAGGTCCATTGGGAGTTGGGTCTTTCGCCATCTCGGTGCTCATTGCCGTGTCATTCTTTTAGTGGCTGTGCCCTGCCTGCTTCCCTCCTGTCTTATAACTACATCAAAGGTCTTTATTTAGCTTTTCCTGAACGTAAGGGAACTTTTTCCTCTTTGGCAATGGATTAGAATTTTTAATTCAGATATTAAAAAATTGAACTTTTAAAATATGAAAACGAACATATGTATGTAAATGCATGACTGGGACATTATGCTGTAACCAGAAATTGACACATTGTTAACTGGCTATAATTCAATTTAAAAAAATTTTAAATTTGTATTGAATTTTTTGAGGGGAAGATAATTAGATAGATAGATTTATTGATTTATTGGTTTGTTTGTTTGTTTGTTTGTTTGTTTATTTATTTATTTATTTATTTATTTATTTATTTAATTTAGTGGAGGTATTGGGGACTGAACCCATGATCTTGTGAAACTTGTATTGAATTTAAAAAAACACACAAGCATGGCCAGACTCAGTCATCTGCGAAAGAACACATTTCTCCAGTGTTTCATCTGCAGCCTTCTAAAAACGTCATTGTCTTCATAAAAATTCACAGCGAGCTCACCCAACACTTCTTGCCAGCAGGACGTCTAACCATTCCCACTGCCGCTGGCGCAATGAACAGAAAAACAAGTTTCCTATAGAAAAATCAAAATTAAGAGATAGACTCTACTGTGCTTCCCGCTCAGTTTACCAGCCGCTTTTCACTAGGCCTGCCCAGGGATGCAGAAGTACAAAGCCTGCTCATCAACCCGTGGGTGTGAGCCAGTAGCTTAATATCCAAGTCAGGACCAAGGGGACCGCATCCAGATAAGACCACAGGCTGGGCTAACCTACGGGCTGTCCTGTGAATAAATATGAGCCCCATCTTTCCAAAAGAGCAATTGCTCAAATGCAGGATAAGAAGACATGAATCCGCAGGAGTAAGTGGGAAAGAAAAAACCCAAGATTTCAAGTCAACAGTGAAATCACAGTAAGAGGCAGCCCCCTGTGAGCACACACAGCGTTACTATGCCCGAAGGGAAGTCATCCGTCCTGAACAAGGAGGGTGAGCGTTCTTTCCTGACACGACCTGCCTGACTGTACTTGAGGACTGGGTTCGCTTTTAGGTGGACCTTTTAGGAGCAATGGAGTCGAGACAGGTGGCATTCAGGGAAAAACCAAGCTAATCCAGCCATGCCTGGTACGTTGGCGATTATGTATTTGTTGAATGACTGATATGTGAGGAGTTAATATGAGGAGTTGTAGAAGGAATTGGACCTGCTCATTCTGGCTAAGACAAGACTTTGGGGAATTCAATAAAGGAAATGTACACTCAGTTCCTCTGAGCAGCTGATGCCAGGGCAGGCGTAACATGCGAGGACTTTATTAGGGAGAGTTTTTTTGGACCCACTCCAGTGTTTTTTCCAACCCCACCAAACAATGAACTCAATTCTGACACTATCTACCTAGAGACAGCATCAAATCCCAGAGGTGGAGAGCTCAGGTCTACAAGACTGTCCCCTCCCCGACGTGAGATGCCAATCTCAAGTCCAGGTTGTCGCCTGCACTTCTGATCAACTAGCCATAGTTCAGAGTTTCCTACCTCCCCTCCTTGGGTTTGAGTAATTTGCTAGAGTAGCTCATAGAACTCAGAGAATATCTGATTTACTAGATCACTGGTTGGGTGTAAAAGGAACTTAGGGACAGCCAGATGGAATGGATGTCTGAGATGGGGGCTGGTGCAGCGTTTTCAAGCTCTCTCCAGGCACCGATCTCCCAGCACCTCCACTCGTTCACCTACCTGAAAGCTCTCTAAATCCTGTCCTTTTGGGGATTATGGTGGTTTCATTACACAGGCGTGAGGGCTTAAATCATGGGCCATTGGTAATTGAGCTTAATCTCTACCTCCTCTTCTCCCCCCAGAGGTCAAAAGTGGACTGAAAGTTCCAACCCTCCAGCCACAGGACTGGTTGTCTACTGGCAACCAGCCATCATTAGGTTACCCAGGGGCTTCTCCATTGTCGCCTCATTAACATAACAGAAGACACCTTGATAGCTCTCACAGCTTAGGAAATTCCAAGAGTTTTAGGAGCTCTGTGCCAGGGACCGGGACAAAGACTAAATATATGTTTATTTATCAAAATAACACACCTTTCTTGGAAAAGGGCCTCCACTGGCCTTTTCCTGCTTCCCCATTTCCCCTGTGCTCTGGGCATCTCCCCCTGGATGTCTCAGCCTTGACTCAAGGTCAGTGTGGCATCTTCAAATGCTGCCCCCCCCAACACCCTCACTGCAGAAAACAGTGAACTTGTAATCCCTGGTGTCTGAGTTTGGAACATAAAATGGCCCAACTCTGAATTTTTTCTAATCTAGTATTCTTTTTTTGTAGCCTAGCATTTTATATTAACATTTCATGCTCCTAAGGTATGTATGACTTTAATAGAATAAAAATGTATTTTTCCTAAACTTTGCTCAAAATAAACTCCCCAGAAAAATGTGTCACATGTCTCCACACAACACCAAGGGTTAGCGGTGTAGTTTGTAAAGCATGGAAATTGGGAAATTCTCCATCTCCCTCTTTTCTTCATCCCAATTTCCTATACTCTGACTTTAAGTCGTCATCACCTCTTCTCTCTTCTTTCCAACCCGCTGCTGGGTCTCAGCCTCCTGCCTTGAAGGCAGTCCCCTTGCCCAGTCCTCCTTGTCACTTTCTCTAAACCGTATATATTCTAAATACTTTCCAATACAATGATTCTTCTCTAATCCCATTGCTCAACTCCATGTAGGCAATAGAATTTTTTTTTTTAATTCACCTTGTGCACCACTGTCAGAATAATTACGTCACTGACAGTTGCATTTATTACCTTTGATTAAAAAGCAACAGTAACTCCCAGTAACTGGGAGTTTGCCTAAGTCCAAAGATGGGGGGGTCTACCCCTTCATTTTATGTCTGAGATTTCCTTTCAGACTTACTTTCCTTTACTCAGAAATACTTAGACCAGTCATCGCTGTGAACGTGCAGTGTGTGTGAGGGCTAACGTTCTATGAGTGAAACAAAGAGGAACAAGACAGGAGCTCACAACAGAGTAAGTGCCTTAAAACGTGCACTGCCGGCAATTGGGTTGTTTCATCACAGAAGGAATTCAGAGACAGGACACAGAGGTGAAGCGTGTGAAGTGGGGATTTTTTAAGGGCTGGATAGCACGCCCTTAACGGGGGCGCAGGCCGACTCAGGCGAGCGGCTGCCCTGAGTCTCTTTTGACAAGCTGGTTACAGAGGGTTTGAAAATGAATGGGTGGGATAGTCATTGGGGAGGGAAGAGCTTGGGGTCATATTCCCTGATTTTCATCCCAACTCCACCTTCCCAAGGGGAGAAGGGAGTTTTGTCTTTTTCAGTCTGGATTGGAAGTGTTCTGGCCTCGGTGCATGATGGTACTTCGAACCTGCCAGGCAAACTTTATGGTGATGAGGGCACAACGAGCAAGAGGTCACATTCAGACCCTGGCGAGTCCTGCCCTTTCCCACCTTCGTCTGCCTCCAGGGCACTTGTCTCCCCAAAATGTGTGACTTCTTATCAGCCCAGAGGTTCCTGGCTTCTCTTTTTCTCCCCAAAGACCTCTGTTGTTTACAAGATGTGTGGTTTCCTGCCATTTAGCCCGTGCCCATCCTTTGTCTGCTCATATCTAGCTATCTAGCCTGCTCCAACACATGGACACAGATAACTGTCATTTAAGATCAAAATGATCAGTGCTTTAGGAGAGGGACAAACTTCAGACCAAAAGGGCATCAAGAGGAAGAGCCTGGTCCAGGCTCTGAGGATGCTCTGAGCGCTGTGCAGGGTACCGTGTTTTGAATATGCTTTGAAAGGTGACTAAAAGGTAGGCAGACAAACATTTACAAAAAGGGCCAGTGTGGCCAACAATAGTAAGTGTTGCCAACTAAAAACTGGCGCTTGCCATTTCCCTCCTCAGGGATTCAATCACGTTGGTACTTGCCATCTACCTCTATAAGGATTAAATCACGAGCCACTGACCTGCAACCCCGCCTGAAAGGCGTTCAGGGTGGAGGTCAGGAAGGAGGTGCTCTGTGCTCTGGGAAAAACTGGCAGAACAGGCCTTCAGATAGATGTTTTCAGGAGAAGATTTTATGAGCCCAAATTCTTGCGTCTCCTCATACGTAGAAAAGCACTAAAATCCTTCATGGGGACACCTGCTCCTTGTGACTAGCAGCAAGCCTCTGCTTAAATGTGTGCTTGACTGCATGTAACCCCCATTCGCTAAAATCATGTGTATACTGACCTTCCCCCCTACCTCTTTGGAGCAGTTCCTCAGAGCAATCTGAGATGCTGTCTCCTGGTCCATAGTCCTCATTTTGCCCCAAATAAAACCTAACTCACAACTTTCACATTATGTGATTTTATTTCAGTCGACAGTTTAAAGCGTGTATGTGGAGCAGTGGATGCTACAGTCCAGTGGGGCTGAGTACAGTGGTGAGAAATAGGTTCAGGGAAGCAGGTTTGGACCAGAGTCCCAAAGTCCTCCACACTTGTCTTCTCAGAGAAGGAAACCAGCTAGACAGCACTTTCTCGTTCTCAGCACAGAGGCTTGGTCTAGTCCCTGCCCGAGATGTCCTCCCTGTCCCCTGGCTTATTGTCAGAATTTAAACTTGTTCTCCAAGTCAATTTTCCCTGTGCAGTTTTTCTAACTACTAAACATATCCTCTGCTGTACCGAACAATGGCATGTGGTCAACCAGCCTGGGCTGCCCCGTGGCTTACTTGGGCAAGTGACTCAATCTCTGAGCCTCAGTTTCCTTATCCGTAAAATGAAGGTGATAACAGTGCCTTCCATCTGGAATTTATTAGCCTCAAATGAGACCACTGTGCTCAATTAAAATAAATGGAAGATATATTTTCAGGGGTGATATTACAAATATTTTACAACCAGATTAGCACAGACACTGAGCAGTCAGAATGAACACCGCCATGAATAACTGAACGGCCACAGCAGTGCGTCCCAGATGTAGGTCAGGGTCAGTGTTAGCACCATCCTCATCGTCACTGTCAGTACGGGCCACGCCATCATTTTTCTTTATTTCTCTAAACTCCAATTGAGAGTTCTGGTAGTTTAACAGTTAAGTTTCTTTTAGTCAAGGAAATTTTGGAGTGTGTCGGGGGCAAAAGGTCATTGTTGTAGCGTTGTCTGAAATGGCAAACTGCCAACAAATCCTTCAAAACCCGAATGACTCAATGCACCGTGGAACCTCCCTGCCAGGGGCTACTGTTCATCTTTTAAGAATGAGATCAACTAAATATATTACACTCAAAGGATGCTGTCGTGGTTCTGACTGCTACAGCACATTACCATAGACTGAGTGGCTTAGACATTTATTGCCTGGAGTTGTAGAGGCTGGAAGTCCGAGATCGGGGGCCAGCATGGTCAGGTCCATGGTGAGGGCCCTCCTCCGGGTGCACACACGGCTGCCTTCTGTGACCTCACGTGCTGGTAAGAGAAAGCTCTTGTCCCTTCATCTCCCTGTAAGTGCACTGGTCCCATTGCTGGGGCCCCACCCTCAAGAACTTATCTAAACCCAATTACCTCTAATGGGCCTCATCTCCAAATACCATCCCAGTGGTGATTAGGGCTTCAACATATGGTTTTTGGGAGACAAACATTCAGTTCACAGGCGATGCCTGTGATGTGGTCAGATGAAAAAGCAAATGAATAAATACTGCATTTAGTATGATAAGGTAAACATAAAATGAATACTCATATATATGCTTGCAGAAGCAAAGAAAAGATATGGGAGAAAAAACACCTCATTGTTCGTGAGGATTGCATCATGGGCAGTTAGAAGGAAGGGTGGGAAAAGTTTTAATTTGACTTTGGACTCTTCTGCAGCAGTTGAATTTTTACTAAGAGCATGTATTTCTTTTGAAGTTTCAGTAACTGACTTTAAAAAAAAAAAACACAAACAAACATGAACTTGTAATCTACAAAACGTGGGTTGCTTATGCCTGACTAGTACGAAGCTCCAAAATCTCCAGACTGGAGCCTGGCCCCTTGGGGATGCCTTTCTTAAAGAGCTGCGGCTGAATTCTGTCTACACTCCGGGTACCATGACGAGGAGCCTTATCCTCATGTTGTGGTGGGAAGGTCCATCATGCTTCTGGTCCTGATGGGTCCACCCATGACGGAGTCAGGCTGACTGTGGAGCCTGGAGGTACGGCTGCACATCTCAAAGAGAAGTTTCCTCTGAAACTTGAAAGGGAGCCAGTGATGAGGCCTGTCCAAGTAATTACAACCTTTGCAATAAGAGGAACTTACATAATTGCAGTGGGTGAACTCCTCTATTTAGACTCACAGCTGACTCATGATTGGAAATGATTGGCCACATAATTACAAAGTTTGGGTTCCCGAATGATAAATTAGATGCAGTGGCTTCATCTTGTGTAAGTCCTTCTTAAAGCCCCATTGCCTGAAATAGAGCCCCTTTGAAATGAATCACACTGTACACCAGAGACTGGAAAAACAGATTACATTGAAAATGAATCCAAAAACCCATTTTTCCTTCTCACTGAACTTGCCAAAATCTGAAAACTTGTATGTATTCATATGAGGTTCTTGAAGTACCCTTGGTTTAAACTCAAAATACAAGTTACGAATCATGTTATGAAAATCCTTTTAATTCACTGAATTCTTTTTGAGGGTGAGGAAAGAATTCTAACATTTTACAGATTCACAAAGGTAAAGGTGACCTTCAGAGGACATCTGCAGGATCCCCACGTCCCAGGGTCAGCTCGACCTTCAGGCAGTCACTTCCCAGAGACACAGCTAGCTAGCATTCCCCTTTTTACTTTCTTTTTTAGATTTTTAATTGTGATAGAGTGCACATAACATAAAATTTACCATCTAGACCATTTTTAAGTGCACAGTTCCACAGTGTGGTGCATTCATGTTGTGCTGCACTCTCCAGCACTTCTTATCTTGCTGAGCTGAAACTCTGTGCCCATTAGACGCGGCTTCCTCACTCCTCCTGCCATCAGCCCCAGGCAAACACCATCCCACTTTCTGTTTCTGTGAGTTTGACTGCTCTAGGTAACTCACGTAACTCAACTCATTCCGTATTTTGTCCTGTCTTATTTCACTGAGTGTAAGGTTCTCAAGGTTTATCCACATGGTAGCATGTGTCTGAACTTTTTTTTTAAGTTGAATAATACTCCATTGCGTACAGTGACCACATTTTATTTATCCTTCCGTTGATGGACCTTTGGGAGGCTTCCTCCTTTTGACCATATGAATCGTGCTGCTGTGCACGTGGGGGGACAAATATCTCTTTAAGACCCTACTTTCAATTCTTTTGAATATATACCCACAAGTGGAATTGATGGATCGTATGGTAATTCTATTTTTAATTTTTTGAGGAACCACTGTACTATTTTTCCATATCCTCTTTTTTTTTTTTTAACAAAAACAGATCCATTTGGGTTTTATTCTGGCAGTGAAAGTTATATATGCTCATGGCAAAAGCTGTTAAAAGCAGAAAGAAAATATGACCAGCTATTCCTTTTCCCAGCAAAAACTAATATTAATGTACTACATTGCCTTCCAGATTTTACATATATATATGTGTGTGTGTATATACATATATGTGTGTGTGTGTGTATATATATATATATATATATATATATATATATATATATATATATATATTTCTTAAGTTTATTACCTGATTCCTTCTAATCAAAATATTTTGAAAGAAAGTAAATGCCATAACTAACAATACCCATAAAAATCAGCTAATGAAATGGCCACTAATGACACTGACACTCACTTAGCCTCCCTCCCCAGTATCATCAGCCGTCAAATGGGAAACTTTGTTGGGCAGTCTCTCTCACTGACTGTGGGATGTTCAAATGCAAAGTGATTCTAAAGTGGAACTGGAAATATGGCAAAAGATGCCTAATTCCATTAGATCGATGCATTGATATAAATGGTCTGAGATGTGCCTGGGCACTGTTGTTTTTCAAAGTCCTGGGGGTAATTCTCAAGTGCATGCAGACTTGAGAAAAAACGCAATAGGTGAAGTGTGCGTGTAAACTGTGAAGTGGAGATCCATTTGTTGATTTCTAGTTTGTTAGCCAAAAATGCCTAGCAACATTTATAAAATAGATCTTTTCTCCAATAACTGAGATGGTATTTTTTCATACATACTTGAGTCTTTTTCTGCAATCACTGTACTGTTTTAAATGTGTAAGAAAATAATTTAAAATCTGGCAGGACTAGTTTCACCTCCTTACACATTTCTTTTCTAAGACAAATCATGGCTACTTTCTCATATATATTATTTTTAAATACCTAGGGAGAAGTGACCTTAGGTTTTGAACTTATAGAATAATTTAGATAAAAATTTCATCTCTCCACTTTAAGGTCTTTGCAGCTAAAGAAGATGTATCCATCACTCTTTATTTACTCAAGACTTTGCCTTCTTGTTTACAAGTGTTTTAGTTTTCTTCACATAATTCCTTCCCCGTATGTTCATTTTATTCCTAACAATTTTATCACTGTTATTGTTAATGGATATTTTATATCCACTATATTTTCTACTTATCATTGATATAGTGAAAAAAATTTATTGATTAAAAGAAATGTTTGGAAGGGTATACAAAACAGTGAAAACTTGTATATGCTTCTGGTTCAAAAAGGAATTGAGTGCAACTGGGTTCTGTCTAAAAAAGATGAAGACATTGATTTACCCAGTTCCTGGTATGCGCTCTAGAAATCCCCTGGGTCTGGAAAAACACTCACGTTTGTGAAAAGGATCATGTACGTGAATGTTCATGACAGCAAAAGATGAGATAAGGAGAGCTCTGTACATGCGCTAGAACACAAAACAGTGAGACGCGTGTGTGGGAGTCCCACACACCCACTCAGGTGAGCCCCGCAAACGTGAGACCGACCAGACTGGGGAGCCGAGGAAGAACTCTTTCAGTAGGATGCCATTATTTTGTTTATATACATTTTTTGAGCTATAGTCCGTTTACAATGTTGTGTCAATTTTGGGTCTATAGCACAATGCTTCAGTCATACATGAGCATACATATATTCATTTTCATATTCTTTTTCACCATAAGTTACTACAAGATATTGAATATAGTTCCCTGTGCTATACAGTATGAACTTGTTGTTTATCTATTTTATATACAGTAGTTAGTATCTGCAAATCTCAAACTCTCAATTTATCACTTTCCACTTTCTTCCTCTCCTGGTAACCATAAGTTTGTTTTCTATGTCTGTGAGGCTGTTTCTGTTTTATAAATAAGTTTGTTAGACTTTTTTTTTTTTAGAGTCCACATATAAGTGATGTCATGTTTCTTTCTCTTTCTGGCTTACTTCACTTAGAATGACAATCTCCAGGTCCACCCACACTGCTGCAAATGACATTATTTTATTCCATTGTATAAATATACCACAGCTTCTTTATCCAGTCATTTGTCAATGGACAGTAAAATGCCATTTTGATGGGCATCAGTGATGGAATTTACAAGTACATATATATTTAATAAAAGCATAGGCTTACCTCAGAGATATTGTGGATATGATTCCAGACCACCACAATCAAATGAGTCATACAAATATTATGGTTTCCCAGTGCATATAAAAGTTATGCTTATACTATACTGTAGTCTATTAAGCATGTGATAGCATTATGTCTAAAAAACAACACCTATATCTTAATTAATAAATATTGTTTAAAAATGCTAACCATCATCTGAGGACACAGGGTTGCCACAAACCTTTTGTAAAAAACAGTGTCTGCAAAGCGCAGTAGAAGACGTTATGCTGCTATTAAGAACTGCATGAAAATGACACACATCCAATTCACAATGCAGATTACCTCTGAGGCAAAGATGTGCTCGGGGGGGAATACAAAGGACTTCAACCGTATCAGCAGCTTTTCATTTGTGAAGCCAGATGGTGGGTATACAGGTGCTTCTGCAGTTTTCTCATACTCTTCTGTGTCTGCAGTATTTTATACTAATTTCTGAGTAGAAGTCCCATTGCTTTTTGTGTGCTCATTTTGTAACCAGACAGCTTATTCAGTTATCTTGTTGTTTGCAAGAGTTTTTCCACTGGGTTTTATTGGGTTTTCCAGGTAGATAATCGTAGCACCTGAAAACAATAACTGCCTTTGTCTGACCAGGGTATAGACCCTGGCTTAAAATTTGTCTCTACACAACACTGTAAACCAAATATACTTCAATAAAATAAAATAAATAAAAAATAAATAAAATAAAATTTCTATCTAATTTCATTAAGTAGCACTTCCAGAACAATGTTGAATGACGGTGATCAAAGTGGTCCGTTCTAATGGTTCACCATCAAACATGATACTGGTGATTGCTCTGATGCAGTGATAAGGCTTGTGTGACTTGAAAGTGAGAAACAGGAGGTACACATACACGTGAGTGTGTGTGTGTGTAATGCAGGGTACAGATACATGTGATCGGCATGTGTATATGATGTGAACATCATTATGGCTGATGTGTATAACTGATTGCCCATATATGTGACTGTCGTGTGCATAATATGATGTGCACATGCATGTGACTGTGTTATGTGCACATACATGTGATTAGCACGTGTGTATAAAATGTGTGTGTTGTGTTTTATATCTCACATCTTACCACAAAGTGTCTTATCATCTATTTTATTGACAATTTGAGGCCTGGTATAAACATTATTTTTGACCTATGAAGATAATCATACAATTTTTCTCATTTAATGTATTCAAAGGATGTACTATATTAATAGTTTTTCTCACATTAGACCACGCTTACATTCCTGGAGTCCGATCTTTGACATTTTTTAAAAAATACACTGCTGTGTTTTACCTGCTGACAGTGCGTGGAGGGTGTTTGCCTCCACGTCTTGAAATGAGGCAGGTTGTCCAATTTTCTCACGCGTGCTCTCCCCATTGGTAATAACAAGGCTGAACAAACATCAGGAAAGAAGACAGAAGCTTCATTCTAGAACAATTTATAAAGCCGACAAATTATGTTTCTTGATAACAGGAAAGAACTCTCCAAGAAAAGCATGGATTTTGAGGTTGGGGGTGTTGGGTTTGTCTTTGACAGTTTCCTTAATTTTCCCTTTTCTGTGATATTCTTTCCGTCTTGAGGACTAAGATCCAAGGACGACACTGTCTTAGAACCGCTGCAGTTACGGTGTCCCACAGCCAGACGGTTCTCCTGCTGCAGCTAAAATCATTCTTGCATAAACTGAAGACATACTCAGCCATCAGCTACACGATGTGTGTTTTATTTGTGGAAATCAGAATTTTTTTTCAGACCCTTTCCCAATAAAATAAAACCACTTCCCAGCCATCCTCTTATGATTATTCAAGTTAAAGAAAGCAGAATGAGGAGAAATTGCCAGTCTTCTGAGTTATGACAAACTCGATAAGGTTAACAGTATATTTTCAGCCGGTCACAGAGCCTGAGAGTGACTAGCTACGTTCTTGCTAAGGAAGGAAAACTAACAAAGAGATTTCAGGGGGAAGAAAAGATAAAATAAAAACAGTCTTCCTTACAGCAGAATTTTAAGAAGGCGACCAGAACAAAGCTCATATTTCTGTCTTAATACTGATGAGTTCCTGCCTTGAGGTAGACAGTAGAGGTCAATTGAGATTATTCATTGGAAAAGGTTTAGGCGGAGGAGTAAAATATCCAATTTCTCAGTCATAGCAGCAAAGTCAACCTGTGGGAAATTCTGAACAGCGGCTTTTGAGGCCCTAGTGGAGCCAGACGGATGTAAGTCAACCTTAACTTTTTAAAGCAGCCTCATATTGTTTTTAACACAGCTTTGATCTGCAGTAATACAATGGCTGTTATCACTTTGTAAATGTTCCCAGCCCGTAGTCACAAAAAGCCTTTGTCTTATTGTTTTAGGAATTCTGAGAAATGATGCTATGATCCCAGCTTCCTGTAACTGGAGGTTCATTATCACTTTTCAGCATGTATTTCTGGAACACTGACTGTGAACCTCTTTGAGCCTGAATTAGTATCAGATGCACTCATAACAGCATTAAGATAATCACCTTCTCCCTTTTTTTTAAAAAGTTTTTTTATTAAGTATCATCAGTTACAATGTGTCAGTTTCTGGTGTACAGCAAAATATCCCAGGCATGCACATACATACATATATTCATTTTCATATTCTTTTTTACTAAAGATTATTACAAGACATTGAATATAGTTCCCTTTGCTGTATGGATGAAATTTGTTTTTTATCTATTTTTATGCATAGTGATTATCAGTTTGGTGAAGACAGATGGTAACTCAACTGACGGTGGTGATCATTTTGTAATATACAGAAATATCAAATCACCACGTTGTATAACAGGGACTGACATAATGCTGTAGGTCAATTATACTTCAAAAAACAGACAAACTCATAGAAAAAGAGGTCTGATTTGGGATTACCAGAGGAGGGGATTGAGGGGGGAGGAAGGAGGAAGGATTGGATGAAAGGTGTTTTTAAAAAATTGGAGAGTTTGCTTTCTTCTGCCCAGTGCTGTGGGGTAACATGGTGCCTCACCTGCCGGCAGGCCAAGGCCAAGAACAGCAGAGGCAACAGGTTTGCTTTGTTCTTTAAAACTAAGATTGGGGGGAGGGTATGCTCAGTGTTAAAGCACGTGTTTAGCAGGCATAAGGTCCTGGGTTCAATCCCTAGTACCTCAGTTAAAAAATAAATAAACAAATAAACCTGATTACCACTCCCCCAAAAAAGCTTAAAAGGTAAATTATTTTTAAATAAAAACCCAAGATCATCTCTGTTCCCAACCAAGTGTTCCTTCTTCCACATCCTTCCCAGGGAAGACATGATGGGTGAGAGTAGGGACACTGCAGGCTACGACCTGGAGAATATGGTTCTTTCATTTCCTTCAGTGGCACTTGGCAAATTAATCTCTAAACCTCAATTTCCCACCGTAAAGATATCCCCACAGTAGGCACATTATGAGGATTAAAAAATACCATTCATCAAGGGCTCAGCTTGCTCCCAGGCACTGGGATGGCTCTTGGAAGCTAATTCAACGGCCTTGACTATTTTCTCCAAACAACATTGTCTGTTCTTTTCCTGAATTCTTAAGACAATGCATTGCAAACAGGGTCTAAGTTCTATAGAATTTTATGTTCTTAAGATATGTATCATCTTTTAAAAAGCACTGTTATCACTATCTGGATGATGACGACATAGGACCACATGCTACCAGGCCATGCAGCTGTTTTTGTGTTTACGTCTGTGCAAGGTGAAGGTCAAAGGCCCCAGCAGCAGACTGTGTGTAGATTTTACAGGAGTTTAAACAGAGACACATGGGGAGAGAAGTGAGTCAGGTTCACCGTCTGGGACAATTCAGGGCAATGAGCACAGAGGCAAAAGTGTAATGAAGACTTTTATTACTCAATGATATGTTTAATTTTCATCATTATGTTTAGGGGGGCTGTTTTTGTTCACTGGTTTATCAACATAATGCATCATTGATTTAAAATGAGATCATATAAATGCTGGAGAGGGTCTGGAGAAAAGGGAACCCTCCTACTCTGTTGGTAAGAATGTAGTTTGGTGCAGCCATTTATGGAAACAGTATGGAGATTCCTCAAAAAACTAAAAATAAACTTACCCTATGATCCAGCAATCCCACTCCTGGACATATATCCGGAAGGAACTCAAATTTGAAAAGATACATGCACCCCAGTGTTCATAGCAGCACTATTTACAATAGCCAAGACATGGAAGCAACCTAAATGTCCATCAACAGATGACTGGATAAAGAAGTTGTGGTATATTTATGCAATGGAATACTACTCAGCCACAAAAAAGAATAAAATAACCACATTTGCAGTAACATGGATGGACCTGGAGATTGTCATTCTAAGTGAAGTAAGCCAGAAAGAGAAAGAAAAACACCATATGACATCTAAAAAGAGACACAAATGAACTTAATTTACAAAACAGAAACAGACTCACAGACATAGAGAATAAACTTATGGTTACCAAGGGGGAAAGGGGATGGGAAGGTACAAATTGGAAGTTTGAGATTTGCAGATACTGACTACTGTATATAAAAGAGATAAACAACAAGTTTCTTCTGTATAGAACAGGGAACAATATTCAGTATCTTGTAGTAACTTATGGTGAAAAAGAATATGAGAAGGAATATATGTATGTACATGTATGACTGAAACACTATGCTGTACACCAGAAATTGACAAAACATTGTAAACTGACTATACTTCAATTAAAAAATTGAAAAAAATTTAAAAATAAAGTGAGCTCATATAATCATGTTTTTTTTTAAAATACTCAATGCCTACTGAGAAATTGCCATAGACAAGAGGAGTCTGAATGGAATGTGGAATCTTGGAAACAAAAAGGACATTAATGTAAAAACTGGTGCCATACAGACAAAGCCTGGAGTTCAGTTATTAGTAGAGTACCAATGTTGGTTTCTTAGTTCCAACACATGGCAGTGTAAGAAGTTGACGCTAAGAGAAACTAGGTAATGGGTACATGGGAAAGTCTGTCTTGTCTTTCCAACTTTTCTAAAATCATTCCAAATTAAAAATTTGATTTTTAAAAATTAAAATAAATAAAATGAGATCATAATTAAAAAGGAATATTTAGAAATCATAATTGGCATTAACAGTACACTTACTTAATACTCTGTACCAGACACTATTCTAAGTGCTTTATGTACATCGTTTATTGATATGTTACATACATCACATCCTTTCATTCTTAAAAGTCTAATAGGTAAGCAGTATCATTTCATCCTTATTTTTACAGATGAGGACAAGGGCCACTACTCAGGCTTTAACATCCCTGATTTTAACGACCATGCAGCAGACCGTTCACAATGACAGTCACTCAAATGCAGGCCTATCCTGGAGAAAGTCCTAAGACAAATTGACAAGGAGGAACCAAACATCTATTCTTAAATCCATTGTAAGTAATTTCATTTCAGGAAAACTTCACCCATCAAAGAAAATTAAATTAGATGTGAGTGTTATTGGTTTCATAGTTTAGTTCATATATAATTTATAAATATGCTGTTATAAGCCTAAAAAATGTATACTGTGTTTCATGTTTATATTTAAATAGCTTTATAATAAAAATAGTTTAAGTCTAAGGAGGGTCAAAATTTTTTCTAGGGCCCATATATCTTGAATTTGAGGACACAGTGTGATAGCACTTCCTGTCTAGTGCCCTCACTTGAGCACTTGCCACGTCCCCCCTGTCCCAAGGCTCAGGAGAATTATTTTTCTTCTCACAAACCCTAAAATAATGTGGGAGAACACAGCAGCCAGGCTCCAGGATGGAAGCCCAGAGTTTAGGATTCCAGGTGCCCCCACTCATCCCCTCACTACTTTTCTTTCTCTTTTGATTCACTGCCTCGCATGAGGGATGCGTCCTCAACAAAGAGTCCACCTCAGTGAGGACAGGGACGGTGCCCTCCTCACCTGTCCACCCTTCTGAGAAGAACACACGGGGCTCTGCAGGTAGCAGGTGCCCAACCCAAACCCAGGACCCCTCTGCATTGTTATTTTGTCTGTTGGGTTTTTTTTTTTTAATAGCATTTGGGGGGATGAGGGTGACTTCCATGATGTCACTGAAGCAGCTCCACCAAGACCCACTGGACTGAGCTCCCATGACTGCAGGGCCGTGGGCTCCCTGGAGGTCAAGACAGCACGCTTGTGATGGCCACCTCGGGTGGTTAAGAAGTCCGTCCTGAGACCGCCCTGGAGAACCTACCATGTTGCCCTCTTTTGTCCAATTCTGCTCTTGATATTGACTGATCTGAACCTGCTCAGCCCAGTAATTCACAGACACACACATCACAGGTGTTTTCAATCTCCATTTACTGAGGAAGCTGAGGCCCAGAGGCTTTCAAAGATTTGCCCAAGGTCACACAGCTAGTGAGGGTGGAGGCACATCCATTGTGAACTTGGCCATCTGGGTCACAAACTACTAGAAGACAGAAACCATGTCTCAAACTTACTTGCACCCACTTTACCTCTTGACCTAGTGCACAGATTTACGATAAGGGCTCCTTCAGGGGAAAGTACATAAGTGACTCCAGGACTGTAAGGGCAGGCCAGATACCGATACCGTACCCCACGCTTCTCGCAGAATGCAGCAGTTAGCTTGTACTGCTCTGTGGACCAAAGCCACAAGGTGATTCATGAGGCTGTTTGGAGATGACACAAGACTCGGGCAAGAATCTTGCCAAAAACAGAACATGACCATGTGCTTTGAAAGAGGGAGCAATTGATATGTTGGCTGATGAGGATACAACATGGGAATAACTTGAACCACTGTGTGGCTCTGTGCTGGCGTTTTCCCTTATTCTCTAAATAAATGTATCAAGAATTCCAAAGGGACAGGGCTGAGATCTGTCTCATCCGGGCTCAGAGCAGACCCCACCACTCTCCCCAGCCCCAGGTCCTCGGGGGTCAAGTGGGCAAACACTAAAACTGTGGGGAGGGCAACTTTCTGTAACTTGCTCTGGTGGAGGGAAGGGAGCGCTCAGAAGAGCGGGGACGTCTTGGCCAAGGGGGCAGCCCTGCCTACTCCAACACAGGTGGATACAGTGGCACAGTGGCAAGAGGGAAAGAGGGGCTGATGCCAACAACAGCAAAGGTCAATTGCCCAGGCAAGGTCAGCGCTTGGCCAAGGGTGATGGCAATGGGTAAGCAACCAAGGCTTGGCCATGACCATAAGGGCTATTATTTTGATGGCTCCCAAAGCAGAACAGAAAGAGAGTCAAGGAGGAGGATTTGGCAACATTTGCTGGAGGATGGGAGGCTAATGCTCTAGTGGGCATCACTGGATGGCCCACTCCCTGCGACTCCACCCCCTTGACCCAGAACCCCTGAGGGCAGCACCTATGACTTAGTCACCCAGATCGGGGTTCACACCAGATATGTGGGTAGGCGAAGCAGGCTGGGAGTGGTCAAACACGAACCCACTGGATCCCCTGCCTGGGCTGGTCTCAGAGGCTGACATGAGAAGACTAAGAAATTCTCTGTTTTGAAAGAGATCCCAACATGAATCTACTTTTGAGACATTGCAGTCCTTTGTCCCAGGGCAACCTTCCCAAAGCATCTCCTGGTTATACAAACACAAAGCTTGTCCCCTATCACTGTGAAGTCCTGGATGACAACTGCTTTATAAGGAGATGTCCAACCGCTCTCTTTGGAGATGAGTTTGTTGGTGATTTTAGTTGAACTCAATCTCAGCAGATGTTACTGCTCCTTTGGAAGAGTTCCTTCTTCTGCATGGATTCAGACTTCCTTGAGCTGACCCTCAGTGGTCCTGCAGAGGGGCTCATATGAGTATGTGCTGGTGTTCCAGCTCAAGTATGCTGTTCCTGGCCATCGGGAGCTACAAGCCTGAGGATACCTGAATGGATGAACAGGATCAGGCCTCACCTGAAGCTAAAAGAAAGGCTATAAAAAGGAGCCACGCTGGACTTGGCTGAGAACCATCCAGGCTGACGTCCTACTCGTGGTGTCATTTTAGGTTAAATAACTCAGGCTTGGGGAAATGTTCATAATGATTATAAAGTTTCAGTGAAATTTCTTTTAGGGGACGATCAGGTAAAATCACTCAAAGAAGGGCTGGGGTTGAGGATTTCCTTTGAAGGGAGTAGAAGTAGCCATTGTCAACCAAGCTGGGATGACAGAGATCCTGGGGGCATGGAAGGAAACTTGAGTGGTGGCCTCAAAAGAGGATATGTGTGGGTGGTGGCCTGGCACCTGCAGCTTCAGAAAAGGCTGATTGAAAGTCACAATGTGTGGGAGACTGAGGAAGAGGGAAAGGCGGCGGCAGCCAGAGAGAAGCTCTCGGGACATGTGGAGGTAACTTGCGGAAGAACCAGTGTAGACCGTGGACGGGGCAGATTGCACGATGGGCATGAGATACATGATGGCTAGCCTGGTGGCTAGTCAAGAGAGACTGGGGGAAAGCTAAGAAATTCCTGGGCTTCCCAGATGTTCCTGGGGAGAAGAATGGACTTTCCTGTAACTGAGCAGAATCAGAAGCAGTTCAAATGAGTATAATTTAGAAAATTCGCGTGGTCTAGTGAAACGGGTACATGGAGGAAAATCTGAACCTGCAGCATCCAACAGATTGCTTGCCAGACAGAAGACACCCAGGAAGTGTCTGCAGCAATGAATGGACCTGCGCTTGCCCAGGCTGGTGCCCCAGGAATCGGTCATCGCAGAAGACCTGGACCTTGAGGCTTCCAGAGCTGGCAATACCCTGAGCAAGATTTTGTGGATTCAGGATCACACAAGGTGGCACTAATATGGGATCATAAGAAATGGGGAATTAATGCTTTACACATTCAATTGACCTTACCCAATGCAACCTACTCGCCTCTTAGGAGTGAGGGCACAACGCTTGACTCTTGTGTGCAATCATAAAATAAAGAAAATCTAAGTTTTCTCCCTGTCTGATCTTCTAAATTTACCTCCTTCAATTTCTAAGCAGCTCACTTCATTTGAAATAGCTTCAGAAGTGTCTGAAAGTTATTTTGGGTGAATGCATCTCTTTATTAGATGAAGGAAAGAACATTTCCTTTGATTTATTTTCCTTTTCTCCCTCAGTTTTCCAGTGCGGTGCCACACAGACGGTAGAGACGTTTGTAACTTATTCATGCACATCAAGGATGACAAATCGAATGGGTAAGGCACAGATGCACAAAAAAATCGGTCAACCAACTGCCTGGATTTCTCCTGCCTCACTTGCTTCATCAGTGCTCCCCCAACTACTACCCCACAAGTCCGGTGGTTGTGCCGGATACCGCAGGATGATAGAACAAACAGATGTCTCAAAGAGACAAGCCAGCTCTCATTGGATCCAATTCCTTTCTCTTACCCTGATCTTCTTTTAAAGTGCCTTCTTTGGTTTTTCCTTTTTTTTTTTTTAAGAACAAAACGCACAATTGAACTAAAACAGAGGATCATCACCAGTCACATCTGAGAACTCTGGATTCCAGCTGAATGCAGGCTGACCGCCACCTGCTGCTCTCACCTCTTTTATTCAATGGTGAACCCAACTCTTGAGTTCCTTTCTGCAAAAACGCCTTTTATCTCGCTTTTTGAAAGAATCTCGTTAGCACATCTTGTCTTTCTCTAAGAATGTTACTGAGTGTTAACCATAGCAGAAGGACTCTGTAATCAGCCACAATCTCGTCATATTCTCCCTTAATTTGTAGAAGGAATGAAAGAATCAAAACAATCCTTGACCCCAGGCAGAAAACAATCACCAACCTAAGCAGAGCCAGAGAGATGAGTCTGGCAGGTAAGTTTCCTTGAGTCGTAAACATCATCCTGCGTTAAAGAAGAGACCTAGCTGTTCCCCAGATTTCATTAGGGAAAAAACCATGACATACACAGGCATGGGCCCTTTTCTTGTTTCTCAGTGGGCCACTTACACACAGAGACACAGCAGGGAAATGTTATTGGCAAATGCACCATCAGTGTGCAGCAGACATGCACAGGTCCAAGACGAGCCGGCATCCCAGCAGTGGTAGCTGTCTGCAAGACTTCCCACTGGTCCCCTCTACTTCCACTCAACCCACTGTCGCCCAAAGAATTCCGTAATCTGTGGCTTCAGAGTATGGATGAAAGATGTCTCCCGCTTTATCAGTAAACAAAGAATGCTGCTGCCATCAAGCCCTCAGCCACTGCAGTCACACTCCAAGCCCCCCCTGCACCCGGAGGGCATTCAGGGGGGGAAAGAACAGGACACTGGCCCTGGATGGCGAGGTGCATATGGAAGGGAAAAATTCAAGGAGCCCCGACTCTCGCATCTTCCTGCGCATAGAAAAGCTTTTGTTGCAAAATCTCCCATCTCTCCTGGCTCCTCCCTTACCAGTTCAGAGCAGTCCCTCAGAGTGCTCTCAGAGGCTGTCTTCTGGGCTTAAGTCCTCAGCAAGTCTGCCAAATAAAACATGATTCGCAACTTCTCGGCTGTGCATTTGTCAACAAGAGAAACCCCTCTGCATATTAAGAAGATGTTCCAGTGCATTTCTGGGATGACCCCAAACAAGCCCTGGGCTGTGGGCAGGGACCCTGGAGGGCTGCTATTCAATGTCTGAGTGTCCTGGTCTCCACCTGTCTGTCACCTCCAATGTACCTGTAGTGGCCGATCCAGGAACTGAACCTCCCATGTGGGGGGGGAAGCAATTTCTTTTCTTCTGTATGAATTTATTCATATGAAAATTCTAATAGCAGCACACACTTTTAAGTTTTGTGGCACATACGTTTTGTTTAACATATGAGGGGAAGCCCAGTCTTACTGTAATCAAGTATTTTTAAGTCCTCTAATTACCCCTTGTTTATATAAGAAATAAACAATATTTGGTCCCTGCAAAACAACATTTTTTAAAAACAAAGAATTTTATAGCATTAGAAGGAAAAAATTTCCCCTCAACCATCCCTCCCCAGTCTCATTCCCCAGAGATAACCATGGCTGACTGGGTAACGGGTCTTCAACGAAAAAAATAAATTGTGCTAAATTGAGACTGTCCCCTAAACCTGAGTCACTTGGGGAGTAAAGAAAGAAAACAAGATGCAGTTTTTAATTTGTCACCATTCTTGCCTTGCTCTTGTCTTCATGTTTGATGAGAGGGTGGCACTCAGCACCACAGGACTGGTTCCTATTTCAATTGCCTGGGTCCGCAGTGGTTTTGCCCAAACCCTGCACACATTCTGGCTGAACTCATCGACACTCCTACTTTCGTTTTTATATGCGCTACAATTCCGAGCCCAAGCCTTATATGCAAACATACCTCTCTGCATGTGCCATGGGCATTTCAGACACATCTTAGCATCAACTGGAAAAAATACTCCACCGAAAAGTTGAGAATTATGTTTTATTCTGTGGACTTTCTGAGGACTTAGCCCAGGAGAAGGCCTCTCAGATCGCTCTAAGGGACTGCTTTGAAGAGGGAGGGGAGGAGCCAAGATAAATAGGAGGTTTTGCAACAAAGATCAGGTAGTCGGAACATCAAAAGATTACTGTTAATTAAAGAAAACCAGACGTCTCAAGTTAAGGAATGTAGCGCTTTCCTCTATATAAGGGGATGCAGGAGTCTGGTCTCCTTGACACCATTCCGTTGCTGTGCACCTTAGCTGTCGAGGGCCAGTAGCCTCTGTTCTGAGTCCCTTCAGGTTGTACCCTTGGGCGGCTGCAATGTGATGGCTTGAAGGCTGCAATATCCTTTGTTTACTGATATGGCAGCAGTATTTTTCATTCACATTAGGGCTGAAGCAATCGTCAGCCCCACTCCCATTTACGCTTCCTCGTGCTTCTGTCCATCCAAGTTACTGAGCCAGAAACCAGAAATCAGCCCAGGTGCTACTCTTCCTGACCCCCCTCCACACCATCCATCATGAAGCCCTGTGGATGCCTTTCTCCTTCAAACCCGCGCCACCTCCCGCTGAACTGATCCACAGTCTTTTCTCTTCTCACCCAGGCTGCAGCAGTCCTGCCGGCTTTACCTCCAAAACACATCTCAAATCAGCTCTCTTCCCCACATTTCCCGTGCCACCAGCTCTTCCCTGCCAGGGACGACTGACTTGGCTTTCCAACAGGTTTTCCTGCTCCCAGTCTTGCTTTGCAGAGTAGCCAGATGAATCCTATTCATCTACTTGGCCTCAGAACAAATGCCTCTTCTTGAAGAAGGACTTCCCTTGATTACCCATTGAAACCAAGCCCCTCCCCCAAGTTTGTACATGGCATCGTGACATTCCATTCACAGCGCTTACTGCGGTTTGTAAATACATGCCCGTTCTGGTGTCTGTTTATTTAAACCCACTTCTCCTATTCAATAGTGACCTGTTTGGGTCACTACTCTCTCCCCAGCTTCTGGCTTGTCCCCTCGCCACATAGTAGGCATTCAAAACTATTTGTCGAATGAATGCATGAGTGAGTGGTGTGTTCTAACTGGTCTCCCTCTCTTGGCCCTTCTGGTACTTTATTCTCAAGCTACTGAGGGCTTTCTGAGTTAAGAATATGATCTTGTCACACTGCTGCTTAAAAATGTTAGCAAAGGAATTGTGAGAATCAGTTCCAACTCTCAGGCTACACGCCATGTCTCCAGGCACTTCTCAAGGGGCTCCGCTCCTCCCCCACGTACCCACACCAGATGCTGCCGTGTCCCAAATGGACTACACTTTCTGGTAATTCGGGGTCTCCTCTTACCCTCAAATTCCCACTCACCCTGTCCTGCTCTAGAAAGCCTCCCTCAGTTCTTCAAACACTGCATCCTGGTGCTTCTTCTACTTACATCAAATTTAGGGGTCTTTTTTGCCTTTAAGCAGCTATGTTCCCCCACTCATTTGTATATATTCCTTGAGGACAAGCACCAGGACATTCATTTTTATATTTCCAGGGCTTTCCATCGTGCTCAGAGAATAGCAGGTGCTCAGACAAATTGGATTAATGGGGCGATGTTCACAGTAGTGAACATCTGGTTCAGCCCAGGCAGTGGGCACAGACCCATCAGACGGAGGCCGGCGATGAACACTGGTCACCCACAGCAGCTGGGCTGTCCGAGTGTCAGCGTGGGTCTGACAGATCAGTGAGTGAAGGAAGGAGTGAAAACTGGAAACCCTCCTTCCTGGGCTTATTCCCTTTATATCTCCCATGGACAAACAGAGCGGAGCAAGGGACAAACACCCCCCTCTGCCCAGCAACCTCACAGTGGCTGTCCTGGAAAGCTCCCGCCAGCCCGGCAGTCAGCACCAGGCTGGAAACAGCCCCGCTGGCCTGTCCGTTTCAGCTGTAATCACAGCCCTGCTGCCATTTGTCTTGAGAGGGTTTCCCCTGAAACGCACTCACGCCCCACGTGGACTTAACACAGTTCAGCCGCAGAGTAATTTATTGTTCAGGGAGTAATTATCAGAACTTCTTGTCAACTCCACTCTAGTTTGCTGAGGAGGGAAAAAGATGTATTTTGAACAAAACAAGACAGGGACAGAGCACCTGAGGGAATTAGCTGATGCAGGAGAGAGAGAAGGCACTATGCTGGCCCTAGTGGGGGACGTAATCCTCACCAGATGAGCTCAAACCAACCTGACTCTGAGCAAATACGGCTCCCCACGGTTGGCGCAGTGCACTCTGGGCTGTATCAGCAGTTTTGGATGCTTCCCTTCCCCTGTGTGGGCATAATGTAAGCTGGGGTCTGCATAGCATGCCACTTTTTCCTCTTTCTTCATTTTGCTCGGCTCAGCCAATGGTCGTGCTGCAAACATGGATATCCACCACCGTCTCCAGAAAAAGACAGCTCTGATCTCCAGCTCTGACTCCATTCTCCACCTCAGCCCCTCAAATCCCTAAAATAAATAGTTTCCACTCCAGAGCAGGGAGGAGAGGTGTATTACCACCCACCAATAAATAGCAAGTAACCGCACATTGTGTCAGAGGATGACAAGTAACGTATTTGATGTTTGATAATATGTCACATCAGAGACACCACGTGGAACCACGTCAGCTTAGAATGAGATTCTGTAATAAACTCGCGAGATTTCTAATAACCCAGAAGATGCTAGGCCCAGTGAGCTGGATGGAAGTGCAGTTCAATGAGTAAACATCTCAGGGTTCGACCTTCTGCAGTCCAGCTTGATGCTGGAATTGGATTTGATCCACTTGGCAGGAAGAAAAGAAAGATGACTCAGAGACTGAGAGTAGAAAAATTATAACACGTTGGAGCTGCTAAGAACCACGGACATTTTGCATCTAATGTTATCTTCACAGAAATCCACACATAAGCCAGGCATCATCACCCCCAGCTTACGGATCAACATGGGACCCAGAAGGCTGGGGGACGTGCCTCCACTTTAACAGAATATAACAGAATATCTGGGTGGAGTGGATGCTGGGCTGCAGATCCCCAGGGTCTTGCCCCACTGAATCATGTCGCTTCTCAATAAAATGGGGTGCAGGGTCTCTAAAATGGTCAATATAACATTAGCAACTGATCGTTATGACATCTCTGTGCTCAGCTCAGAGTCTCATCTCAGACTTTCTGTGCATTAACTCCCTTAAGCCTCCCAATGAATGCATACGGTGGATTCTACCTGACCCCCATTCTACAGGTGAGCAAACTGAGGTGTTAGGTAGTTAGATAAGTGGAAGCACCGGGCAGACAAGCTGGAGAAGAGGCAGGATGGTCCAGAAGATGGCGATGTGTCCACCGTCAGCATAAAGGGGTTTTACTTCCTTTAAATGAGTGCCAACAAGAAACATGTTAGAACCTGTCAGCCACAGCTGCGCGGTAGCGACAAGGATCTAACTGGACGTGACCCCATGCTCATTGTACTATAGTTAGTATTGTGGTTTAGGCGCCCCTTCACCGTGGGTTTTTTCTGTGTGCATCACAGGTGAGGACGTGCACAAAAGGGGACAAGCATGACTAAGCCCTCCAGGGGCAAGAGCCGTCAACCAAAAGACCACCTCTACGCAAGGGTGTGAGAGAAAGCGGCAAGCAAAGAGCGCTGCTCCCTGCCCTGGGATCAGCCCGCCTCCACTCTTGGAGCCGTACTTTCCCTTTGCCGAATAAAACCTTTAACATCTTTCGCTGCACAGCGCTCTGTCTCCTGTCTGAATTCTTTTATTTCGGGTATGACAAGAACTGGGGTCTTTTCCCCTCCGCTTTTGGAGTAGCAGAGGTACCAAGAGGTTGTAAGCGTCAGTAAGTGGCAGGGCTGGACCTTGAAACTAGGCAGGGCCAGGCTCTACCTGTGACGTCCTAGGACCCCAAGCGCAAATCGCGCTCGACCTCCCCTCTGGACGTGCAATTACCCGAGCTTGCTCAATAACTCCCCAGCACCACCCCCCAAAAAGCCCTAGAACCGACCCTCCTGACTGAGCCCTGACGGCCTGAGGACAAATACCCGGGCTGCTGTACTTGTCCACCAGGGCCCGAGGGACAGGACCTCAGACCCACCCCACCTCGGCTCCGAACACATGAGAGCGGGACCTTTGGGAAGGACTCTGCAATCAGGTGGACGGAGAGAGGCCATTCTTTGGAGACAGATCATTCGAGCTTAAGGCTAATATGTTCCATTTACTTGGCTTCTGCCTAGCTGGGGAATCACAGGAGATCCAGCCTAATTTTATTTTTAATGTCTGTGTGATGGGTTAGCTGAGCTGCCCCACCTCGAACCTGCCCAGCATGGTATTTTGGCTTCCACCCCTCTATTTTCCCGAGGGAGCCCCGGGTTGAGCTGTGTGCTTGTTATCCAGAATGTATTAACAGCCACCTCTGTCCTCGAGCGTGCCGCCGTTCCTCCGGCGTGGCTGTGAGGAGAGCCGGGAACACAGTATTCCTTCGAGTTAAAAAATAAAAATAAGAAGACAGTGTGTGGGGGTGTGTGGAGAATCAGTTAAGGAAGGGAGAGTGTCACGTGTGTCGTATGAAACAAAACACACTGGCCTCCTGCAAGAGTAAATAAGATGCCTGCAGCGCACAGATCCCACACTGCCTGGCCGAGACGCGGCCATGGAAACCTTCTTCAGCCGCTCACTTTGTGAAAGGAGGTGACGTCTAGGAATACAGATTCTGTTTTGTATCATTTTGTGGTTATCACAGACTCCAAAATAGAATCAAGACCTGCGGTTTCGGGCTATTTCCAGGTACTGGGGTAGTCTGAGCGCTGGAACTGGAATTTCACGTACTAGGATGCCTGGACGTTCCTGCCGCTTATGGAGATGAGGAAACCGGTTTGCAGGAGCCAGTTCACCAGCATGGGGGTCCTGCTGCCCTAAATCACACAAGGGGTTTATTTAAGTGGATAAAGAGACACTGTCAATGACAGTAGAGTATTTAGTATTGGGATTTCTAGGATGATACCAGGCTAGGTGGAGAGCTATTTGGGAGCTGGGGAGGCTGCCAGGATCATCAAAATCATGCTCCACTGTCTCCTTATTGCCTTTTACTGCTCAGTACAGAAAGTAAAGTAGAAAACACTAAGCTGTTGTTTATTATTATTATTATTATTATTATTATTATTATTATTATTATTAATTATTGTTGTTACTATGAATGAGAATTTCCCAGCTTACTCTTAAAGGAATTTCTCTTAACTCTCATTTCCATCCAAAATGAATGGATGGAGGGTTACCAGTCCTTCATCCTTCATCTTATCCCTACATTTTCCTGGGTTTCTACTTCCTAGTGCCCTGGGCCACTGGGAGTAGGGGGTGGGGTGGATGCACAAACACAGAATGACACCCAAGAATGATCATGCATGTCCCTGTGACGTGACCATCTCTACCCCACAGATTAACCCCTTAATCCACAGAGCTTAAGAAAGAGCCACGTTTTTCTGGCTTGTCTATGAATCCCTCCCACACTGCCCAGAACACAGTGGCCGAGACCTCCAGCTTAACCTACTCCCAATCCTTGAACTGTTTTCATTGGTGCAAGATTGTGTTTTCTAGGAAGGTTGATGATCACCCACTGGGTCTTTGGAAACAGGCCCTCTTGGGGTAGAGCTCAGGTAGGGACACTTTAAATGAGTCCTCCAAGCAACTTGTGTCTTTGGGATTGGGGACCATTGACAAGAGGGGAGCATTGCACCAAGGGATTAAGACAAGGAAAAGAGAGTAAGACAGTGCCACTGGCAGGAATTGGACCCTATATAGGTTCCAATAAGTGACAGGACAAGCATTAAAGGAATTTGGGGACACCAAGGAGGACATTTAGGCTCTTGCCCACCAAAGTGAGGAATAAAGAAGATTCAAAACCAGAAAATACTGCTTTGTCATCTGGCCACAACCAACAGTCTTGCCTTGTTGGCCAACATGAACAGGAATGTTCTTCCCCCAGCACCCCTGTCCCTGCTGTGGGCCATCATAAACCAGTGCCAGTCCACGAGCCAGGCACCCTAACCCGTCCTCCCCTGGGCCCACTTCAGAAGGGCCCCGTCCCAACCATCCTGTCTTCATTTCTTGAGCTGATGAAGTCAGAGCGGAGCCAAAGCCATCGGCAATGACCACAGGCTCAAGGCAAGAGCTGCCTTAGCGCACAGCTGTGTGCGAGCTCGCCTCCATGTCAACCCTGCTTTCACTTAGTTGTAGGAGCAGCTGAGGGTTCCTGGCCTCTGGTTTCCCCCACAAACCAACTTATAGCACAAGTAATAGCCCTGACCAGCAGCACCAAGACAAGCCCAGAGTCACCAGAGGCGGCTTCAGCCAAGCTCCGTTCTGCTTCTCTGGCTGCGCGACAAAGCCCGCAGGGAAAGCGGCCCAGGCCTGGGACTGCCCAGCCCGGGCAGCTCCCCTGCATCCCAGGTCTTGCAAAATCTTCCTTTTCATCCTGTCTCAAGGCAACGGCAGTAGCCAGCTACACCACAGCTCCCCTGAGCTCTTTGCCAACATTTTACACACATTATTGTTCACCTCAGTCACAACCCTGCAATATACCTATTATTTGATAGCTCAGAAAAGTGGGTTTCAGAGAAATTCAGAATGCTTGATCCCAATTCATACAGCCAATAAGTGTGTTTTTGGTGTTCCAGTCTTTCAACCGGCCATGGTGTTTTTAAAAACAGAGATGTGAATGCATTTATTGTTGAAAAAAACAAAAAACAAACACCAGCTCTGAAGCTTGTATGTTTTTTGCTCAAGATCAATGGTTCAATTATTCAATTAAAAAATTATATCCAAGGTCTAAACAGGTGTCTGCCTGAGTAAGCCAGTGTAAACACCCAGACTGTGGTATTGCAAAGTTTCTACTTGGGGAATATATCTTACTCTACTTTAAAATTTTTCCGGACAAGTGGGATATGAGAATGATAGTGTGAAAACTGATACAGTAACTCTGCCTTCGGTTCACCATCTGTACCTGGTGAAAGCAAAGAGGACAGAGATCAAACAACAGACTCTTAGAAACATCAGTAAAAATACACAGGGCTCCTGTGTTAGTCGGCTCAGACTGCCAGGACAAAATCCACAGACCGGGGTCCTTGCACCACAGAAATTTATTTCGCACAGGCCGGAGGCGGGAAGCCCAGGATGAAAGTGTCGGCAGGTTTGGTTCCCCCTGAGGGCTCCCTCCTTGGCTTGCGGACGGCCACCTTCTGTCTGTCCTCACGTGGCCTGTCCTCTGTGCAGGCGGACCCCTGCTGCCCCTTGCTCTTCTTGTGAGGACACCAGTCCTAGTGAATGAGGGCCCCACACTTACAACCTCATTTAACCTTGGTTAACTCTTCAAAGGCCTTATTGCAAATACAGTCACATTGGGGGCTAGGGTTTCAACATATGGATGTTGAAGGGGACACCATCCAGTCCATAATAGCTCTTTATCAATTAGAGTGCAGCTCATGGCGGGGGGGAGTTCCAATATGTCTCTCATAGCACTTTCCTGTATAATCCAAGACCCTGTCTCCCGGGCTCAACCCCTTCTTCCCCGATCTTTTGGGTACTGCATGATCACGCCACCTGGAGGAATCTAACTCCCCTGGGCTCCAGGCCCTGGACAGCTGTGCCCTTGTCCTTCAACTGTTTCTCTCTGGTCCGTTCAAATTCTCTGAACCAAGTTCTCGAGCACCTTCTCCCTGGGTTGAAGGTCCCTCGGCATCTGTGCGCTGCCAGCTCCGGAGTTTGGACCCCAGTGGACCCTCGGACATCAGTGAGTGGGGTATTTCTCTATGCTTTTCAGAGTCCCTTTACATCCTCCAGCAGATGCCAGCCTGTCTCTTCCGGTTTCTGGTTAGGTGGGATACTGAGTTCCTGTTCCTGAACTGAATGACCCATCCTTAACACAGCTATTTCTGGAGTAAAGATGTTGATGAACTGGGGGCCCCATGGATGCTCAGTGCTTACTGGCTCAGAGGACCAGCCCACCTCTTCCTTGGATTTCTGCCACTTTCCAAGATCTTCTTGGTACATGGTCATGAACGGCCCATATGTGCTCAGAGAATAGGTTTTCCTAACTTTACATTAAAACACAGAGTGAGATGGAACGAGAGCACGAGTGGGACTTCTGGGGTCCTGACAATGACCCATTTCTCCATCTGGGTGTTTGCTGCACCAGGGTACTCAGTTTGTGAAAACTCACCATGCACTTGTGGTTGATATAGTGTTAGTATGTGGCATGTCGATAGCAAATTCCCTCCCTCCCTCCAAAAACACACAACACTAAAGACAATTTCAAAAATGGAAAAGAAAATCACCCATGATGCCACTGTCCTCACTCTCTTCATGTCTGTGTGCTTCCCCCCAATTCTGTGCATATGCATTTTTATTTTTATGCAGAACTTTTTTCATCCTGCTTTCCCCACTTAACACTATGGAATAAACATTTTCACAATGTAGTTGCTGTAGGTTTAGTTTCAATGGTTTTGTATTTTAGCCATGACGTGGTACATTTAACGTGGGAACTCTGCCACACAGTTCTCTGCGAGGAGAGGCTGCTGGAGAGGGTCTGAGGAGAAAGTCAGGCACCTGGGCAGCCCCCTCCTTGAGTCCAGCTCATAGGAACAAAATGCAGAACTGAGGGGAACACTGGGGAAGCGTGGGTCTTCCAGGGAGAAATGGATTCTTGTACGAAGCAGTATTTAGCATCAGACACACTTGGATATTAAACTTCTCATCACTTAATAGCAGACAAGCCTGGTGAATAACTTCTTCACTCTGAGATGTGATTCCTACTCTGTGAAAGGAGAAGAATGCTAGCTCCCAGGGTTCAGGGTTAAACAGGAGAGCACATAGAGAGTCTAGCACATAGTAGGTGCTCAAAAGACCTCGGAGGAATTGTTGAGGAGGTGGGGATCATCAGAATCCCCTTCAAACACACTTAACACATGCACTTTGGATCAGACAGACCCAAATTCCAGTGTCCACTCGCCCCTACTGACTGAGGATTCAACCCGGCTCCCCCAGTTACTAGTTAAGGGAATTTAGGCAAGTTATTCCACCTCTCTGCACCTCAGTTTGGCATGATACTTAATAACAGGTGGTTGTGAGAATTGATGTAATTTATCTAAAGTTCTAGGAAGTAGTATCTCTCGCTAACTGGAAAATATTAAATGGTGTTTTGTATATTTAATATGCCCAGACAGGATATTGGAAACCAGATTTCAGCTTTGTTCTGGCTGTGTGACTTTGCAAAAGTTACTTACCATCTCTGAGCCTCAGTTTTCTCACAAGTGAAGTGACAATAATAAGAATTATGGAGTATATTATAGAGTATGTAATAATAATAATCTTAGGTAATTGATGTTTTAAAAATGGACTAAATAGAATATCTCAAATTCTGATACAGTGTTTGGCACATGTTAAGTTTCAATAAATCTTTGTGAATAAAAAAGAAAGAAAGAGACTTGAGAAAATATACCATCCCACTGGTGACCAACAAGGAAGCAACTGTATATACAGGGAATGTGTGACTTTTAGGAATTAACAATTCGAGGCTCCCTTCACTGAAGCAGACCATTTAGATTCTCTTTCCTGAGTGTTTATCACCAGCTCTTGAAAGCTCTCAACATGATAAGGGCTCTCTGAGTCTGGCCTTTTGACTCTCCAAGTTGTTTTTCATCATTCAAGGTGGAAGTCCTCTCCTCAGGAAACCAGGTGAGGCAGAAACGTGATTACCCCACTCCAAGCAGAAATCCTTTCATGTGGACAAAAGAGAAGCCGGCTCAGGTACAACACCTCAATTTCGTTTTCAACCCCTCCACCACAAACTGCTTCCAGATCCATCTTCCTACAGCCCAGCTTAAAAATAGCCAATACTTTCTTATTGTGGAGCAAATTATATACAAATAGGTCAAACGCAGTTTTCAGAATCCTCCAGAAACTCTGCTCTGGTCTTATCTCCTGTGAATCTCCAAAGTGACCTTCATGTACTGACCCAGCTCTGCTGCTTACTGAGCCTGGACCACTTTCCTGTGGTTCTCATCTCTGTGACTTTGACTATACTGTCTTCTCTACCTCATCCAACTCCCTCTGTTAAAATGCTACTCATTCTTCTAGAGCTGTCTACCCTGGGAGACCTCACCTGCCCCTATCTGTTTTGCTTTCCTGTTCATAATTGTTTCCTTCACTTAATACTCAACTATAATGGTTATTTTTTCTGTTAGTCCTTTTCGCATGTCCACACTCCTATTGAATTACAGTGTCCTTCAGGACCAGGAAGACCCTGCCTCTCCTGATACAGTCCTCCCTCAGTGTCTGGGGGACACTGGTTCCAGGACACCAGCCCTCACTTTGAGAATGCTCAAGTCTCGTATAAAATCGAGTGGGATTTGCATATAACCTACTTGTATCCTCCTGTGTACTTTAAATCATTTCTGGATTACTTATGATACCTATTAAAATGTAAATGCTCTGTCAATAGCTGTAAATAACAATATAAATGCTATGCAAATTGTTGGCTGGCATGTGGCAAATTCAAGTTTTGCTTTTTGGAGTTTTCTGGAACTTTTTTCCCCAAATATTGTCAGTCCAAGGCTGGTTAAATCTGAGGATGCAGAACCCACGGACACGGAGAGCCAGGTGCACTTTCAGCAAATACCTTCAAATATTTGTTAAATTCAGCTATATCTATCTGAATCCAGAGGCCAGTCCAAAGGGTTTTGTTAAATGGTTTGGATTTTTAAAAGTCCAGTTCAAATATTCATTCAGCAATCATTTTCTGCACACTTATCAGATGGCAAGAGCTATTTTTTTTTAATTGCTCTTGGAAAGTTGCAAGATGACATTAATGAGACAAATGTGGAGACTTGACTGAGTCTAAAGAAGTCAACTGCACAAATGCAGGCTGTAGAGAGCTCACAGTTAATAGGAGTTCACAGAAGGAGGTCTCGGCAAGCCAGTGGGACATGTGTTCCGTTTGGCTGCATCTCATACCACCCAGGGCGATGCTCACTAAATGGTGACCAGATCCAAAGACACGATCACACAAAGACATCAAATGACTGTGTGTGTGTGTGAGAGAGATAGTTTGTCCCCAGTGGACCTGACTCCTTTTTCTTTTACTGATATTAAGAATATTAATGGTGATTAGATTTCTCTTTGGTAGGACTCACATTCATCCAGGAAATCTCAGAATTCTAGGAACTTTTATGGGAATCTTCAGGAAAGGGAGAAGGTAATGGGGTTACTTTCTATTAAGACCTGGATCTGAAAGCTGAATGCTTCTTGATAAAACTAGACCCCCACAAAATCCACAAACCAGAACAAGCCACACAGGGAAAGACTTCCTAACTTAGCTACAGAAAGAAGTACACTTGGATGAGAGCAGCGGTTTATGACGGCTACGAATTTGCCAAAATTACAACTCATTGTGACAACACTTTATAACCAGAGAAACTAAGGAAACACTAACCTTCACAAAAGATGGCCTTTCACACAGGTTGGTAGATTCCATCATCCCAAAGCAATGTGCGTGGAATGGGAGTGTGTGTATATTTCTGGGTTGAATAAATATTTTTTAGAATTTCATTTTAATATAGCTACTGGTTTTTCTTTTTTAGCTATTGCACTTTGTATTTTTAAGTGGGTGTTATGGGGTTTAGATTGTGCATCTTTATCCTTTCACAGCCGACTTACTGTTAATGTTATACCACTTCACGTGAAATAAAAGAATCTTGCAAACTTAGAGGGTGATTGATCTCTGTCCCCCATCCTATATGCTACAGTTGTCATAATTTTGCATTTATGTACATTGTGAATCCCATAATACCATGATATAATTTTTGCTTTCAATTAGTCAAGTGTATTTTTAGATTGAAGATATGTAGTTTGGAGCATATACATTTATGGTTGTTTGGAGGCATATACATTCCTGATTAATTAACCCCTTATCATTATGAAACGTCCCCCTTTAACTCTGGTAATACTTTTGGTTGTTATGTCTGTTATCTGAGATGAATGTAGCTACTCCAGTCTGCTTATGCCATTTACTCAGTACATCTTTTAACATCCAATCACTTTCAATCTATCTATGTCTTTAAGTTTAAAGAATATCTTGCATCCGGGGTGGGGTTTTGCTTTTTTCTCTGTTCTGACAACCTCTCCCTCTTAATTGGAGTGTTTAATCCATTTCCACTTAGCATAATTTTAGATCTGATGGGATTCAGAACTTCCACTTTACTATTTGTTTGTCCCAACTATTTTTGGTTCTTCTGTTTCTTCTTACCCATTTTTTTTTGGGGGGGGTGGGGGTGGGGGTTAATTGAATACTCATTAGAACTCTTTGTATTTTTACAATCATTGATGTCATTCTTGGCTCCCTGTCCCTCTCGTAGTCTATTGCTTTCTGAATCTTGCAGTCCTCTTGCTCTAACAACAAGGTGTATCAGGTGCCAGACTTTGGGGATTTACACTTTATATGACGTAGTCGTCTAACATATTCAGCTTCTCAGCCTGAGAAACACCTGAGCACTTGCTGGGTTCTGTGCAGAGACCATAACACAGGATGTTTTCCACCCGTCTCTCTTCTTTAGCAAGTTTAAAGTCTGCTGAGCATCCCTTCCAGGAGATTCCGGTTGTCCCCTACCTCCGGGGGTAACACCCTCCCTCCTGAAGTCAAGTATTTGTTCACCAGCCACCCTTACTCCATCTTCTAGGTCCAGTCACGTCTTGCCTCTGCCTCCTAGGGACCTCTGGAAGAGGTGACCTTTCCCCTTCCTGACTCAGGATCCCTCCCTCTGCTTCTGGCCCCAGCTGAGTCAGCTCCACGGCTTTCTCCTTCACAGGAACTGGGTGTCTCCTCATCCCTGCCCAGAAGCCCTGGTTTATGTCTCTTTACTTTCTTCTTTGGGGGAAATGCCCCCATGGAATTGCACTTTCAAGCCACCATCTTGGATCCCGCCTTCTCTACCCCTTGTCCATTCAGCCCATTCTTTAATTTGTGACTTTCTTTTTTCTTTCCCTGAATTTTTCTCAGTAAGTATCATTTAGTTTTGGGCATTACCAGTTTTGTGTGGGCCACTTAGGGGCCCCTTTCAATTAAGCATAAAAAAAAGGCTCAATCAGTGAAAACAGCAGACCCGTGTGCTGTCCCAAGTGGGCTTCTTCTGCGTTACCCAGAGGGTCTCCTTCACGTTCTTTGCAAGCAGATGAGCGTGTGTGTTTGTCTGAGCAAAAGGGAGACCCCTAGGCAGGGAAGGAGGAGTGAGGGGCAGGTGGGGCACACGAGCCACTTGTGATGCTCGGTCTCCCGCTTGGTGACGGCGGCACATGTATCGGGAAGGCAAAGCGGACGTCTCAACAGCACAGCCACAGAGCGGCCACGTGCTGGGGGCTGCAAAATGTAAAGCCAGCTGCGCAGGGCAGAGCCCGCCTCGCCCCTTGGTTCTCGGCCTCGGCATCACGCTAGTCGCCCGAGGAACTTGAGTAGAAGACACAGATGCTGCGCATAACCTCACACCAACTGATTCAGGACAGGAGCTGCGCTCAGACAGACGGTGTTTTTTAAAGCTCTCTGGGTGATTTTAACATGCAGCCAGGGTTGGCGACCAGTAAAGTCGTTAGTCTGGGTTCTCAGCTGAGACGGCAGTGCTCCGGAGCCCATCTGCTTTCACATTCCTCCCCTTCTCCTCTTCCTTTTCTCTTGTTTATCCCAACGCTCTCTGGGAACTTCCACTCAAGGAGCACAAGGTAGGGTATCCATAGTCATGGTTCTCAGAACAATCTGCTCCCCCCACAGGGGACATCTGGCAATGTCTGAAGGCATCTTTGGTTGTCACCTCTGGGGAAGCAGTGGATAAAAGTCAGGAATGCTGCTAAACATCCTACAATGAACAGGATAGCATCCACGCCTCCACCCCCACCCCCGCCATAACAAAGAATTATTTCAGGACAAAATGTCAGGAAAGCCGAGGCTCAGAAGCCATGATCTACAGGGAGGGACAATGGGCTGCAGAGGCTTTAGGTCAGTGGCTTCCTCCTGCGGACACAGCTAGGGGGCAGAGGAGATCGTGCTCCAACCGTGGCTCCAGGCCAATGCACTAGTCACTTACTGGGACCACTGGACCTCGTCTGCCAAGAGCTTTCTCTTACTCCAGGCTGGCTAGTTGATCTGCTCTTATCAGAATAAACCAGATATGAGAAAGGGCTAAAAGCATGAAAAACTAAAACTCTAGAGAGACCAGGGAAGGAAGAATTAAAAAAGGGGGAGAGAGAGAGTAAATGTTATTTGCAAAGTCCATAAACTTGGCAGTTACACTGTAGCTGTGCAAAACCATTAGCCCATGAAAAATTAATTCTAGTTTTCATTCAGTAAAAACTGACAAAAAAAAAAAAAAAAAAAAAAGACTCAAGTAATTGTGAACGGTGCCATCCCAGCCAGTGCCAACTGGTTGACTATCTGGGAGAAGGTACTGTCAATCACTGAGCCTGCGAAGCAGAAAAACAGTAATTTCAGAGAGCTTGCAAATCACCCCAACAGCAGCCTGTTTTCAGTTCTTTTTTCCATTTAAAAGCATTTGAGAAGCAGCTAGGTGGAAAGCAGTCCTCTGAAAATTTGAAGATAGAAGGTTTATTGGTTCTCTTCAGACCAAAAGAGGGAAAATAAGGTAGCGGACACAAAGAAAATGAAGTGGGCATTTCTCTCACTCCACATCTAATGAATGGAATCATCAGATGAGCCGGCCTCCGTGGAGGCGGCAAAATGAGCCATACATCACTCGTTTGCAGGCTGTAAGTACCGGGTGCCAGAGGCAGAGGAAAGGATCCTGATTCCTCAACAAGGAAAAATGCCTGCCTTTTAGAGAAAACGCTGAGGCCTGGTAATATAGGCTGAAATTGTTGCCATGAAGATGGGGCCTCGAATTCTCAATAGCCGTGAAGATCCAGTTCCCACCAGGAGCTGCGAAATGAGTGGAAAAGAAACTCGAGTCCTGTTGTGCAGCAGGACCTTCCAGGTGTGCTCAGTGGTAACAGGAGCCAGTGAATGTTTTACGAGGGGCATAGTCGTTAGGGTGTCACCTTTTGCGTTAGAGTGGGGTCCCCTTCTTATAAAAAAATTTTAAAGCAGAGTCGAAAACTGTGTCATGCTCTCTTTGTCTCCATGATGGAATACAGCCAAAGAAGGACTCCGAGTTAGAAACGTCCAGAGGCCGGGTTGTTTTTTTCTATGTCTGACTGCTTGGTGTCACTTCTAAAGTTTTTTGGTTCTCATTCCATCTTACCAGACTCCCTTTGTTCTTGAGACTACAAAAAAGGTAATTGGCTATCAGTTTAGTGATGAAACATACACGATTCTCCACATTTATAACCCTATGTCTCTGCCTTCACCACACTTCTGCTGGGTGTTCTCTAGGTCAGAGGAAGCAGGACCCAGAGTTCCTGGATTCTTAATCCAAAATTCAAACTGAACATTTCTCTCTCAGCTTCCACCTTAGTCAAGAAGACAAGGAACCTGAGCTGGTCATGAGCACAGGTTACACCAATCCAACAGAAAACCCAGCGTGGGACTAAAAGCCACACTTTCTAGGTGTTTTCTGGAATTGGCTGTCTACTCCTTGGCCTTGGAATAGAATGAAATCTCTGTTCAATGCAAAGATTGAGCCAAGCTTAGGCATATATAGGGTTTTAAATAAATGTTTCTTCTATGAATAATGGAAAAAGTTTTGGGTGAAGTTGATTTTTAAAAAATTTTTGGGGGGAGTGGGGTAACTTATTTATTTCTTAATAGAGGTACTGGGGATTGAACCCAGGATCTTGTGATGCTAAGCACAGCGCTCTCCCGCTGAGCTATATTCTCCCCCTGAAAGAGTGTTGGATGAACAGATGTATGGATGAATGAAAAAATAAGTAAATGGGTGGGCCAATGGATACATGAAAGAAAGGAGAGATGGCTAAGCAGATGAACGGAGGTGGGTAAGTACACAAAGACTGGGCGAGTGTATGATCACACTGTTAAGGGCACACAGTCAAGAGTGCTTCATTCTGTCTGGCAGGAGGCAGTACAAATGCAGAAGACCTCAAGATGAAGTCCTCACATGTTGTCAGAGGAGATCTCTTAGCAGAGAAAAAGCTTTGGAGCTTTTGAAGAAGAGGGACCAGTATGAGAAAAAGCATAGTTAAGGTTTGTAGTCTAAGAGTGATGAGTGGTCCATGGTGGCAACGAAAATGGAGGGTCTGCATAGGACAGGGCGATTCACAGGCAACATCCATCACTCCCTGAGTGAATTCTGTGTTTTTTTACCCTCAGTACAACCATATTGTCATTGTCATACCATCCCAGTGGATTTTTCATTTCCTTCTGTTGGGAGGAAAACGTTTCCCGTATCAACCGATGTTCGAGTGGTCAGGGGTCTGTAAATTAAATGACCACAGACAGATAAGTACAAGAAAAGATTCTTTCACATGCGTGCAGGAGCCTTCTGTAAAGAGTGGCTTCCCAGACAGCCAGGGGTAAGGGTTTATATGCCAGCTTAATGGGGGGCCAAGCAGGGGTGAGGAGGGCACAGCTTCAGTGGGAAAAGATGGAAGATCCTGACGAGGCTCATTTACATAACTGTCTAGGCTGTCACGGTGTCCAAGGCCAGTCGTCCACACAACTGGAGACTGCCTCAGAAGGGGCTTTATGCAAGCTGAATTCTTAGGAAGCTCAGATTTAATACATAAGGGAAGTTCAGATAAGGTTTCTTTCTTCATTTGCTACAACCCAAACATTTTCGGCTTAAAGTCATTATGCCACTCTGTCGGTCCCTTCAAAGACTCCCACATCCTCCGTCTGGCTTTCCACCATTCTAAATTGTGCTGAGGACTCTGGACTTGGCCCAGGGGTGAGGGGAGCTCTGAAGGGTTTTAAAGCAGCATGACTTGTTAAAAACTGGATTTTGAAAAGAACCCCAGTCAGGGAAACCCAGTGTGAGCCATACCAGGATGAATGGCTCCAGAGAGCAAGTCACTCATCCAACAGACTCTCAACGTTCCCCAGGAAGGGCCAAGGGATGTGGTACAGCAGGCAGTGCTGGGGACACAGGGCAGGACCTGGCCCACGGGGTGGCCTCTGTGATGCCTCGGTAGGGGCTGCATGGTGCCCAATGTGGGGCTGGACCCCACCGGACTTGGGATTCTGTCCTGGCCCCATCACTTCCTGGCTGTGCAAGTGACTTACTGTCTTTGCATCTCAGTGAGCCTCAGTCTTCTCAAGCAATTAATGGGAATTATATCTATTTTACAAGGTTATTGTGAAAATTAAAATGAGAAAACGATTGTAAAGCGCAGTGCTAACTGGTGCCTGCCGAGGCCCTGGGACCCCCGTTCCTGGACTCTCAGACGTCCACCTGCAAGCCCTCAAAAAAGAGGAAGCACTCCCTTTCCTGCCGTGTTTGCCTCAGCACAGCTGGCAGCCCTGGGGAGGGACCAGCCTCACCACAGCTCAGGCCGACTTGTCTCGGCGCCCGTCTCCTCCTTATCAGGGTCATAAATCCCACTGCCTTGCTTGTGTCAGCCCACGTCTCCAGCTCACTGGAGTCATAAATCCACTATCCTCCCATATACCAAGTCCCCACTATCTTCCTCGGCTTATCCCGTCTGAGAAATGCCGTTCCTCCCTTCCTCCATATTTCTTAAGTAACCAAGGACAAGATACATACCCTCTCCCTCCCCCTAGATTATAGAATTGTAAGAAAAGCGTGTGAGAACTGGAACCCTCTTTAGCCCAGAGCTTCCCACTAATACGACTTTACTATTCAACACTCCACATCAGCAGGACTTCACTTTTCCAGGAAATTCTTGCCCAGGAAGATCAGTTTGTGAGTTACCCTATTGTTGTTTCAGGAACTTCCTGAAAGTCCGTAAATCCCAACAATGGACTTCTCAGCTGGCTCTCACCAAGGTAGGAACCCTTTACTCGGAGAAACAGTGGTTCATCTGTGGGGCTTACAGAACATTCATTTCCTCTCCCAGGCTGCTTCAGACCTCTTGCCTTGTTGTGTCCACCATGCTGGAACTGTGACATCACAAATTTGGCCCAACTCCAATCAGCCTCTCCCTTGTCTGAAAGACCCCCTTTTCTGCTTTTAAGGACAGGCAGCATCCTCTGAGGGCCTACTTTTGTTAGTCACGTACTCATGCCACCACTTGGTAGACCACCCTGAGCATGTCCAGGGACAGATGATGGATAAAGAAGCTGGGATATACATATGTATATAGAGACACACACACATATATACAATGGAATACTACTCGGCCATAAAAAAGAATGAAATAATGCCATTTGCAGCAACATGGATGGACCTAGAGATGGTCATATTAAGTGAAGCAAGTCAGACAAAGAAAGACAAATATCACATGATGTCACTGATATGTGGAATCTAAAAAAAAAATGATACAAATGAACTTATTTACAAAACAGAAACAGACTCACAAACATGAAAACAAACTCATGGTTATGAAAGGGGAAGGTGGGATGGAATAAATTAGGAGTTTGGGATTAACAGATATAAACTACTATATATAAAATAGATAAGCAACAAGGTCCTACTGTACAGCACAGGGAACTATATTCAATAGCTTATAACAACCTACAATGAAAAAGTATATCTCTGAATCACTTTGCCATACACCAGCAACTAACAGACATTGGAAATCAACTATATTTCAATAAAAAAAGAAGCCCTGCAGAGCCTGGGGTCCCCATGGGGTGAAGTACCTCTCTACGCACAGAGCACTGGGGAGAACTGGAGGCTCAGACAATTGAGACCTAAGGTTTGTTATCAGAAATGCGTTTTGCCACATGACTCTACTTCCACTCACTTCTGCTTGGGACCCAAGGGATATTGAGGAGAAAATGGTTAATGGGTTCCTTGAAATGCCCCTATAGTAGACAGAAGACCCATGCTTAGCAGACATCCGACTACAGATGATCCCAGGGATCCCCAAAGCCAGATCAGGTTTTTTTTTTTTTTTTTTGCACTGCACCCTTGTTAGAAGTCACCAAATAAGAGGAGACTGGGGTGGCAACATTTATTTTTTCAACTTTCCAAGTCTCAGGAAATGTTTTTAAAGAAGGGAAAACAGACTACAGATCGCTCCTGCCATTCTGCCAGAAGCCTCGGGGAAGTTAAGTGGAGAACATCTGTCAAGGCCTGGGGACAATATTCCAAAAACATCTGTCACCAGCAAGCAGCAAAAATCCCCAAACAACCAGAACATCTTTCCATATTTGTCCCTCTTTCCCGGCACCCAACAGCTTCTTCTAGTACGTTGCCGGCACGCGCAGTTCATCATGACGGTGCACCGAAGGCCCAGCACACTGACGCTGCGTGACATCCATTTAGGGGACGTCTCATCCAGCAGGTGTGCGCGTTTGTCTATGCGGATGACGCGGCTGTGAGCGGCCTGGAGACGGTGTCGGCCCGTCCCTCAGAGTCTGACAGCCTCCTTGGCTGCAGGCTTGCTCTCAGCTGGGAAGGAGAATGTCAGCAATGCTTCCATTTTCAGCTAAAAAACAAAACAAAGTTCTGACTCAGAAGGAGTGATGTGGCCTTCCCCATGCCTTGACCGTGACCCGCTCTGCCCAGTGTGAGAGCTGGCATCTTTTCTAATTCAAATATTTGGAAACATGAATCAAGGGTTTAGGACAGTTGGGGACTAGGACCACCAGGCATCCAACACGGGGCAGGGGATTCTGAGTCCCCCAGAGGCAGCAGGCCCTCCTGCTTCTCAGCATCCCGGGGCAGGTCCCTCCCAGCTGCCCTCCAGGCCCCTTCTTCCCTCCATCTCAGACGCAACAGCTATTGGGCACCTGCTTTGGGTCAGAAAGGGACTTTGATTTCCCTCAGAGCTGGGCTTCCAGCTTGAGAGACAAGAACCTTCGTAATAGTCATGATACAAAGGCCAAAACAAGCGATTCAGAAATAATAGCAGATGCAGGGTTCAGAGGCGAGGAAGGTCAGGAAGGGCTGATAGGATTAGGAGAGACTTTCTGAAAGACATCAGACTGCGGAAAAGCTTTGTAGAGACCAAAAGCAGTGGGGAGGCCATCCTGGGAGGGGGCCCGGCGGGACCCCAGACAGCAATGAGCAGATGGGGTCTGAAGAAGACTTGGAGAAACATCAAGGTTATCCTGAGCCGGAGAGAGACAGGATGAGACCCAGCAGGAAGAGGAATGCTGTGGAAACAGGCCAACACCCACCGGAGGAAGTTCATCCTTCCTGAAACAGGCCCCCCTGAATTTCTCTCCAGCTGAACCTCACATGGGACTTTCTACCCCAAAGCTGTTACTGGCTTACTTCCTCCTAAGACCCAGAAAAAGGATAGGGGATCTAATTATGATTGACTTAAACCCTTGATCTTACCGAAGGGAAGAAGAGCACTCAGAATACCCTTTACACACACTCTGACTGCAACAGAATTACCCTAATGGCACACATTTGCTCCAAGGCACTCAGATGCAAAAAAAAAGTCACAATTCTTTATTTTCCCTAAATCAAATGACAAACAGTGAAATGGAATAGAAGGTACAGAAGCAGACCTCCCCATGTGCATTCACTTGATTTATGACAGAGGTGAAGTACAGAGGCATAAGAAAAAGGTGATCCTTTCTATAATTGGTGCTAGGTCAATTGAATAGTCATACTTTTAAAAAATGAATCTTAGGCCCTCAGACTCTACATAGACACACACACACACACAAACCCATTTCAGGTGGTTGTGTACCCAGAAAATCACATAAGAGATTACTCATCTGATCTCAGAGTAGCAAAGATTTCATAAAGTAACACAAAAACACACTGACCATCAAGGAAAAGTTTGGGAAATTGGAAGAGATTAAAATGAAAACCTTTTGTCTGCGGAAGGTCAACATTAAGAGAGTGAATAAGAACTCACAGAGAGGGAGGTAATATTTCCAGTGCATATACCTGATAAAGAAGTTGTATCCAGACTGTGTGAAGAACTCCTGCAACTCAGTAAGCACCAGACAGGCGAACCGACAGAACAATAGGAAAAAGATGTGGACAGGCGAGCTCATTCATTAAGAGGAGCACCAAATGGCCAATGAACATATGAAGCGCCATTCAAAACTCATTCGTGATGGGGAAATGCTAACTGAAAGTAGAAAATACTATCACATACCCACCAGAATGGCCAACACAGAAGGGGTGTGATGCCAAGAATGTAGAACGGTCGGGACTCCCACACAGCGCTGGGAGGTGAGTGAACTCATTCCAGCCACCTCTGGAAACTGTTTGACGGTGTCAATGAACAATCTATAAGCGCAACAGAGAAGAATTTTATCTGAGCCAAACTGAGGACTGCAGCTCAGGAGACACAGCTTCAGTAAGCACTTGAATTGCATCCCCCCAGACTTAAAAATGGGGGAGGCTTATACAGGCAAAAAAACACACAGTTACATAAGTTGTTTGTCACGAGTTAGGATTAGAGCTGGCAAGAAGTGAGGAGGCTGGTTAAGCAAGGATTTGTTGGGGTCCAAAGTGTTTGCAGTTACAAGGGGAGACTTTGAGACCATAAGGTTGCAGCTGGCAGCTGGGAGCGGACAGTGTTTTGAGAATGGCTGGTGGAGTCCTTGAGTCTGATGCAGTTCAGAAAATTCAAGTTCTCAGTAATACAGGAATGTGTCTGAAACCATGTCCCCAGTGGCCACCCAGCTCCATTTTGAATGCCTGAACCACAGTTACTCCATTTTGAGTCTTAAATGCATTCTTTTCTTTAATGGTTAAAGCAGATGTACAATGCACATTCAATAGACCACAAACAGGTTGCTTTATTTAGCCTAAAGCTCAAGTTAAATCAGGTAGAAGCTGGAATGACTTCCCCATACCTTATTGTGGGAAAATTTCTTCCATGAACGGGATTTACTGAAGTTGGCCACACACAAACTCCACGACGCGACAATTCCAGTACTCCTAGCATGCTCCAAAGAGAAAGGAAAATATGTTCACACAAAGGTTTATGTTCGCATTTTTATCACAGCTTTATCTATAATAGCCAAAAAATGGAAACAATCAAACGTCTATCAACCAGAGAAAAAAAATAAGCTAATTGTGATACGTTTATACAATGGAATGCTATTCTGCAATAAGAAAAACTAACACTGATCTATATGGAAAGAAATATGCACACAATACTGTAGGTGACACTGTGATGGCAGAGAGAATCCTGGAAATAATCTAAATGTTTAATTTTTTTAAAAAAGAAATGCTTAAATAAATATGTTACCTCCATTCAACAGAATATCACACAACAGTTAAAAGAAATAAAATGAAATTGGGTGTGTTAATGAGGAAAGAAGGCCAAGATAAAGGAATCGGAAAGTTCAAGGACAGAGCAACATGTATAGAATTTTCCATGTGTTAAAAGTGTGTAGTACATTTGTGGAAACGTTCTGGAAACAGGTAAATGGTTAACTCTGGGGAAGGGCCTGGGGCTGGAGTAAGGTGACACCTGGCCACCGAGGCCACCCTCGCCAGGGGTGGAAGGCCAACTCATATTTCACTGCACACACTTTGCACTGCTTGAATTTCTTTAACACGAGCATATTATTTTCTTAGTTTAAAAGATTTAATTAAATAAGATGTAAAATGTTCTATAATTACTTTTTTTTAAAAAAAAAAAAAGGATACAGTGGTGATTCCCATCAAATTTAATAATTTGCATCAGAAGATGTGGTGGGCAGAAAAATGGCCCTCAAAGATAGGCAGCTTCTAATCCTGGCCCTTGTGGATGTACCTTCAGGAGTAGAAGTGACTAAATTAAGGATCATGAGATGGGTGTATGATCTGGACTAGCTGAGTGTGCTCTAAAGGTAATCACACGTTTCCTTAAAAGAGAAAAGCAGAGGGAGATTGGGCGGAAGCAGGATTGGTGATGCACCTGGAAGATAAAGGAAGGAGCCTTGAGGCCACAAGCAGAGGAACTGTAAGTGGCCACTAGAAGCTGAAAAAGGCAAAGAAGCAGACTCTTCCCCCGGGAACTCCCAGGTGGAGTGCAGTCCTGCCAACACCTTGATTGCAGCCCTCTGAAACCCATTTCAGACGTCTGGCCTCTAGACCCAACAGAGAATACACACTACTATATATAAAATAGATGAACAACAAGTTTCTTTTGTAGAGCACAGGGAACTATATTCAATATCTTGGAGTAACCCATTATGAAATATATATATATATATATTATATATATACATATATACAAATGAATAAAACATTATACTGTACACCAGAAATTGACACAACATTGTAAGCTGGCTAGATGTCAATAAAAAATTAAACAATTAATAAAAATAAATTTAAAAATAAGAGAATACATTTGCATCACTTTAAGCTACCACATTTGTGGGACTAACAACATTTATAGGAAATTAATACATAAGATTTCCAAACATGGGAAAGAAAAAGTCCACTCTTGGCTAAGACACGACTATATCGCAGACAGAGCCTTGCCATGTGGAGAACCCGAGCATCTAATGTAAACTAAAATCACGGACCAGGCTTGCCCACGTTTCCACCACGGGCATTTTATTTGTATGGCCCATTACCTCCACCACTGACATTTACTGGACTCTGGGTAGGAAGTTTTGGAATTTTGAGATTGAATTTTTCAGCTGAATACAATTTCTCTGCTCAGGAGACAATCCAACACAGGCTCATAAATCAACACACACACCCTGGCTGTAACACCAGATCAGACCTCCACCAACATCTGTGATGCAGTCAATTGTTAGTAAATGCGGGTCTTAATGAGGCTGTTTTTTAATATCAACTAAAATCACCTCTGGGCTCGCACTGAGATCTCCTCGGTTTATTACCTTTCCACTATGACTTAATGAGAAATAAGTGGCAAAATTTTCACATATGTGTGAATTAAGCAAGTGTGCATTTCTAAAATAGAATAGATCAATTGGAGGAGTGCTAATAATTGCCCAGTGATGACAGTTACCCTAAATGATCTTTTACCCTAATGCAAATTTATCCAGAGTTGCAATACCTACATTTATTCAAAATATGTTCTCAAGTGCAGCGAGTGGGGTATGTAAATGCTCTAGGATTTCCCTCCCAATTTAGCTTGTAGATTCCAAGTACCGTGTTTTTTTCTCTCTTTTTTTAAAGTTGAATCTAGGAAAGGGAGAGGCTTAAAAAGCCAGACTTTCTAGCTTTCTAGTGGTGAATTTTTACCATTTTCTTGGTAATTAATTTTTAAGTCATGTCTCTCTCTCTCCTGAGTTTTCAATATTTGAAAATTTCTCCCTAAAGAATGAGGACCTGTGAGTTTCCATGACATCCCCTTTTGGAAAGGCTCAGATTTTTATAAAAGGGAAGTATAGAAGTATGTGCCAGGTGGAGAAGGAGAGAAGGGAGAAATTTGCCAAGAAATTCACTCTGCCAGTAATTCACTTCTTACATCCAGCACGAGGATCAGAACATGCACATGTCAACGATGCTTATGCACAAGTTTTCATTTTAACGTGGCTTCTGCCAAGGAACAAAGCTCCTTCTCTGGTATCCTTTCATCTTTTCAGGTCTTTGTTCTTGCCTCCAGCTCAAGACATCAAGACTCACAAAAAAATAAATAAATAAAACAAAAACAAGACCAAGAACAAACAAACAAGACTCACCCTAAATCCTCAGACAGGACCACATCACATAATCTGCATTTTCAAGTACCAGTCTCTGACTGCAGACAGGACAGAACTAGATAGGTAGATAGATAGATAGATAGATAGATAGATAGATAGATAGATAGATAGATAGATGAAAGGAAAGGAAGAAAACAAACAACAACAAACTTGTATCCTTGGCCTCAGGAAGACTGCCTGCTTAATATGCTCCAATGAGCACTTGCTGACTCTACTTTCTACAATAGAACAGTTCCCTAAACTAGGGGGTTATACAAAAAGGAAGGGAGAAGGAAGAGGAGGAGGAACAGAATTGCGGAGGAAGCTGTGTTTGAGATGAAACAGCTGCTGTTAATGTTGGCTCCCACCCCCTGGTCCAATTCAGCTGGGCATATCGCTAGGGGGAAGTCCATGTACCCGAGGGGGGGGGTTGCCCCAACACCCCTGAACTGTTGACGCATGACACCTGGAGGTGGTACAGGCCATCAGAACAATCATGACCCTCTGATCTCACTCTTGCTGGTCACCCCCACCCCTCCCACCCACCCACATCCACACACACAGGTCTCTCCAACCACAGTCTCAAAGAAATCATGTCAGTGCCTCTTCCAAGACTACATTTTTTAAAAAATCCCATTTTCCCCCAAAGATTTCCTTCTTCTTTCCTTTTCCCAGCCCTAGCTGCTTTGTGTATGCAAGTGTGTCTAATAGTGGCAATCACGACAGTCATTTATCCAGCAGTCGGGATGTGCTAGTTTCCACGCTGGAACCTCATCTCTTTCCTTTCCACCACCCAGCGTGGGACTCACACTAGGCGCCTATCTGCGTCCGAGACAGCTGAGATGCACGGGATTCAATTTGCCCAAAGTCAGGTGGTTTGCAGTTGAAAGACTAGCACCTTCCTCTCCGGAAAACGCGAGCCTTCAGCACTCCCGCCTCCCGGGAGGTAGGCGGTGGCACAGAATAGCTTTTGTGAAAGACAGAGTCGTGCTGCCAATTTATTTTTTAAATTTTTGTAAGTTCACTTCTGAAGTCACACCAAACTCCCCACCAGTTATGAAGCTACAGTCAGTTTCAAGATAGGAAGGAAGGAAAGAAGGAAGGGAGGGAGGGGGGGAAGTTTAGGGGATTTGTTGTGTTAAGCCCAGGGAAATTCTATCAATTCCTTGAGTTTCTACCTACCTTCCCCTAAAATGGGTCACTAATTCTGATGATTATTCCTCCAGATAAACAGAGTCAAACGCGAATGGACCATCCTGTTGCGGGTTTTCCCATTGACTTTACGCCTCAAGAGCAGGGGCTGTCAGGCTGACTGAGGAGCTATTTTTCATGGCTTATTGAGCCCGGGGCAAATGGGCTTCAGCGAAGGAGAGCAGTAAATCAAGCCCGTGGCCGGCCTCCAGCCACACGCGATAGCAGCCTGGATGTTAACGTAATTGGTGGAAGACTCCAGAAAGAGCAGAGAGCCTCTGTCTGACTCAGCCCCCCGATCTCTGAGGGCCAGAGCCAAAAAGATGAAATAAGTCTCTGAGATGAGAAGTTCATGATTTTCCACCTTTTTTTTTTTTCCATATTCACAGAATGAGAACAAAAGGCTGCTTTGAAGAAATTGTGTTTTATTGGGTTTAGGAGGTGGGTTTATGAAATGAATAACCCTGCAATAGTGAGCAAAATGATGAGATACAAGCCCTAGAGAAACCCCAACGGGCCAAGTGAAAGCTGTGAATCCAAGACAGAAAAGGGAGGGTCTGTCGTGTAGATCTGAGTAATCTATTCATGTTTGCGCCCTTGCTCCCGCCACGTGGAAAGTTATTAAGGGGACTGTTGAGCCAGCAGGAGGAGAAGGCAATGCTAACAATGGTTTCTCAAGGCCAGCTTTGGAAGACAACTAGAAGGTGAGGATTTTTTTTTTTAAAAGTGAGAATATAATGAAATCACTAACACAAACACTACGCTTCAGGAATTATTTTCACGTGCAGTACAAATTCATCTGATCTAATATTTATGATCTCTGAAGCAGCAGCTGACGGACACCACCTGAGGCGTGCTTCTCCCAGGATTCAGGCACAAGGGGTCTGTGGAGGTGTGTTGCCACAGACGCCCATCATTGGGTGGGTGGAGTCAGGGAGCTGCAGAAGCCAAGCAAAGATGCAATTTCAGGTAGCGTCCCAGACTCCATCTGACTCCAAGAGGGGCTCTGAAGCGCACATTGTCCCTTAGGGCTTGTCCACCGATTAGCAGAGGAAGCTGGCTTTTGTACTAGGAGCCATCCTTGTGGGAAGCGGGGGCGACATAAACATCCAAACACTTCTATCTCTGTTTAAGAGCAAGGGAAAACAGGGCCCCGGGGCCATCATCTGAAGGTCACAGGTTAACCTTAGCTGTGGAATGCCAAGTCTCTGATCATGGGCTCACAGAGCAGGAAGAGGGTCCTCCCTCCTAAAGAACTCCTGCTCATCCTTCAAAACCCTGTCCAGGTGTCAGTGACACATTCCCTGATAACTGGTAACCCAAGTCGGGAACCTATTCTTTTGTGCTCTTCCTTTACCTGGAAGGAATATCCTTCTAGAGTAAGACTCATCATTACAATTTTAAAGACTTTTTCTCCATAAGCCCTCAGGGATCCCTGGTAGTAGGTCTGATCCTAGGGAACAGATATTAATGAACCTGTCTGTGACCCTAATTATCGCCAGGGGGGCAATGGGGAAGAGGCAGCCGACTAGCTGTGACTCACTAATGTAGCGCTAAGTGACTTCTAGCTGTAGAAAAAATTGTTTGTCAAGGCAATCTTCTGGAGATGCAGAAAAGAACCCTAGGAATGAGTGCCTAAGAAAACTTGATTTCAGATAACAAAGACCATTCTCCAGAGAATAACACATTAAGCATCAAGAATCTTGTAAAGAGAGCTTCTCAAAAACCTGGGCTTTTCTTATTTTCATAGATGATTACGGAGCGATCGTATCCATTGTGGGGATGCTTCAGGAATGAAGGGGTTTCCTACAGAATGTGAAATACTGAAGATTAAAGCAAAGTCACGGTCAAGAAGATGCTCTTATTTTCACCCCACATTTAGGTGTTCATTCTACTGATGTTCAAAGTGGAAACACATTTAGCAAATAGTTCAGGTCTTTGAAGAAGTTCTCTTTTCAATTTCATCAGAAAGTTCACAGATGTATTTTACAAGACACAGAGGGAAAAGGAGATCAATTCTACTGCTGAGAGAGAATCCGGGTCAATTTTATAGATTCACATCCATGTGAAATCCACGTAGACACAAAATTTAGAAGACATCGGTTAAAAGAAAAATCACAAGAAGTATCAAAGTAAGTAAAATTGCTATATGTTCACAGCTCCATAAATGGAAAATATCCTTCCTGGGACTTTACCAAAATCAGCTTCTTTAACGTCTTATAGAAACTTCCACGGGCTTCCTGTAGTATTTCAAAAAAATCTTACACAACAGCGTTCCTCAGGAAAGAAAGTGAAGACTGGTGGCCAAAATTTCCATTTTCGCTCATTAAGATTTCAATCGATTTTACCTGAATAAGCTGTTTCATTCAATTCACAATGATTAACCTTAGCCCAGTCACTGAAAACCTTGAGGTCCTGGGATGCGGGATTTAACTGTCTTCATAATGTACTTGGAAGGCCACTGGGGAAGCCGAACAGAAAACGATTTTCTACACGGTGAGGACAAAGAGCCTGGACCTTGGGTACCTCCGTCTCCAACTGACCTTTGCGTTTTCTCTGCAGCCTAAGAGTGTGTTTCTCGCTGTTTTCTTTCTCTGCCAATATTTATGTAGATGTTAACTATACCCTTACCTCTAAATATTGCAAACATTTTAATTTAGGGACAAATCTTGCTTTTCTCTAGGGCTTTAATGTGGAAACAAAATTCTTATTTTATTTTACTTTATTTTATTTTTTAACTTTTTTTTATTGAGTTATAGTCAGTTTACAATGTTGTGTCAAATTCCACTGCAGAGCACAATTTTTCAGTTGTACATGAACAGATGTATATTCATTGTCACATTTTTTTTCCTACTGTAAGATCTTGCATGTATTTCCCTGTGCTATACAGTATAATCTTGTTTCTCTATTCTACCTTTCGAAATTCCAGTCTGTCCCTGCCCCGTTGGCAACCACAAGTCTGTATTTTATGTCTATGAGTCTGTTAAACTGTTTTGTATTTATGCTTGGTTTTTTGTTTAGATTCCACATATGAGCAATCTCATATGGTATTTTTCTTTCTCTTTCTGGCTTACTTCACTTAGAATGCCGTTCTCCAGGAGCATCCATGTTGCTGCAAATGGCGTTATGTTGTCAGTTTTTATGGCTGAATAGCATTCCATTGTATAAATATACCACAGCCTAAATGTCAATGAATAGGTGACTGGATAAAGAAAAAAAAAAAAAAAAGGAAACAAAATTCTGATATGTTTTATCCTCTATTTATATCAAGGATGAGACTTGCTATAAAATTTCATGGAGTGCTCCAAAAAAACTCAGTCATCAAGATAACTAATTTCTTAATGCAATCTTTTCAAAAATAAAAACAAATGTGAAAAAATAATTCATGATAAATAAAATATTATAATTTTGATGACTCCATCTCACTGCCTCACCCTACTCCCTACCTGAATAGGGGCTCTGGCGTGGTCATAACTGGTCATTAGTGCTTCTGGGAACACAATAGGGTGTGGTTCCTGGTTCCCACAAGCATGTGAGTAGGCCAGGTGACTGCCTCTGATCAATAGGTTCTGAACAGAAGTGACAAGTGTCACGTCTGGGCAAGAGCATGTGACTGCCAGTTCAAGATCCTCCTGAGTGCTTTTTTCTCTCACTCACAGTAAATGGAAATTTTCCAGAGCAGCAACACTATGTTGCAGGTCCCTGAATGACTATGTTGAGCCGAACCTCCCTATAAACCCACAATGGACATGGAGCATGAGTGAGGAATCAGCCTTTGTGATTTCACTATTCTGGTGGTGGTGGGGGGGGGGATGTTTGTCACAGCAGCTAACTAAGCCTCTCCTGACAGATACAGATTATCAGCAAGGTTCTCGTTCTGGGACTCCTCAGTTTTTCAGGTGAAGGAAGCAAAGCTGTCCTTAACACTCAGTCTTATGCCTGAAACTCCTTCTTGCCTTGAAGAGCAAACTGCTTCTTCTCTTCTTCCCAACTCACCTGTAGATTTTATTCTTAAGACTGAGGGCTTTGAAGATGGACAGACACAGATTTGAAAAGTTTGTTTCACCTCTTACAAGCACCCCAGGATTTAAGACAGCTGATGATCATAAACGTTCATTGCCAAACCTATAAAATAAGGTTAGAAATACTTCCCATACAGGCAGTTACAGAATTAAATGAGATAACAAATGAATTCACTTGGAACACAGCAGAGAATTAATAGATTTTGATCTAATTGTACTCAAACCATCCTGAAATGCTTGCTAAAATGCAGATCTCCACATCACCCCCAACACTGGAAATCCAAGACCCAGGGGTCTGCATTTTAGCGGACCTCCTGGGTTTTACAGAAGACACTTTCCTCAAGAAGCCCTGGGTTCTTGCAGAATGTGTAAATTTACTTACTTTGCTAAGAACAGCCCTGGGAGGAGAATCACTCTCAAGTCAGTCTGCAACAACCTAGAAGAGTAGAAGGAAAAAAACAGTGTGGCTCTGAAAAAATAGTTCTGCCAGGCTATTAACCTTTACCAATCCTAACGCAGTTACGGTAAAGGTGGATTTAAAATTTCCAATATTAGAAGAGTGTGTGGTTTAGTTGGGTACAAACTCCCATTTTTATTAAGAAACCTATAAAACATGCCTATACAACAAATAGGTTGGTACTCAACTATTTGGAGCATCACACTGGTACAAAATTACCTCTTTTCCGTGTTGAATTCGGGAGAGTGACAATTCCAGTGAATCAGAGGAGCAAGGGGGCATCCCAGAACCTGTGGACTTCCCTTGTTAAGCTTCACTGGGGTCCTAATATGGGTAATCAAACTCTTGCCTGCCTTCAAACAGATGCACCTTGACTATATAAAAAGGAGAGGAACGACCCCTACTGGGATTCACCGTCATAATCAGCACACCGCGGGGCATGGGGTCAGCTACCTGGAAGAGGGGGGATGGGAGTAAGCGTTAGTTGGAGATCGAAGATACGGGGCCAGAAAGACCAACGTGCCAGAGACGTGCTGCTGAAAGGCCAGAAGAAGCCTTTACTTTTGTGTCATCAGGTTGGAGTCATCACGTTTCCGGGACTGCAGAGGGGGGGGGTGGTCCTCTCCATGACCTCAGATATTCTACTTGCAGAGATTTTCCTGACAAGCTGGAACTCAAGAGTACTGAGCTCAGGGACATTTTGGACATTTTCTAAGGTTTAAGCCTTAAGAAGAACTACCTGTTCAAAGACAAAAGAGGACCCGGATCTGTGCGCACTCCCTCGGGGCCCCACCCTGTGGGGTCCTCGTAAGTACTCATATGGGAAGCCACGGTCATCCCTTCAATTCTCCATCCTCAGAGCGTCGACTTACCAGGGCACCTAATCATCTGCTGAGATCCTACCAGGAGTCCCCAAAGGACCCCACACCTTGCTTCTCAGCCCACGGAATGTGGATCATACTGTTCTGCGTTTTGTATCCACCTGAGCATTTGCTGTAATGCTATTCGCTTACTGTAAGAGCGACACTGTGTGACTGGGGACCTACTGAGATGCACAAAGATGAAAATGTCCTCTCAGGAGGGTCTGTCGAGGAACACGCTTATATTGTTTACGTTGTAGTGTGGGGACCGGGGTGGCATGTGAACGTGTTTTCTGTGCAGCTCAAGGGCATCGAGGCATTTCCAGGGTTCAGGGGTGGCCCACTGCGGTCCTTGTTCATGAGGGACTGAAAAGCTCCAGAAAAAGAACTGGAGCTCATGGAAGAAAGGGCCAGGGTGCCGAGGCTGGATCAGGGGTCAGAATGAAAAGTGAGCATGATTTTATGTGAAAAAGGCCTCCGTAAGTCTAATGTCCCTTAACCCAGGTCCCTGTGGACTCATGCCTGCATCCTGGTCGGAAGACTGCAATAAAAAGCAAGTGAAATATAGATGAGCTGTTTCATCGGAATCTCCCTGTGACAATGGGAGCGTAAGGCAGCAGCACTTAAGGGTTTTCGCCCAGTGAAGGATGTCACAAACAAGGAAAAGAGACAGATGGCCACTCAGAGAAGATAGTTTAACTGTATAAAACAACAAAGATCTTTAAATTAAAAATAAAGATAGTAGATGGTTTGAAAAAGGCTGGGGAGGGGGTGCCGGGGGCACCAATAACCAACAAGGTACAGGCAGAGGTGCTGAAAGCTGCAGTGGAAAGGAAAACAAAACAGTGATGGCAAATCAGCATCAGAATGACAAAGATGGAAGGGGAGCCCCTCCCCAGTGTTGGAGATACGGGGAGATGGGAACACTTGTGTGTTGCTGCCGGGCGTAGGCAGCTCCTGGGGAACCAGTGAAACCCAGGGCAGCCATGTGTAGGACTCCGTGAAGCTAAGTCTGTGGATCAGAATCCACTCCTATCTGTCCATCCAGAGAAACGGTCACATCCATCCCAAGGACCATGAACAAGGATGTCCGCCGAGGTCTCGCCTGTGGCCACGTGGAAGAAGAGACAATCAAAGCATTCTCATCTGGGAAGTGCCCAGGAAAATGTGGTGGCACACACAGCAGAGTGTGCACAGGGCAGAACGAGACAGCAGACCAGGTGAATGGACAAGTTCATAGGAAACACTTTCCAAGTCAGCACACACACACACACACACAAAGCAACACCACACATTCTGTGCAGACACCATCTAAATCTGGGCCGCTAGAAGCAGAGCCCGAGACAAGAGCCCGACGTCTATGGTGCTTGGTGGGTGGTGGGAATAGCTCAGTGCTAGAGTGTATGCTTAGCATGGACAAGGTCCTGGGTTCAATCCCCAGTACCTCCATTAAAAAAAAATAAAGAAAAACAAAACTAAAAACAGATGTCTATGATGCTTTGAGGAGGGGCTTTCAGGAGAAGGAGGGTGAGAAAGCAGAAGAGGGCAGAGATTCAGATAAAGAAGAGTAAGAGGATGAGGCATCCACCCACAAACACATCAAAATACATCCACGTGTGGAACAATTCTCACTGAAATCTAACTGGAGACTGACACAAAGACTTCTGTACAACAAGGCTGCAAGCAAGATACACACAAAATCAAGTATGGAAAGAGGAAAAGCAATTAGATTGGGACCTGTGCCCCTGGGAGGGGACGTAGAGGAAAAGGGAGATTACGCTGGAGTGGAGATCCAACCTGGGGAGTGAGCAGTTTGAGCCAAGATTGGACAAGCCCTCTTGGTTGGTTGGAGCACTGCTGGGACTAATATAATGGCTCTGGGAAACCTGGGACTCTGCTCACAAGGAAGACTTGCCCCCAAGGCAGGGCAAGAAAGGGCAGAAAGGTCTGCTCTAGAGGCTGCCAGGTTTCCTGCAACCACCTCCCCATGCACCCAGCCTTGGCGAGAGAATGCTCCAGCCCCACTCATTCCACATCATGCTGCAGCACTGAATCTGGGAAAAGACCTGACTATGGGATGCAGAAGTGACCCAGTCCCACAGCGGAGCTTGCATAGGATGGTGTTGGCCACTTATTTAAGCAGCACCTCAAAAGCCACCCAGATCTCCGATGGTGTCTGCTCCACCAGAGCTCAGCCCCATGATATATGCTGAAAGGCCACATCGGCTCCACCTGTCCTGCAGAACGATTCCACAACAGGATGGGGGTGGCAGAGGCTGGGGGCTGATTGGCTGTGAGGAACAAAGGGGACTTGCACCCAAGGCTGTGTCTGAACAGAGCTGTGGATGCCTGCACGGGCGATGCACTGGACCTCCGTGGCTGATAGGAGCCAAGAGCCCACGTGGGCCTCACTTGCTTCAGCACTCCCCACTTCTGGGGCAAGTGTCATAGTGTACAGAAAGGGAAAAACGAATGCTTAAAGGAGACAGGGCCATCTCAGGCCCAACCCTTGCCACTTCTATTTAACATAGTATTGAATGTCCTCGCCACAGCAATCAGACAAGAAAAAGAAATAAAAGGAATCCAAACTGGAAAGGAAAAAGTAAAGGTGTCACTGATTGCAGATTACTTTATTTTTTATTTATTTACTTTTTTATTGAAGTATAGTTGGTTTACAATGTTATGTTAGTTTCTAGTGTACAGCAAAGTAATTCAGTATTCTGGAACTTAAGCCCATTGCAGTCACATCATTTGTAAATATTTTCTCCCATTCTGTAGGTTGTCTTTTTGTTTTGTTTATATTTTCCTTTGCAGCACTATTTTCAATAGCCAAAATATGGAAGCAAATGAAGTGTCCATTAGCAGATGACTGGATAAAGAACATGTGGGGTGTGTGTGTGTGTGTGTGTGTGTGTGTGTGTGTGTACATACAATGGAATGCTACTCAGCCATAAAAAAGAATGAAATTCTGCCATTTGTGATGATATGGATGGACCTAGAGAATAGTATGCTTAGTGAAATAAGAAGTTAGACAGAAAAACAAATATTGTATGTTATCGCTTATGTGTGGAATCTAAAAAAATGAATGTATACAGCAAAACAGAAACAGACTCATAGATATCAAAAATAAGCCAGTGATCACAAGTGATGAGAGGGAAGTTGGGCGGAACATTTTAGGGGTATGGGATTAAGAAATACAAACTACTATGTACAAAATAGATAAGCAAAAAGGATATATTGTCTAGCAAAGGGAATTATAGTCATTATCTTATAATAACTTTAATGGAGTATAAACTGTAAAAATACTGAATCACTATGCTGTACACCTGAAACTAATATAATATTGTAAATCAACTATACTTCAATTTTTTAAAAAAAAAACAACAATAATAAAACTATCTGGATCCCAAAGGAAGGCTAATAAGCAGAGTACAGCACACCTCACAGACAGTGCAAGTTTGGTTCCAGACCAGAGCAATAACGCTGGTGCTGCAATAAAGCAAGTCACACACACACTCACAAAAAAGCAAGACGGGGCAGGGAAGGAAGCTCCGCCAGGGAGTGGGCTTAAGGAAAGTCTAGAAAAACGCCCTGGAGCTGTGGGGTATGAGGCACATCCCGGCGTGGACCCCAGCTTGAGGCAAGCGGCTGGCCTTCTGTACCCGCTAGCAGACAGTCTTGGGCTGGGGTCCCTCCACCCTGGGGGCGTGTGAACTCCCATCCAGGAGGCTTCCTGCTGTAAAAGCGAGTGTCACCATCCGGAGACAGGACAGCTGGGGCTGTCAGCAGCCAGCACGCAACAGTGGAGGTCAGGCACAGCACCTGGGAAGGGGTCCAGGTGGGGCACTTTGGCATCTAGTGCAGATGTAAACACCTCTGGAGGCAGGAAAGGGGAGAGGGGGCTGGTGGAAAAGGAACGGCTCAGACAGTGATGAGAACTCGCCGGAAACAGGAATGTGATGAACTCAACCCCGGAACTTTGTGACTGTGAGAGGGGACGGCGCACGGGAGGGGTCAGCGCTTGCCGCGCTCCTCAAATCTGTTATAAACCGGGAAGGATGGCCACCCTGCCACCTGCCGGCAGATGGCGCTGCACAAACAACGTGTAGGCTGCAGAGGGGTGGCTGCTCTGGGCCCAGGTTTGTCTGCGAACAAAAAGAATCAGCGGAATTCAGATCCCCCGTCGGCGAAGTGGAATCTCTGGAGCCACAGAAACAAATGGTCACAGAGGTGAGAAGAACACGAAAGCAGAGGAGGCACAAAACTTCCCTCCATGTAACCGACACGGAAGAGGCAGAGCCGGATGAAACCCTGGGCTCTGCTGGGCGGGAGGACAAGGTTGGAAGCAGCAAACCCCCAGTTGGCCAGAACCCCAAACGAGGGGGCGAGGGCTCTCCTACAGAAGCAGATTGCTGCACAGAAGAAGGAAGAATTCAAACAGAAATGATGATCTGTGTGTGTGTCGGGTGGGGCGGCCTCGGCCTTTGTGTCGGGAGCCGCTGCTGGCTGGCTGGCTGGCTGGCTGCTGCCTCGCTCAGGCAAAGCAGAAGCACTCAACAAGCTGTGACGGCGTGTGTATCACACACACGTAGGTGCACACTCAGACATACATGCATACAAAAGAATGCCCCCCTCTTTTCTGAGCCAAGCTTTGTCTCTTCTGCCCAAGAGAATGGCTTTGGGGAGCCCTCTGTCCCATGAAGACCTCCAGGTCGATAGTCCCGGGGCTTCTGCCCACAGCTGTTCACTCCTGTGAGCCAAGGTGCAGACCGAGGGGCTGACCAACCCTCAGGAACACTCCAGATTGGCTTCTTCAACCCTCAACCCATCACACAACCTTTTTCCATTCTTTGCCGAGCCTCAGAAATCCCAAGTGCAAATTAATTTCTGCAAACCTCTCCTAGCACGCTCGCCCTCTCAAGCCATCAGACCAAATGTGATGAGATCCTAGGCCGGCGAGTCTCAGTGTGTGGTCCCTGACCAGCAAGCAGTGCAAGCACCTGGGAGCCTGTTAGAAATGCCGGTTCTCAGGCTCCACCCCAGACATACTGTCAGAATCTCTGGAGTTAGGCCCAGGATGCTGTGTTTAAATGAGCTCTTGAGCTGGTCCCTAGCGCCTAGCGTGTGAGAGACCCTGCCCCAGTCTGTGCCTTGTCCAGCCCAGGATGGGCCTCCAGAGAAGGAAGTCTCCGCCCCACAGGAGTCAGGATCCAGTGCCTTGGGTCCTCCTCCCTGGAAGCCGAGCCTGAAACAGGGAGTGAGCGGAGCCTGGAGGAAGGGGCGCTACACTTTGCAGAAGGATGAGAGGAGGAGGACCAGGGAGAGACGCAAACAGGGGCGTGGGCTCCGGCAAAGCCTTCATCCTGACCCCACCGAGAACTGGGAGCACAAATAGTGCCCAGAGCCAGGCCCGCCCGAGGCCGGGAGAGCCGCTTTTGTCCGCGTGTCGTCGGCGGCTGTGGGCTGCCCTCCCCACCAGGGATGTGGCCAGGCCTCCTGGCGGGCAGCAGCTTCTGTTCCCTGGGCAGGGGGCAGTTCTCAGAGAAGAGAGCGTTTCTGAGCCACCGGCAGCCCGGACTCAGAGCAGCGGGGGAACCAGTGTGGCAAAGGGTACCTAGGGCGGGTCACTTCTCTCTAGCCCCCCCAGTTCCCTGAATGTCACAAACCTTCAGGATGTCTGGCCCCAGGCCTGAGGCAAGGGCAGTGGGTCCTGGGTGGACTCCTTTTCCAGGGCTGCTGTAACAAAGGAGCAAAAATTGGGTGTTTTCAACAACAGAAACTTTCTCCCGAGTCTGGAAGCTAGAAGCTCCAGATCAAGGTGGTGGCAGGGCCGTGCTCCCACCCAAGGCTCTCGGGACGAATCCTTCCTCGCCTCTTCCTAGATTCTGGTCCCAGCAGCCCTCAGTGCTGCCTGGTTAGGAGACCCATCACTCTAGTCTCTGCCACCATCAACGTGTGTCCTTCTCCTTGTGTGCCTGTGTCCTCTTCTCTTCCTATAACGACACCAGTCACTGAATGTGGGGGTGGGGGCACCCTAATCTGGTATCACTCATCTCCATCTTTGACTACTTACATCTGCAAGGACTCTATTTCCGAACAAGGTCGTTTTCACAGGCATCAAAGGCTAGGACTTCAACATAGCTTTTGAGGGGAACAGAATTCAGCTCACAACCCTGAGGCTGAGCTAGCATGCCGCAGGGGCCACCACGCCCCCAGCCAACCTCCAGGGAATTCATTGTCCCTCCCTTGAGCAGGAAGTTGCCAACAGTGCTAAAGCCAACTTTGGAAGATGGAAAGACCAGTCATCACTATGGGCCAACTGACCTAAAGAAAAGAACATTCAAACAGCCTGGAAAGTTCCTTTTCCTGGCCTGTTTCTCAGTCGAGTGGGTGGAGTTTGGCCCTTGAAAGAGTGTCAAAGGGCCAGCCAGGGCAGCAACCAATGACTGTCCCACAGGGGGAGCCAGTCCGGGCACCTTTTGTGCCTGGAGGAACAGCCATGATGCTCGTGGCGCCAGATCCCGCTGTGAAATAGTCCCTAGGCGCTTTTCCTTTCCAGGAGTTCTGCCTCTTCGTTTTCTTTGGGCCCTGCAAGCCTTCCTCCACCGTCACCAGGCTGTGAGGCTGCAGGGCAGAGCTGGCCCCAAAACGGCAGCCCTTCCAAGTCACCAGACTCTGCCCTGGGAAGCTCCAGGGCGAACCCCTGGGAATCCAGGGCAGAGGCGTGGTCTTGGAAACCCCGCGTGTCCTTTGTAAGATCCAGACAGGCGAGGGAGGAAAAGCTTTCGTTATTGTTCCGAGGAACATCCAGAGCCCAGCCTGGGGAGACCCAGAGCAGAGAGCTCGTCCCCAGAATATGGGCAGATAGACAGCCCTTCCTGGGCGGGGGTGGCGGAGCTCCGGAGGGGACAGCAAGCCTGGGAGGGGAGGGCGTGGCTCTGAGGCCCCTCTTGAACCAAGCTCCCTCCTCCCCTATAGGGTCCCAGCCCAAGAGCAGGGCAGACTTGTCTGAGCATCTAGTGGGGAGCTGACTCCTCAAGTGTCCTGAGCCACATGGACTGGTCCTGGGAGTACAGAAAAGGGAGCCCCCAAAGTTGGCCTAGGGAGCCGAGAAGAGCTAAGAATTGAGAGGCAGGATGCATGGTGCGGAGAAGACTGTGCCCTGCCATACGGGACCCCGTGGGCCACCGAGCTGGGGACTAGATGCAGGGCCAGGCTGAGTTTCCAGAAGCTGAGCGAAGACCTGGGTGACAACAGCACCAGCAGTGTTGACAGCCCAGCTCTCTGGGTCAGTCACAGAGATCCCCACAGAGGCTGCCAGACCAGACCTTTTGTGTCATGGCCACACTTGCTAGAACATAGATACCCCCCCCCCAGGGAAAGGAGAGGGGTAAAGGGATTAGAAAGCCTGAATTAACCATGTATTTCCCCTAAAAAGATACTGAATTTTCAAGCAGGACTGACAGAATTGCCTGGAATCGGCAAGATTAAGTTCTCTGCCATGAGCAGAAATGAGGGCTTGTGAGTAAATTAAGCTCAATTATAAAACGATAAAGAAAGTTTCACGTCTGCACACGGGAGTATTATGGTTATGCAATTTGTACCCACCATACAAGAACTGTAATTGCAATTCAAGGCAACATGTGATATATGTCACATCAATTGTGCAAGCAAAGTGTTCTACGATTTCAAAGAAAGGAGAAAGCGTACCTGCTGGAGTTTTAGAACCTGTCTCTGTTTGTAACTCAGCCTCTTCATCTTACAGACCGCCTGGCACCTTTCCTCAAACCCAACTTTCCATCGCTGTATTAGTTATGACTCTTTCTGCTGCAAGTGACAAAAACCCTAACTCAAATCAGCTTAAGAAAAGGAAAAGGAATTTATTTGCTCACAAGACTGAAGAATCCAGAGGGAGCTCTTGCCTCAGGTATAGTTTGATCCAGGCTCAAGTCAAGTAATTTCACCAGGATAAAGTGCTATCTCTGGATTTCTTGGTGCTGCTTCCTTGATATTGGGTCCATGCTCAGACCCTGTGTGTTTGCAAGATACCTGCCACAGTTTCAGCCTCGTCATCCTTCCACACATTCTGCCAACAGGAAAAGCAAGTCTGCTTCCCTGATAACAGCAAAAACCTAGGAATTGAATACCCTTAGCCACGATGGGTGGGATTGGTGCCATGTGACCATCAGGAAGCCAATCACTCTGTTCAGAAGAATGAAATGTGCTGATTGGCTTACACATGGAACAAGATGGCCTCAGAAATGCATCATCAGAGAATCGGGACAAAGGTTCCCACAGGGCAAGGAGAGAATGCTGGGGGCAAAAACAATAAATGTCCATCACACCTCACAGTCCAAACTTGGCCTGGGTATGGGTCTCCTAGGGCTGCAGTAACCCAGTACCATAGTCTGGGCGACTTAAACAACAAACTTACTGTCTCACAGCTCCAGAGACCGGAAGTCTGAGATTAAGTTGCCAGTAGAGTTGGTTGCTTCTGAGGTTGCGCCTGGTGGCTTGCTGTCAATCTTTGCTGTCCCTTGGCTTGTAGAAGCATCACCCTGATCTCTGCCTTCATCTTCGCATGACGTTCTCCCTGTGTGTGTGTGTCTCTTTTTATAAGGACACTGGCTATAATTTATTAGCGTCCATTCTAATGACCTCATTTTCACTTAATTACCTCTGTAAAGACCCTATTTCCAAAAAAGACCACATTCTCAGATACTGAGCTTAGGACGTCAACATGTCATTTTGGCCAGGAAGGGAGCACAGTTCACCCCATAGCAGCCTGGTTTTGTATCAGATATTTTAAGGGCACTTAAAATCTAGTTGCTACTTTCTAACTTTCACATCTTATGGAAGCATCTTAGCAAAGACTGTTATTTCCTTTTGGAACACTTCTGCTGTCATTACTACTCATCTCTCCATCAGCAAAAACTCATACGTTCTCCAATATTAACACAATATGATTATTAAATATTTCTTGCTTACTTATATATTCTTGTATAAGATATTACATAACATTTTCCGCTATCCATAAGAACTAGGAATGGCCAAATACAGTTCCATACCTGAGCAACGAAGAAGCAAACATTACCTCTGTCAGAGATAAGCTAATATTAATCATTATTGTCAAAATAAAAAAAAAGAAATGTCCTGTTGTTCAAGCAAAATTGTCAGGCAACTTAAGTATAATCAAATACTTGAAGGAAATTCTAGTATATTAGAAAACTGTATCAACAAGGGAAGTCTCGCTGGGGAGGGTATAGCTCAGTGGTAGAGCTCCTGCTTAGTATGCACTGGGTCCTGGGTTCAAACCCCATAACCGCCATTAAAAAAAAAATAATAATTGTGAATAAATAAGTAGCCCTAATGATCTCCCCTTACAAATAAGAAAATAAAATTAAATTTAAAAAGAACAAGAGAAGACTTAGAGTGCTCGTTGGCTTGGAGGAAATAAATATGAAGCAAAGTTTACAAGTTATTTTTTTCAAGATTCTTAAAGTTACACTTCTCTGTGGTCAGCAAAAATAGTGATTTATTTCATAAATGGAAAAAGAAAGCCGTAATCTGTCACTAGCTCACTGCTGTAATTGGATCCTTAGCTGGTGCACAGTCCAAAAATGGAGGTTGAAGTCCTGTCTATTAACTGTTACATTTTGGACTTGTGTATGATTTCTTGTTCATTAAACTGGTAAATCCCTTGGTTAAAGGCTGCATTTGCGAATCGTTGATTGGCCCTAAGTTTACTTGGACTGTGGGGGGGGGGGGAGGTGGGGACCAGGGTTCTAATCTATAGACCCAAAACTATTTATTTATAACTTTCAGTCTTAATTTTCCGAGTCACAGCCATGGGCATGTCCATATTTACCTCATTAAAAGAGTGAATTCCAATTTTCAAAGTATTAACAAATGGTCTTTCTTCCCATCAAAGCATCAAATGCTTTCCAAGGAAGAAGAAAGACTATAATATTTGCAGATCATCTAGAATACTAGATTGTTAGAATTCAAATTCATAATGTTTTTCTCTATTGTCTTTTTGCTGGTCAAATAGAGAAAGACAAGCCATATTCAATGTGATTGTTAATTTTCTTGTCTGTGATAGCAGTACTGTGGTTACGTAAGTGATTGCCCTTATTTTAAGGAGATGTGTGCTGTAGTATTTAGGGATGAAATGTCAAGATATTGGCAACTAACTTTCAAATGATTCAGCAAACACCATCTATATACACACACACATATATACATATATAATATTTGCAATTGTTGAGCTTAGAGTTTAGATCCTATTGTGCTATTCTCCCCATTCTTCTCACTTTCTGTATATTTGAAAAATTTTATAATAAAATGTTGTGAATGAAATGGGATGGTGAAGATGGGAAATGTTTTCTTCCGTTGGTAAATTTAACACTTAACGCTTACCCTCAGCGGGGAAGGTGTAGTTCAGTGGCAGAGTGCTATGCTTAGCAAGCATGAGGTCCTGGGGTCAATCCCCAGTATCTCCATTAAAAATAAAGAAATAAATCTAATTACCTCCCTCCACAAAAAAAAGAAAAATATATTTTTTTAAACATTTACCCTGCGCCTACACATCCAAGGTTCAACTCATCACTCCTCCACTCACCACCCCAAAAGAACACAGTAAGGCTCAAAGCCCTTTAAAATAGTGTTAGGAAGTGAAAACATTTCCATTTGTATTTTCAAATTCTTGCCTACTTAATGGAGTGTTTTAAGATTAAATGAGCTTATTTGAGTAAGATGCTTAGGACAATACTTGGCATAAAGTAAGTGCTCAATATACTACTGTAACTGTTACCTAAAAATACAGCGCCTGCTCATTGCCTGGTGCTAGCACGGAAGTGTCACAGGTGCCGCTCCGCTAGGAAATGACAGGCGTTGGTAGGAAGAAAAGACCCCTGCCGCCTACGGTGAATAGAGGAGGTGAGACAGAGAAGGGGGACTGGGGCTTCCACTGGCAGGAAGGTTAGAATTCAGAGATGTGGAAGGGATACGCATGGCCTCTCACTGTCTTGTACACACACTCTCTCTCTCAATAATTCGAGAAAGAAAGGAAGTCTTCTAATAAAATGTGAGTCTTTAATTGACTCCACCCTGACCCCAACCTGAAGTGGCATGAAGCCCAATTACTGCGGCAAACACTTGTCATAGTTCAGCAAGGATACCTTGAGCCAGAAAAATGGCTCCTTCCAAACGTTAGTTGACTTATGTCATTAAAAACATCTACCTTTCTATATCCGCGAGCTTCTTTCAAAACAGGAAGAAACTCACAGATGTAGAAAACAACCTTGCGGTTTCCAAAGGGGAAGTGGGAGGTGGGGGTAGGGATAAATCGGGAGTTTGAGGTCAGCAGATACAGAGTACCACATACAGAATAGACAGACAACAGGGTCCTACTGTACAGCACAGGGAACTAAATTCCGTATATTATAATAAACCATCATGAAAAACAGTATGAAGGAGAATATATACATGTATAACTGAATCACTTTGCTGTTCTCGAGAAACTAACACAACATTGTAAATCAAATATACAGCAATAAAAAAAGACTAATCATATTTAAGAAGTCAAAGTAATAGATAAAATATAATAAAATAATAGGTTTTTTTCTTAAGTCTACCTTTCTTTATATATGAAACTTCAAATTTTTTTGCAAACCTTTAAGAAGTTAAAAGTTGTGATGTAAGCCATATCATGTCGGTCAGCTAAGACTAGAACAAACACAGTTGGACTACATTTTTACAACGAATGGCGTGGTACATTGCAATACAGAAAGTCATTCCCCCTACATTACCTCCTCCGAGCCTCCGACGTTCTTCGGGGCAGTCGGGATGTGAACCCAGCTTGTCTCATCCTGCACCCCACACTTTTTTGTGGGGGATTTTGAAGGGAAAGTTAGCGTGTGCATTTCTGGAGTTTCACTCTCTAAACTTAACTATTTGAACATCTGGCGTATGATTACAACCCAGCCAGGAGATGGATTCCATCTGTGAGCTATATTAGCTGAATAACTTTGCATGAAACTTTTAACATTTCCGAACCTCAATTTTCTCATCCTTATTTACCACCCAGATTATTATGTTGATCAAAGAAGGTATGTGAAGGCAGTTTGTGAATTTTAATGCTCTCTATGATGTTATTGATACTGTTCTCAATGACCAATTCTCTAAAGAACTTACAGAGAAAAGCTTAATAAAGAGCAATGAATAGTTTCACTCTCCAACTTGGCATAGCCTCAGACCACCACTTACTGAGTGCTAACGGTGGCCCAGGCTGTGTGCCCAGCTTTCTCATGTATTATCTCGAGTTAACCTTCAGAACAATTCTCCAAGGTGGCTGTTATTTCTATTCCCATTTCACAGATAAGGTACGTAAATAGCCTGCCCAGGACCATGCATCCCGGATGTGGGAGTCAGGCTTTGCACTCAAGTGTGTGAATCCAGAGCCAGCCCTCTCCCCTGCTGTGCTTCCTGCAGGGCACATAGTCCTTGGCTGTGGACATGGGTTTGTAAGACTGTGAATAATTTTCCTAAATTACATCTGGCAGAGTTGTTTCCAACCACCTCAGGGGCACAGGCAGCCATCACTGATTGCTGTGCACCACTGGGGTTGTGTGGTTACTTGTTACACAGCATCACTGTCGTTGCAGATATCTGCTATACCAGGGCATTCCGACACACAGCCAATGAGAAGCGTCACTGCCTGGCTCATCTGAGGTGTCATAAGCACAGCTCTTTCTGCTCCAAACACACAACCCCACACGTACCCACCCTTCAGGTTCTTGGTCTAAAGATCATGCCATCTGGAAATACCCCCGATGCCCTTCCTCCCCCCGGTTCTCTCCGCTTTTCCCCAGAGCAGCTTTAATGCTCCTCTCCTATACTCCCAGGACACCAGATACTTTCCCCAATAAGCACGTCTCCCAACTCATGTGTAGCAGATGGAGAAAAGCTTTATCCTTAGGAGGTGGTAGGAGTATTGGGAGTCTGGCTTAATCAAAAAAGAATTAAGTCAAGGGGCTGGATAATAAAGAAAGACAAAAAGAAGGGAAGTTTAGGGAGATTAGTTAGAAATGACCCAACTCCATCTTTGTAACTCTGCAGAAGAAGCATTTAGGAAAGAATGATGCAGAGGGGAGAGAACCTGTCTGTAACAATCACTAGTAACTACTCCTGATAGAGCACTTTACAGTTTACACCAGGGCTTCCAGGCACAAATTGCTCAATGAATATTTCAACATGATGAGAACTACCTTATTACTTGTGCCCTTCTTGAGTAACTGGGGAAAAGTTCTACATGCAGAGAAGTGTTCTGTGATTGTATGCAAGCTAGATTTATTCACCTAGGGCAGAGCCACATATAGGTCAGATCATTTGGAATGATAGAATGTAGAATTATTTATACAAGAAATTGTCTATTAAAGTATCACCAATTCAGGCCTACTGAAAAAGTTTATTATTGCAAAAAATATTTCCTGGGATACCTTGCTTTTATTTCTTCCTGAGACCCATTTGCAATTACCCTATGAGTTATGAGCAAAAATGTGGTTTCTAGAGTGTTTGATGATTGCGTCTTGAATTTGAAAGTTATCCTTCCGTATTGAAGATATCAACATAAACTTTGAAGACAATGTTTGCTAAACAAGAGAATTATCAGTTGAGTTCCAGTCTAAATGATTACAAATTTTAAATTGGTGAAGTCTAAGTGAATGACACATATTTGCTACCAGAGATCTTGACTTTCCATAAATTACGATTTAGATTATCAACATGAAACATATAGATGGGAAATTATATTCAGTATATATTTTTATTTCTGCTGGTGGAAGAATATCAAATGTGATTCAAATATTGGGTCATATCTCCCCCAAAAACTTTGTACCTATGTTCATCAAAAAAATGTTGTAGAATGTTTAGATGAAGACTATTAGTAATAGCCCCAAACTGGAAACCGCCCAGATGCCCAACAACTGTAGAATGGATAAATACAGCTATTCTAGAATATTTGTCTATTCTATTAGTTGCCTACTCTATTATAATATTTTATATACAATAATATTGTAGGAAGATAATAAAAATCCACGTGGTGGAATATTATGCAGCATTGAGAATGAACATCCTACAACTGCATTCTACAACATGTATGAGGCTCCCAAACACACTCCTGAGGAAGAGGAGCTAGAAACACAAGAGATTTCATACAAAAGAAGCATAAAAATAGGCAAAGCCCATTTATGCCATTAGAAGTCAGCCCAGTGATTAACTTTTGAGGGAGTGATTACCTCTGAGGGAGTGAGCGGGAACATGAGGGGTTTCTGGGGGGTTGGAAGCTTTTTGTTTCTTGCTCAAAACCTGAATACATGGCTGTGTTCCATTCTTGAACATTCATTGGGTGGAATTTTACTGTACTATGATATACGGCAAGAAAAGTTTTTCTTTTTTTCAATTGAGGTGAAAAAAATAACACCCAGCTCAGAAGAGTATAGAACTTACCACAGAAGGTGTTTACGGTCCACTATCGTTAAAGTTGCATTAGAACTCTGTCTGATAAAGAACAAATTCAAAATAAAACCCTGCAAACAAACGTTAGGACAGGACAGCTGGAGGGGCCAATGTGCTTTAAAACACTGCAGAATGATAACAGAGGCTGCTTGTTTGGCTTTGCCAGCCATTACAGAGGTAAAAATGCAGACACATTTGAAGGAGCTGCGTGGGGAGGGGGCACAACGGAAATCACTCTGAACATGATGATGACCTGGAGGTCCAGGGACAAATTCTGCATTTGCAAGTTGTACAACCCCAGGCAAATCATCATTTATTAATTCCCTCATCTGTCAAACGAGGCTAAGAATAGCTATCATACAAGCTTGTTTTAAGGGTCATGAGAGGAAATGTAGGAATATGTTTGTTGACTGCAAGGGACTACACCCATGGAGGTTCTCAGCCTTGAGTGGTATTTTTTTCAGCATCTTATACAAACTAGCCACAAAAATCATGTCACTCCTGGCCACAGTGAGGCTGCAGTCTGAATACAGGGATGTGTTTTTATACTTCAAGGCAAAATGATTCATCCAGAGCAACTGGGTACCAGAAATCAGAATGCTGTTTCACTATTCATTTATTAAACTTTCATCTGAAACACAAGATGGAAGAATTCAAAGCAGCACCATTTTCATTCAGAATTATCCTTCATAAGCCTTCAAAGAAATAAAAGATGGCTTCATTATCTAGTGTTATAAGACCAATTTTATCACTTTCTGATCAGCTATTGCTTGCACTTTTCACTTTTATGAGCTTTTCCTTCCAATGCACGTGGCATAGAACTCTAATTTGGTCTAATTTGGGATCCACAAATATAAACTTCATATAGCATTTCACTTATCTCTGAAATAAAGTTATCGCTCTCATTCTAAATTCCTTCCTTCAAAACATTATTGTTTGTTGAATTATTGATCTTACTTAGAAAATTAGAATATTAGCTTTCAAGTCCTTTACATTAAAATGCCATTTGTTAATTTGCATTAAATAGCTGGCATTACGGGCCCACTGAGAATTAACTTTGCTTCTAGCTGTTACTAATTATTAACATATTTTATCCTTGGCCTTCAAGTATTTGTTTTGATACCCTACTTTCCTAGCTGTTCCAAGCCATAAGTCATCAGGGAGGAAGCAATTAAGCTACCAGATTGCCCTAATGACATTCATCCTGGGAGACCATTCATATTATGAGCTAGAGTTTGTGTTTTAGCAACTGGTAAAGCTCAATCTGTTTAAATGCAGAGAATTAAAATACAGAGACTTTCTGATTTTATGTGTGGGTATCCAGAGTCTTCCACTTGACTTTGGATTTCTGGCAGTGGAGAGAACTGGGGATGTCCATTTCTTCCTCAAATACAGAGAAATCCTGGGCAAATATTACAAACTGTTTAAAAGGTACATAGTCAAGTTCAAATGTAGGGGAAATTCTCTGGTGCTGGCAGAAACTAACAGGGAGCTCACGCAGAGAGATGATGCCGTAAGATGCACGTTTGGACAAGGGCCCTACCAGCCGGGGGCCAGGGCTTTAATGCCCAACATGGGGAGAGGTGTTGCGGTTTAGACCCTGGGGAGCTGGAGGTAACTAGATCTGCTAGGCCTACACAAACCCAGCACCTTTGGAAGCCTTCTGCCGCCATCAAAAAGTCACTGTTATTATCAGAAGTGGAGCCGGATGAATTATCTATGGCTGTGTAGCAAATCACTCCAAAGCCTCTCAGCTTAAAACAACAACCATTCGTTATCTCACAGCTTCTGTAGGTCAGGCAACTGGATGTGGCTTTGCCGAGCCCTCTGACTCAGGGTCCCTCCTCAGGCTGAAATCAGGGTAACATCTGGGGGGTGGGTTT